>NW_025113102.1:888128-1285166 GCF_010416935.1 Polistes fuscatus
AAGAGACATTCCAATGAAAGAGTAGAACGAGAAATAGGAGTAGGAGGAAGAAAGAAAAAAAATAAAAAAAAATAAGAAGTAGAAAGAGGATGAGTAAAAAGATCTTACACAGACAGAAATAAAGAGAAAGAGAGAGAGAAATAGAGAGGGTATTCGTCACGATGAAAAGCAGATAGCAATGGGTTATGGTTGTATCTGGTCAAGTACAAAAGTGGCAGTAACGAATAACCACTGGTGCATTAGCTCGTAACGCATATTACTCGATTCTTCTGATAAATAGTATCGTTTATTTCATGCACAAGTACGTGTGTATTATGCCTGTGTATGTGTTTGTGCGTATCTTGTATATATGTGTATGATTGTATGAATGCGTAATGGTGTTCGTTACAGTTTTCAATCCTATGAATACCCCTTCTTCTTCTCATTTTACGATCGTATTAGGGAAAGTTCGATGCTATCACTACTACTATTACTATTACTACGACTATTAATACTAATATCACGGTTGGTGAGTTGCAATGAAAAGTGTAATTAAGATGCATCGTAAATACGACGCGAATATCGAGGAAGAGGAGAAGGAGGAGAAGGAGGAGGTGGTGGAGGAGGATTCATTAACAGGAAAGTTAATTGAAAGATTGTACTCAACGTTACTTGCTAATTAGTAAATGTCTTTTCTTTTCTTTTCTTTTTTATTGCTCTTATTTTTTTTTTCTTTATCGTTTGGATAGAACCTGGCAAAGGAATGCAATCGAAAATTTGATCGTAGGAGTAGAAGTTATTTCTTCTCTATCCTCTTTTTTTTTCTTTCCTATTGGAATGGTAACGGTAAAATGTAGAAGATTGTATGGGGGCAGGGGGAAGGAGGGAAGGGAATGATGGGGGGGAGTTTGAAACTATCACCAGGTGAAATGGTGAACAATATGATCGGCCGATGTTATTCAAAAGACTCGTGGAAAATGATGTTTGACCCGTTTCTCGCGTTAAATCTTCCCGCGTAACTCGAATGTGGATTTTAAATTGTATTATATATATATGTAATTAATATACACACCATTGATATCAAAAGTTTCTAATCGCGTTAAAATTCAAACTAACGGGATATTCGTATATGGAAAAAAAAATACTGAATCATTCGTTAAATAAACTTACGAATTTAATAAATACATTTAACGTTTTTGTATGATTTTTTTTCTTTTTTTCTCCATCAAGAAACGAATATTTTTTATACAAATTGGTCCCATTCGTCGATAAAAACAAAAACACCAGTAAAATTAATTATTTAATTATTTGGAATAAATTAATTAAAAAAATATATAAAAAAAGATATACATAATAATAAATATAAATATAAATAAATTAATTAAAATATATATATATATATATATAGGACACATAAAAATAAACATAAATAAATAAAAGGACCGTATAAATACAAAATGAATGAAAAATTAAAATAAAAAATATACAATGTTCGCGTATTTATGTTCTACGAAATAGTAACATAGTAAATAAGGGCTTGAAATAGGAAGGGCTGTTGTAATTTATGCGAAGAGTTACGAAAAAAAACTACTACCCTTTGCGATTAGAGAAACGTCTCGTTCGAATTTAAAAATGTTCTAAAAAAGAGAAAAAACGAGAGAGAAAGAGAGGGGGGGGAGATGAGTGTTCGTGGAAGGTTCGTTATTCTTTCAGAAAGAAGATAAAGCACAAACCACCCCCGACGACCTCGAGCTAGCCGAATGGTGGTGGGGGAAACTCCCAGGGGTGGTTTTGACGCCAGCAACGTGGCGTCTCGAACTTACTAAACTTCCAAACTCGCGACTCCGCCAACTTTAAACGTTGTCGTTCGAACGAGCTTAACTTTGAAAACTTTCGATCACACGCGAGCTTCTCTTACCTCGAAACTTCAGTTTAAGCTCGTTCCACCACCTACGTGATTCTGTACCTCTGATGATTTTGTTTTGTCCACTTTGATATACTGTTGGGGATATATTTTACTACGTTTGGTTATTACAAATTTAAATTTCATCTTATGTGTGCTTTAATATAATATATAAGGTGTACTTTCAAGTAAAATTACATTTTCCAATAATTTGTAATATGAATCTTTAATTATAATAGTTTGCTGACAACAATACGTGTTCATGTTTCTTAATAATTGCCATATAACTTTAATTAGTTTGTATTTAAAGATATAATTTATAATATTGTTTAAAAAAAAAAAAAAATATGTAACAACACGATATCGTGTTTTATAATATTTATATATACTTTTTTTATATGTATTATATATTTATTATATATTTATATATATTATATATATGTATATATATTATATTATTTAGATATACGTTGTTTTCAAATATTTATTATTATTTTTCAATTTGGTATAGTAATTTTGGATACACGGGAACACATTCTATCTATATGCACGTATTGCCAAACCAAAAATGAAATCTAAAAAAATTAAGTATGAGATTTTTATACTTGAAATTCACTCGCACACACATATTCAGATTAATTTGCAAATTTGTAAGATTGAAAATGAATAATAACTGATTTACAAAATTATGCGTGAAACAAAATTACATATTAATCAATTTAAATATAAAAACTTTTTTGATCAAATTTGAGTATATACGAAGGAACGTGATTTTAATTAGAAAATTGTTCGTAGATGATACTCGTATTGCATCGCAAGAGAGAAAAGAAAAAAAATGATAAAAAAGATAAAAAATAAAAATATCAGATCCGATATCACACCGGTATCTTTCAAGATATCGAATTCCTGTATAGTCCGTGTTTTCGTAAGACACCTTAGCAACTTCCGATGTTGTTTCATTGACGCAAAACGTTTCTAAGTTGGTTTTACTTACTCGGTTAAATATATATGTCTTTTAGAAAAATCTATTCTTAGCAGTCAGACTCGTGACAGTTAAGTATAAACATTCCATCGTTATCAATTAGTTTTACCTGTGTTTTATACCTTCACCGAAGAAAGAATCGTTCCATTTCTTTCAATTTCTTTTTTCTTTCAACCCACCCACCCCACCCCCACTTCTTCTTCTCTGACCAATTATACGGAATATCGAACGTAAGTAAACTAATTATACAAAATATTAGTTGACCTATTTGAATATATTTTTTATAATTCGACTACAGATACGATATAATAAATTTAGATTATTTATTTATATTTATAATTTAGATTATTTTATTATTTTAAATATAATAATAATTTTTTAATTAAACAGATATAATAATTTTTAACATAGAAAATATTTATTTGGAATAATTATCGTTCGTAAATTGTTGGATATAAATCAAACAGTATTTATGGTTTTTTCTTCAATTGTTTATTAAATTGTTTTTCCTTTTTTTTTTTCTTTTAATTTTTCTTTATCTCATAATTCTTCCCCCCCCCCTATTATACGTGTAACAATACAATACTTTCTTGAACCAGACAATAATATTATATCATTTTCTTTTTCATTTTTCTATCTTCTTATTTAGTTTTTTGAGACTATTCGAAATATCAAAGCTTGACTTGATACCTTTTTAGTTAGACAGACGTAAAAATAGTATATATATACATTATCTATTCACGAATAAAAGATCCTTATCGATGATAGATCTCCTACTTTATATTAGAAAAGAAAGAATCGCGAATACCACAATGGCAAAAAGAGAAAAAAGAACAAGAATTTAATATTATCGGAAATGAAAAAATTGCACGAGGAGAATCATCAAATCCTTTCCTCTACGTTACATCTCTTACAACGTTATAATAATAAAATAAATCATAGACAAAAATAGAATAAGAACGAACACTATTTAACATTCTCCTCGATATAACCCAAAAACTAAAAAATGATCCGAGAGAGAGAGAGATTCTCAAGAGAAAGATTCGCGGCACCGTAATTCTCTCAAATCAGCCTAATTCGCATTTGAGTTCGATAAATCGCAAAGAAAAAAGAAGAAAAAAAGAGAAAGAGACAAAAACAAAGAATGGTGAAGAGGGGGAGGGGGAGGGGGTGGTTGAAGAGTAGTCGAGCGAGGAGTGAGGGGGTGGACTCGAGGAGAGAGGAAGGGAGAGGGGGTGGTCAGGCTTGAAGAATGCATCGAAATAAAAGAGAAGAAGAAAGCTTCCGATAATCTTTCTTCCCTCGTCGACCCACATTCGCGTTTTGCTGCTCGCTGCCCCGTCATCAAGGTGGAAACTTTTATCTCTCTCTCTCTCTCTTTCCCTCTCTTTCCCTCTTTCCCTCTCTCAGTTCTTTCTCACACTCTTCTCTCTCACACACACACACGCATACTTCTCTCTCTCTCTCGCACACACAAATATGCAACTCTATTTCTATTTCTCTCTCTCTCTTACACACACATACACATAACACACACATACACATAACACACACACAGATATACTTTTTTCTTTCTCTTTCTCTTTTTCTTTCTCTTTGTCACACTCTTCTCTCTCTGTCTCTCTTTCAAATACACGAAACTCTATTTCTATTTCTCTCTCTTTCTCTCTCTTACACATAGGACACAGATTACACATACAGACAGACACAGATATACTTTTGTTTTCTCTTTCCGTCGTTGTTTCTCTTTTTGTATTTTCCATTATCAACGTAAGTAATGTGTGGCAGCAAACGACCCAACGAACTTGATATCTATGACAATGCTACAAGAGAGAAAGAGATAATCCTGCCAACTGATTTTAGTAGTTATCGATTAAACCTGACCCGGATATATCAGTGTCGCTTTGAGCACAAAACCGGTTAATCGAGAATTAATGGCACTACGCGAGCAACGCGTTTACCACCAACGTCGAAATTCCTAGTTTTTCTTTCCTTTTTTTTTACTTTTTTATTTTATTTTATTTTTTACATCTTTTATTATATAGTTTTTCTATTTTTGAAGTTATACTTCTTTTGGCGCGTTGGGGAAATGTAATGGGGAGTGATTTTGTTTCAAACGTCTGGAAAAATGACACCATGAAGTTTGTCGGCAAAGCGATTTCAAGTTTACGGCGTGAAGTTGTCTTCTTTTCTTCTTCCCGCCTTTTTTCTCAAGAGGGTCACCCATCCAAATATTAATCGTACGCAGCGCCGCTTTACTTAAATGATCGAGCGGGAACTAATACTATCACTGTACCATGGCATATATTATGATATTTTATTATTCTTTCTAATATATATAATATATCGATCGATTGAAAATATGTTTCTTTCCTTTTTTTTTTAAATAATAATAATAATAATAATAAATTTTTCTTTTTTGTTAAGTTATTTTGTTAAGTTATTTTTGAGGTTATTGAGGTTATGTTCGTTTTAGTACGGCAAAGAAGTATAACTTCTTCTTATTATTATTATTTATTATTGTTAATAATTTTATATATTTATATATTTATATTAATAATAATTTTATTATATTATTTATTATTAATAATAATAATTATTTAATATTAATTATTTTTTTTGAAGTTATTTTTGAGGTTATTGAGGTTATGTTCGTTTTGGTACGACAAAGAAGTATAACTTCTTACGTGCGTACATAAATACACACACCAGTTTTTTTCTTCTATTATTATTATTATTATTATTATTTTTCCCTCGTTGCTCACCGATTTACTGCTCCTATGCTTTTCTCTATTTGTGTGATTTTCGTATCGTTATGCGAACAAACAATGTTCTGAAAACGCGTACTTGATTAACCCACCACCTTTTCCCTACCTACGAATGAGATTTGATTTCATTTCAAAAAAGAATTTCAAATAAAAAATTTCAAATAGCTTGCTGAAGCAGAGAGTGAAAAATAGAGAGAGAGAGAGAAAGAATATGCTAATTGAATAACGTTAATAAGTAAAATAAAAAAACGATTGTTCTTCTTTAAACATTTAATTTACCTTGAACGTATGCACAAAATCATCACTTTTTATATTTAAATATATACTTTTTTTTTTCTTTTTAATTACGTGACTTCCAAATCATTTCAATTGTATTCAATTATCCCAGTTATAATAGCCCCTAATTAATTAATTATTATAATTATTATAATTCGTAAATTTAAAGTTAGTAATAAATAAAACTTTTGTTAATGATCGGTCATTCGAAGTGACGTTAACTGATAAGCCGAAATTAAAACTTTAAACGTTTCGATATTTAATGAACAATTCTTTTGCTAATTTATTCTTTTCTTCTTGGTTCTTAATTTTTTCCAACCACCCCACGTTTCCCATTCCTCCTTCCCTCTTCCCTCCCCATCATTCTCTCTCTCTCTCTCTCTTTTTCTCTCTCATGAGAAAAGAAAGGAAGAATAATTGCTGAACTCTTTGAGTAAACACGTTCTTTCTTCTCTGGCGTGCTTTATTTCCTGTTAGCTCGCGCTTTCAAGGCTGGTTTCCTTGGTTAACCCCATGAGAAAGAGAAAAAGAGAGAGAGAGAAAGGAAGGGAGGGAGGGTCGACGACGTTATTTAAAATAGAACGCTCGGGGAGAATATTGCACACCGGGAGATTATAATTGACGGTAGAAATAATATTTAAAGAATAAAAATAAAAAGAGAGAGACACCTAGGTTTATATACAGAAAATAAAATAAAAAGAAAAGAAAATAAAAAGAATGAGAGGATCCTTTGTATATGATTAAAAAAAAAAAATAATAATAAAAAGAAAATTATTGTACCTTCTAAAGGGCACCCTTAAAAGCCAACGTACACAGATCAGAATAATTATTCTAAGAAAAGTACAAAATTAAATAAACAAAAATGAAAAGTAATCCCTCGCGTGTCTCTTTTGCGTCAACGAGAAATAAAATATCCATTTTTTTTCTACAACAGGAAATTTAATACTCGTATTTAAAAAAAAATGATCGCATCTCGAAAAGTCAACGAGTCGTTAGATGAATACGTTTCGTTCTATTAATTAATAAAAAATAAACGAAACATAATATAAATTCAATTGTTAACGTTAACGATCGAGAAAAGAAAATACTTTTAATTTATATCAACGTCTGTTAACTTTAATAAAATCAATTAAATTTGATTACATTTTTCAAAAGTCAACTTTCGAATCGATCGAAAAAGAAAAATTCGTTTTGAAATGAAATTAAAAATAATGAGAATAAAGAAGAAGAGAGTGAAACGCAAAACCAACGTGGTGATTTTACGTTAACGACCGAGAAACGAATAGGAAAGTATCTTAATTGATAGAAGAGCCTATTGAAGAAGAAGAAGGAGGAGGAGGAGAAGAAAGAGGAGGAGGAGGAGGAAGAGGAGTGGTTTTCGTCCTGGTGTGTAAATGTAGTATGCAGTTAGTGGGAAACACGCTTTTAACCAGCTTCGTAGCTGTTTCTTTAGAGAAACAACATTAATAATACAGTTATGTAACGAGCACGAGGGTTATTAGTATCTCTGTGCACCAGCCATGATGCCATGAATCGGATTTGCTGGACGTAATGTTATACATGCACACGAGAATACACATACAAATGCATACAAACATGCACACGAGTGTACACGTACAAATGCATACACCCATGCACACGTATAAATGCATACAAACATGCACACGAGAATACACATACAAATGCATACAAACATGCACACGAATGTACACGTACAAATGCATACAAACATGCACACGAATGTACACGTATAAATTCATACACACATGCACATAAAAATACACATACAAATGCATACAAACATGCACACGAATGTACACGTACAAATGCATACAAACATGCACACGAGAATACACATACAAATGCATACAAACATGCACACGAGTGTACACGTACAAATGCATACAAACATGCACACGAGGTACACGTACAAATGCATACACCTATGCACACGAGAATACATGTACAAATGCATACAAACATGCACACGAGTGTACACGTACAAATGCATACAAACATGCACACGAGTGTACACGTACAAATGCATACAAACATGCACACGAGTGTACACGTATAAATTCATACAAACATGCACACGAAAATCCACGTACAAGTGCATACACTTACAAGTGCATACATTTACAAATGCATACATGCACATTCTCATTCTCTCTCCCTGTTTCTCATTCTCTCTTTCTCATTCTCATTCTTGTTCATATCCACTCATATACATACATTCGTGTTTATTACACCTTAGAGAACAACGACGAGCTTGAAGGTAATTGGGTAGGAAAAGCTTTCCGGAAAACTCGTTCTCACCTAAAAGAGCATCAGAAGAATCCTTCCTACACATACACACACACACATACACATATCGTATAAATCTTTTATTAAAGAAGAGAAATAATATCAACTGTGACAATGAAATAAATATATTATTAATCTATATATGTGTTTGTAATTTGAAAGAAACATTTATTCAACATAGCGTTCCGCCAAAATTTTCACCAAAATTTTCGACCGATCTAATATTATTAAATTCGTTTAAAGAAACACAACGAACACAATTTAAAAATAATATCTCGTTAAAAGTGCAGAAACAATAAACAAGAAATGAATCTTCGTTTATTGCAACTATCGTTGAAAATCATTTGATCTCGTTGTAACTTTCGTAACAAAAAAAAGAAAAACAAAATAATTTGAATTTCCCATTGTAAGAATAAAGTAATGAAACTGTTACAGGTGAGGAATTGGTAACAGTGCCTCCGTCGAACGGAGGACAACAGCAGGAAGGTTGGAAGGTGCAACAACAACAGCAACAACAACAGCAACAACAACAGCAACAACAACAACGTCGTGGACAATTGCAAACGGTGAATAAACGAACGCGTCCGAGCCCCCCGGTCCCGCCACCCCCGCCGTTGATATCCTGCAAGGTCAATGCCAAGGACATCGGCAAGTACTTCGATTGGCCGAACAAGGAGAACACACCTGGAAATGCATTGAATCTTATCCCATCCAAGTGTAATAATAGAAAGGGAAAGGTTTTCGATAAGAAGGGTAAAGAAAAAGAAAAAAGAAGAAGAAGAAGAAGAAGTGGAAGAAGAGCAGCAAGAAGAGAAGAAGAAGGAGGAGGAGGAGGAGGAGGTGGCGGTAGTGGGGGGCCAAGGTGAGGAAAATCAAAAAGAAATAAAAGTAGAACAACGACGAGTGGAAATCGAAAACGAAGAAGAAGAAGAAGAAGAGGAAAAAGAATCGATCAACGAAATGGGCTCGAATCTCAGCAGACACAATGGCAAAGGCCTAACTGGCCGTAGAACGCAATCCTCGGGAAACTTATGCGAACCACCTAAGGGAAAGTTCAATGGTATGGGCAAAATTCTAGTCCCATGCTCGAGCAGTTCGCAGAGAGAAAGGTCAGTTTTCTTCATCGATTTTTCGAACACCCAATACGATACCACCCCCTCCCCCCCTCCTCCTCTTCATATTCCCCATTCACTCCTTCCTTTCGTGTACTTCTTACATATAAGTGAACGTTACAAGCACGTTCTTGCCTTTTACGTTAACCTTTCAACAAACCTTTACCTTTTCTTTTATTTATGTTATGGACACCCTTTTTTCCCTTTTTTTTTTTTTTTTTACGTTTACGATAAGCCCAAATAGCTTTAGTATATGTGTGTGTGTATTATATATGTATATGTGCTGATTTAATTCGAACGATAATGACCAGTTGAAAGGTTTTTAATAGGTTCTTCATCGTTAATGATTCATATTGTTCGATAATATTTCTGGGTAACATAAATTCTGGTTAATGTTGTACAAAAAAATTATTGACAAAATTATATCACATGTATTTATTTCTAATTTTGTTTTAACATGATTGAATTTGAATTGATATACTACAAATATTTTCAATTATTTTTCTGAGAGAGAGAGACAGAGAAATATATTCCAATAAGAATTAATATTTTATTTTTATTTTACTTATTTTATTTTTTCAAAGAGAATCAATTGAAAAAAATAGTTTCGAAACGTTTAAAAATTTACAACTGATATTTTACTTTTATCATTTTTAAACACTTGTAATATTATAAAATAAACATACCTGTGCTTAATGCAATTTCAATATTATCATTTATTATAATTTAACTATTGAGATATGTTTTCGATGCAACAATTATTAAAAAAAGAAAGCTCTGATGATCATTCGGTACTCGTTTAATCGATAATACCCCATTTAGATTACTTCACTTAAAAGCAATATCATTATGGTTTTTTAATTTGTTTATTGAAACGTTTTCCTGAAACGATTCGTTCCTGAGAAACACCCGATATGTTGCTTACAAAGAATTTCTTTTTTCTTCTCTCTTTAAAATCTTCAAACCGGAAACAGGTTGTAATTAAAAGAATCACGAAATCTAGGTTGAAGAGCATATCGCGAAAGAAACCTTCCGGTGATTCGTTCATCTTTTTATCCTACTCCTGAAACTCGACCTAATCGTTTCCCAACGAGATAATGGATTTTTCGAAACGAATTTTACCTCACAAATCACGTAATCTTTTTAACAAACTAATATCCATTATTTTCTATGCTTACACGCACAACGAATAATAATAATAATAATAATAATAATAATAATAATAATAATGATGATGATGCTTGTCGACGTATAATATAATATACCATAATTTATGCATTTACTTTTACCAATAAATTAATAAACTAATTTATAACATAATCGTGCACGATGATTTAAAGTGATATTAAATTAAATCGTATATTCCATTGGTCGAATTATTAAATCGTATTTCTATTCGTTCTCTCTCTCTCTATATATAAATGATTTATATATTTTATTTATTTGTTTTCTTTTCTTTTTTATATCTCATAATATCCAATTAAAATTACATACAATCAGTATAACGTAGTCTTAATAATATTAATTTATTACATATAATCTCCTATTCATCACAGTGGGTATATTAAATTATATATTATTAATTATCTTCAACATATTCACACACACACACACACATATATATTTTTGTAATACTTTGTACTTGTTATAATCATAATGTTATCTTTATTACTCTAACTTTTATGAAGGTTCGAGGGCTTTAATTATAATATTCATTCCGAATACATTTGCAGTTAAAATTCTCATAAAGACACCGACGTTAAGTATTAATTAAATCATTAATCGCATAATCACGTTCATTTAATATTAAATTATATCTCATTCTCTTACATACATATATATATGTTTAATTAAAATTACATACATTCTGAAATATAATTTTAATAATATCATTTATTACGTAAAATCGTATTCAGTTTTCATATTAAATTGTATTTTACTAATACTATCTTTTAACATATGCACTCGAAACTGCAGCATAACAACGAAGATAAAAATTATTTTAATCGAATGATTAATCGCATAATCTCATAAAAAAAAAACTGATGTGTGTACTTATGTACTTACGTAAGAAGTTATACTTCTTTGCCGTACTAAAACAAACATAACCTCAATAATCTCAAAAATAACTTCAAAAAAATAATTAATATTAAATAATTATTATTATTAATAATAAATAATATAATAAAATTATTAATATAATATATAAATATATAAAATTATTATCAATAATAAATAATAATAAGAAGAAGTTATACTTCTTTTGCGTACCAAAACGAACATAACCTCAATAACCTCAAAATAACTTCAAAAAAATAATTAAAATTAAATAATTATTATTATTAATAATAAATAATATAATAAAATTATTATTAATATAAATATATAAATATATAAAATTATTATCAATAATAAATAATAATAATAATAAGAAGTTATACTTCTTTGGCGTACCAAAACGAATATAACCTCAATAACCTCACAAATAACTTCAAAAAAATAATTAATATTAAATAATTATTATTATTAATAATAAATAATATAATAAAATTATTATCAATAATAAATAATAATAATAATAAGAAGTTATACTTCTTTGGCGTACCAAAACGAATATAACCTCAATAACCTCAAAAATAACTTCAAAAAAATAATTAATATTAAATAATTATTATTATTGTTTAATCATAAAACAAGTTGAAAATATGTGTGTAAGTGTGGGTTAGTATCTCGTTGTTAACTAATACATGGAAGGGTGAGGTTAGGTAATATCATATTTCCCGTTAAATAAATATCATCTAGGGAAAGGATGAGGCCGGCGCCAAAGGGCGTCTGGATTACGGCGCGTCATTTCACATGCCAGTGATTTCCCGGCGTCGCGTCTCTCGGAAAATCGTGAACAATCCCCAGTGTTGTGTTGCTTAAATAACCGAGGAGAGTAACAACAGCACAAGCTTCTCCTTGTCAGTGAATCCTATTCTCTCTCTCTCTCTCTTTCTCTCTCACTCTCATACTCTGTCTGTCTTTCTTTCTCTTTGGTTACAAGATAATTTAAAGTCCCTTTTAAGGTTGGCCAGTTACCGCGAACTGGGACACAGCTTCCTCTATTAAAACCTCGTTTACATGAAAATGTTTCACGTTAAGGGTTTTAACGTCAGTAAATTAAATAGAAGAGAATTAAATGATATTATAATTATTCCAGTATTCTCATTTGTCTCTAAGTGTTGCTTATCCAAACATAACGAATAACAATAACCCTTTTAATATGTTACTTTGATTTTTATCGTAATATAAAATTACGTTTTTTGGTATATAATAATGATAATAATTAGAAGATATAAAAATGTTAATAATATAACACAGCAGATACAAGTTTTGTGGCTCATTACCGAACCATTTGGACGATAAGGATGTCTTGGATGACGAACGGAGAGAGAACAATAACATCATGTCGGATACCATTAGTGGAAACCTCGGAGGAACGCTACCTCACAAGAAACGATCCTTGGGAGTTCATTTCTCAGACGGTGGACCTACTGGTGCTTTGGATCTTGTTAAACATCGATCTCAGGATTCCTTGGACGAGAACGATCCCTGGAGGTAAGAGATGTTTTAATTAAAACATCCTAAGTATATTAAAACTGTGTCTCAACACCATTTATATATATAGCAAATTATACCCCATTACTAAAAATTTACTTGTAATTTTATTCGTATTTTTAAAATATATACCATTACACAAATTATATATAGCAAATTGACCTACTGAATAGAAATATTATTTTATAGAATAAACTCACAAATTTCTATAACTTAAAACGAATGATATATTTGATATTTGAAACAGGTATCAACAGAGTGATTTGGACCTGGTCAGGTGTCGTCACGGAAACTTTGACTCGGTCAGAAGAAATCGTAGCATCGAAACGATGATCAACGAAACTAGCAGACGTTACAATCGTGGAACGTCGATGGAAGACAGGTGTCAACGTAATTCCGATTTGGATTTAGTCGGTACGCTTCCAAAACGCAAACAAGAAGTACGCAGCATATTGAACAAAGCTCTGGATACAACAAATTCGTCGAGTTCTCAATTCGTCGCTAAGAAATTCGACGTTAGTTCATCGGACGACGATTTATTGATGCGAATTGTGCATAAGCCGGATTGTGAATTGGTTAAACATCGGCAGCAATTAAACAAGTGCGTTGATCTTAAATTAAACAAGCTTGTTGGTGCTACAGGAGAACCGCAGGATCAAGGATACGCTTCTGAACGTTCGCCCGAGGACGAACATCCTCCTTCGTTGCCTGGACAACCATTTCCGAGTGTAACACCCGGTAAGCAAGTGTCCTCCACTTTTTCTTCTTCTACTTCTTCTACTACTACTGCTACTACTACTATTTCTTCTTTTTTTCGTATCTTTCTTACTCGAAGGAAACCTCCTTTATTCTCCTTTCCATTGCCTCAAGCTTTTTTGTTGAGTTCTCTGTATTTCGTAGCATTAAGTAGAACAGCCTGGAGACACAATAGCCAAGGAAAGAACATATTTTCCTTCTTTCTTACTCTTATTTTACTTTTTCCCTCTATCTACCCCTATTTTAAAACTACTACTACCGGTCTTGGCTCACCAAATTTCGGATTCTCTTTCCTACATTTTGATTTATAATGTTGGAATAAAGAAATGTATTCTTTCTTTCCTCTCTATCTACCTCTATCTTTATCTTATCTTTTACATTTTTTATTTCTCATATCTTCTTAAATCTACGTATTTTTACGTGTGCATATTTGACCCGGTGGATTTGGAAAAATTTTAAATTCTTATACCAGTTCTATTTTAAAGTATAATAAATCGTGCATAAAAATACATTTTTTTTCTCGCTTAGATTAGTTCATTCTAATGATAATAATTTATTCATAATTCAATTGCGAATTCAATAGAAATTTATTTTATTATATATATGTGGGATACGAGCACCTCCAACCCAACTTTAAAGTAGGCGTTCGTGAGGAGATTGGACGGTGGGCTCTGGATAGCTCAATGGTTAAAGAGCAGTCGTCCGGAAGCGGAAACCCGGGTTCGAGTCCCGGTCCAGTCTGTCCAACGGCCCAATTTTTTCACGAATCCTGCATTTTGAGGGCTCAGCCGAGATGGAGGTTTGCTTCGTGTCACACTTCTACGACCGGGCAATAATTAGGGAAAAATAATTAATTGAACATCTATCAAAGAGAGGTTAGGCCGACGTAAGACGTATAGTGGCGACGTGAACGGTTGGCTGGAGAACTAGGCAAGACGGCCTTTAGACAGCAATGCGTTCAGGGAAGAGGTTTTCCATCCTCGTGTAAGTTATACAGCATTGGTTAAGCCTGTATTAAAGATCGAGGTTGGGAATATTTGACAATTTTCGTGTCGCGCGAAATAGTGTGTAGCACCCTCGTGTAAGTTATACAGCGTTGGTTAAGTCTGTATTAAAGATCGAGGTTGGACACAGTTTTTGGTTTGTCGGTTCGTTGAAAAAGATTTATAAGATGTCGAAATGACGAACATTCGGGGTCGAATGTAGTTGCGGGGGGGTAGAATGTGGGATGCGAGCGCGCACCTCCAGGCCACAAACACTTAAGTAGGCATTCGTGAGGAGATTGGACGGTGGGCCCCTGGATAGCTCAATGGTTAAAGAGCAGTCGCCCGGAAAGCGGAAGATCCGGGTTCGAGTCCCGGTCCAGTCTGTCCAACGGCCCAATTTTTCACGAATCCTACAAATATGTGTGTGTGTGTGTGTGAGAGAATATCGTGCTTTATAGAATCAAAAGTGGACATCCTCTTATCCTGTAAAAATTCACTCAAATGTTCAACGAGTGAACATTTTCCTATTTCCCCTTTCGTCTATTTCAATTCGTTTTTATTTCAAACGGTTTAGAATTGTTCTGCAATTTTTTTCCTCCTCCCCCTCTCGACGTATCGTCAAAAGCAGTTTGCGAGAAAAATTCGATCAACCCTTCCGTCTGTGCTACTACACCCCCCCCGTTCTCCTCTCCACCCTTCCCCCTTTCTCCTCCCAATTCTTCTCGTTCATCCGTCTGTTATATATGGCAATCCGAAAAAAGGGTACAGATTATTCAAGTATAAAATAGAACTTTTCTCCGTTGAGGATTGTTCGTCCGCGCTAAATCCTGTTTTATTGGAAGGACGCCACTGCTTCCGTTCGCTTGTTTACAGTCACAGAGAAAACTAGAGAAAAAGGGAAAGAGAAAGAGAGAAAGAAAGAGGCCGAACAAACTCCTCTTCTACCTTTCTCTTCCTGTCAAACTTTCGAAAATTCAAAGCCCTATTCCCCTCCCTCCCTCGCGGATTTAAAACGACGTCTCGCAAATCGGCTTTTTGACGTTAAACGTACGGCCTCTTCTTTCCTGTAGATCGATCGATACCTTCGACAACGATTTATGGAAAATGGAAATCGAATACGTCCTGTATAAAATGAGATACATCGACTTATTACACATTTTGTGTATGTATGCGTGTATAGATGTATTCGGTTTTTTTTTTATTTTTTATATAACACGACTAGAAGATCGGTTTTTTTCTCTCTCAATGTTTTAGTAGAGAATGAAAAATGTATGTGTGGCATGTAACTATGGTGTCGTAGGATATGTTTTTATTTTCTTGTTATTTAATAATTTTATTTTTTTGTGTTTTTCCTCTCGTTATAATAGAAATGTTTTTTATAATATTTAATGAAATATTAATCAGTTAAGTTTTATCTTTTACACTAATAATAATCGTATTATTTTATTTTTCTATTTTTTAATAGTTTTATTTTTGTCATTTAATAATTTTATTTTTTTTTTGTTTTTCCTCTCGTTATAATAGAAATTTTTTTATAATATTTAATGAAATATTAATCAGTCAAATTATATCTTTACTCTAATAGGAATTGTATTATTTTATTTTTCTATTTGTATTTTTTATATAACAGTTAATTTTTATCTTTTACACTAATAGTATTATTTCATTCTTCTATTTTCTTTTTTTATTACTTTTTTTTTAATTTCAAAAACCGATGAATAATATAATGTTTTATTTGTTTATATGAGAAATGAAAAAGAAAAGAATTGTTTACGATTATGATTGCGTATGGAATATTGTAAGGAAAAATTGGATAAGAAGAAAACGTTCGCAATGGTAAATTCCGCAACAGAAATGCAACATCTGTTGATAGTCGAATTTTTGCAGATCGTATTATACGATCGGTATTTTCTAGCCGGTATATTTTCTATCTCCAGAATCAGGCAGCCAGGCAACCAGGCAGGCAACCAAGCAACCAGGCATCTAAGAAAAGAGCCATTTATTCTATCGATTTTCTCGACGATTCCAAAACATCGTTCTACCACCTGCTATACACGCTTTTTATATCGACAAGTTTATCGACAAGTAAATCTTCTTGATTCTCTCTTTAAAGGATTTATATCAAACGTATGAGAACTGTACGTGTGTGTTTGTGATAAGAAAACAATAATAAATTTTAATTATATTTAAATCAAAAAATCAAAAATTACTTATAAATAATTCTAAATATTCTCTATACATTTTCTAACTTTTATAATCAGAGAATAGTATTATTTTTTCCATATATCATTTACAGAACAAATATATACATATATTATATACAGAGAAATAATAATAGAATAAAATAATATTAGAAATAATAATAATAATTATATACATATATACGTTATATAATTAATTTGAAATAATAATAGAATAAAATAATATTAGAAATAATAATAATTATTATATACATATATACGTTATATAATTAATTAAAAATAATAATAGAATAAAATAATATATATACAGAAAAATAATAATAAAATAAAATAATATTCAAAATAATAATAATAATTATATACATATATACGTTATATAATTAATTAAAAATAATAATAGAATAAAATAATATATATATACAGAAAAATAATAATAAAATAAAATAATATGAGAAATAATAATACTAATTATATACATATATACGTTATATAATTAATTAAAAATAATAATAGAATAAAATAATATATATATACAGAAAAATAATAATAAAATAAAATAATATTAGAAATAATAATAATAATACTTATATACATATATACGTTATATAATTAATTAAAAATAATAATAGAATAAAATAATATATAATATATATATAATAATTATTTCTAAAACTTATTAAAATAGATAAAATATTGAAGGTAGGATAAGAGTTGAAGTTAAAAGATCAATTGTTTTCACAGTTCTTACCACGATGAAAAGCAACAAGAGAGTATTTCAAGAGCAAACTTTCGATAAACTCGCTTCGTATAATCTTAAACACACGTATATACATGTATATAAATTATATATACATATACAAACACACACATACACGCGTACATAGGCATGTACAAAAGGAGACACTCGAAATTCGATTTTCTCTTAACATTTTCGGATTAACAGCGAGTCGATCTTGAACGTCGAAGTTTCAACGGTCTGTTATTATCTTCGCATCAGTGCTCCTTCCAAAGATGATAACGTTCCGGAAGCTGTGCTATCCTAAACTCTCTCTCTCTCTCTCTCACTCACTCACTCTCGTTCATCTTTCTCTTATGCTTTTGCTCTTTGTATCAACGAAAGGAAGCACTTCTCGTGACGAAAATTGCTCGTTGCTTGTGCTAGCGCACGAGTGGGTGGGGGAGCAGGGTGGATGGGGTTGGTGGGGTTGGTCGGGTCGAGCTTTAAAAGAAAAGCTTTTCAACCTAAGAGAGAAAGTTATCTCACCCCACCTCACTCTCTCCCTCTCTCTCTCTCTCTTTCTCATTGCACCCTTTTAGACAGACGACTCTAACTTTCTTACCAAACTTTAAACTAATACTCTTCTTCTTCTTCTTCTTCTTCTTCTTTTCTTTTCTTTTTTTATTTTTTCTTCTCTCTTCTTTTTTTAAATTTTGCTACTCGACTAGATGCGACGAGACGTCGAATAAAAGATGCGATGTTGAAATTGAATTTTGATCGATCGAGATGATTTCATCGTATTTTACGATTGATCGTATATTTAATATTATTATTGTTATTATTATTATTATTTGACATTAATTATTCTTCGATCGAGATTACTTTCAATTAATTCGGAAATGATTTGATTGAAATTATTGATCGATTTTAAACCAAAAAGAAAAAGAAAGAATATTGAAAATTGAAAATTGAATTTTGATCGATCGAGATTTCATCGTATTTTACAATTGATCGTATATTTCATATTATTATTATTATTATTATTATTATTATTATTATTATTATTTGACATTAATTATTCTTCGATCGAGATTACTTTCAATTAATTCGGAAATGATTTGATTGAAATTATTGATCGATTTTAAACCAAAAAGAAAAAGAAAGAATAAAATGAAGAAGAAGAAGATGATTATGATTATGATTATGATGATTATGATCTATATATAGTTCATATATCTCATTCTCAAATGCCGAAACTTTAAACTACATCCTTGCAAGTTGAGAGGAAACTTTATGAGATAATAAGGGAGCCGTTTGTGGTTTCCACCACTGGGTTTAGATTACTAGGCTATAAATTATTGTCAACCTAATCTATCTTTCTCTTTCTCTCTCTTTAACTCTCACACATTCACTCTCTCCCTCTCTCTCTCTCTCTCTCTCTCTCTGTCTCTCTCAGTGTAACAGGGTTGCTTTTGTAAACATTGTGCATAGGAACGAAATATTCTAACCACCTAAACGTGCACCGTAGACAAATGAAACTGCGGATTACCAAAACGTGACGCCATAACTGCAATGAAACTAGAAACGGTGAGAGAGAGAGAGAGAGAGAGAACGTACTCTCGGCTCGATATAGATCAAAACTAGAATGCCAAATTTAAGCGAATCATGTCATCGTGTACCAACGTGTTTTGATTCAAATAATAAACCTCATTTTCTATATGATTTATTATTTGATTTTTTTTCATTGTAAAATATAATAAAAACATTTTTTACTATGTTTATTCAAATGTTCATCCAAATATATCAAATTATTCTTTAGTTGTTTTTTTTTCATTTATTTATTATTATTTAAATATATTCCAAAAGATACGTCAATTTAATTTGACTTCAAGTTGAAAATCATTTCATATTTCATTTTATTTTTTCATTCCAAAGATAAAAAAGAAAATCCTTTTTCTATGATTTAAGTTCTGCTTCAACGTATTATTTTGATCGACATTTTATATTTCCCTCAATTTATTATTTTCTATTATTTTCTATAAGAATCAGTATAAAAAAAAAAACAACCCATCTTTTTATGCGATTCAAGTATATTACACTCGAATACATTTTCATCATTCAATAGAAAATAATCAATTCGTATTTTATTATATCGTATATATTTTCCTCTCTCTCTCTCTCTTATAAATAATAAATAATAAATAATAAAAAAGAAACTGGTGTGTGTACTTATGTACTTACGTAAGAAGTTATACTTCTTTGCCGTACCAAAACGAACATAACCTCAATAATCTCAAAAATAACTTCAAAAAATAACTTCAAAGAAAAATAATTATTATTATATATATATAAGAAAGAATAAAAAAACTGGTGTGTGTACTTATGTACGCACGTAAGAAGTTATACTTCTTTGCCGTACCAAAACGAACATAACCTCAATAATCTCAAAAATAACTTAACAACAAAAATTTATTATTATTATTATTAATTTAAATTTATTATCGATATTATATATATTAGAAAGAAAATAAAATCATATATAGATATCAGTCCACACTAAATATAGAGAGATATATCGAATGACTTCACGCGTCAACAATCATGGCGCGGTTACAGCATTAGTTCTCGTTTCGATCATTTTAAGTAAAGCAGCGCTGCGTACGATTAGCATTTGGATGGGTGACCCGCTTGAGAAAAAGGGGGGAAGAAGAAGAGAAGACAACTTCCGCCGTATACTTGAAATCGTTTTGCCGCGCTTATAAATACCGACAAAGTTCACGGTGTCGTTTTTTTCAGACGCTCGGAACAAAATCACTCCCCATTACATTTTCCCTAACGCGCCAAAAGAAGTATAACTTCAAAAAAAAAAAAAGGAACGTCTTATATTATATACCTCAACTATTCGTGTACTCGTTGAAACTTTGGCATGTAGAAAATATGAAAGATCAGCGGTTAAGATCGAGTAAAACTCCTCTTGTTCAATCGCTGACGTCGTAGTACCTTTTCTAAGTCAAGAATCTATGTGTATTCTATGTATTATTGATCTTGGAAGTGAACTGATCGCCTTATTTCAAAGTGGGTCACTTCGCTCGTCTCACTTATTGACCCGTTTATTCGGGATAGGGTCAACCATGATGTTTCAGTTTCGGTATGTCCTTGCTCTCTCTCTCTCTCTCTCTCTCTCACACACACTCACTCTGTCACTCCTCATTCACACATATTCCTACATTACTCATACATACATTTACACATTTACACATGCAAGATGTTAAAACGTTTGAAAATTTTCTCCAATAATCTTACCAGGAGACGTTTATTTGAACTCGTGTTTATCGTCCTTGAAGATACATCGTCGTTCTAATTCCTCCTACGTTTATCACCGATTCAATTCGCACGAACACAACCATGTATGCATGTTCACACATACACGTGAACATACGTGTATACGCATGAACATACGTGTTCGTGTAAGTATGAACATACGTGTTCGTGTAAGTATGAACATATGTGTTCGTGTAAGTATGAACATACGTGTTCGTGTAAGTATGAACATACGTGTAAATATACGTGTTCATGTGTGTACTTGTGTAAACATGAAATTATATCGCACGCGATGGAATTTTTGAAGCTGTTAAGAAAGAAAAAAAAGAAAAAGAAAATAAAATCGAAGAGTACAAACGTTGGATGAATACGAGCGTGCGCCAAAACGATTTGCATAATCCCGTTGGTGCATTAAAACGTGCGTTTTTGGTTTTCCAAAGAGTAACGCGACAGTTTTCTCTTTTACATATTTCCTTTTTTTTTGTTGTTTGTTTGTTTGTGTTCACGTCTCACCCACTATCTCTCAACAGTGTTTTCTCTGTCTATCTTTTGATTTTTGCAAGGATAAAACTTGAAACGAGATAGAAATGAGAGAAAGAAAGAAAGAAAGAAAGAAAGATAGGAAGGAAGGATGGAAGGATGGAAGGATGGGATGAAAAAGAGAGAGGGGGGAGGGGGTAAGAGGGAAGAAGGGTACATAAATCCTGTCCTCGTCACCGATTCGTACGAGAAAAACTCGTCGGCAGCTGGTCTTGATATACGACGTCGAGATTTAGCCCAAATATTTCTTTTTCTTTCTAACGAATAACTTAAAGAGAGATAGAGAAAAATATAAAAAGGGAGAGAGGGGGAAATAATAGGGGGGGGGGGGTAGAAAAGAAAAAGAAAAAGAAAAAGAAAAATACTACGCGCGAGTGTACGTACTTGCAAGCATCGATTCTCGTCGAGCTTTTATTTATTTTAAAATAAAAAAAAAAGAGAGAGAGAGAGAATGATGGTAAAAAAGAGAAGAAAGAGAGAGAATAGAAAGGGAAAGGAGATAAGAGATTTTATTTTCTCTGGAAAGTGGAAGAAAACTCTTAGACGACTCAAACTAGCGTATTTGATTCGTTTTCTTTTTATTATTTCTTTTTTTTTTTTCTATTTTTCTTTTCCCTTTAAGATGATGGCATCTTCTCTCTCTCTCTCTCTTTCTATTTCATAGTTTTGTTGCAAAACGAGACTAGCTTTTTTCCTTCATTGACGTATCACTTTACGCAAACACGATTCGCGTGATAAAATTTGAAAAGTAGAAAAGAAAAATAAAAAAAAAAGTAAAAAATAAAATATGTATGTGTTTTTCTCTCTCTCTCTCTCTCTTGTTTTTTGTCTTCTTTTTTCTTTTCTCTTCTCTTTTTAGAAGCTTTCCCATTTTCTTTCTCTTTCTCTTTTTTTCTCTTTTTTTTTACGATACGATACGTGTAATCAAAATGCATATCAGTCGGATCGATAGACAACGAGTGCTTTTATCAAACACGACCAAGAGTTGCTCATATATGTACACAGAGTTTAAAAGAGTTAAACTTAAATACGAATTGAATTTTTTTTTTCGAGGTCAATGGTATTTTTTCGTAGATGTCAGAAATATTATTTCCATTTCATTGATTTTCATTCTACGATTGTTATTTATTTGTATTTTTAAGTATCACGGATTGCTCCGAAAAGTTCTTTATCGATGAATATTTTGTTTTCCATCGAATATGCACATTTTTTCGATAGAAAATTGCTTAAATCTTGCCAGGTAAACACCAATGCATTTATTACATCATTCAATTATCCACAAAAGAGAGAGAGAGAGAGAGATTCTTGCCGATGAATATTTTAATTAAATACATAAATTCAAAATGCATTTATGTGGGATGCGAGCACCTCCAACCCAACTTTAAAGTAGGCATTCGTGAGGAGATTGGACGGTGGGCCCTGGATAGCTCAATGGTTAAAGAGCAGTCGTCCGGAAGCGGAAACCCGGGTTCGAGTCCCGGTCCAGTCTGTCCAACGGCCCAATTTTTTCACGAATCCTACATTTCGGGGGCTCAGCCGGGATGGAGGTTTGCTTCGTGTCACACTTCTACGACCGGGCAATAATTAGGGAAAAATAATTAATTGAACATCTATCAAAGAGAGGTTAGGCCGACGTAAGACGTATAGTGGCGACGTGAACGGTTGACTGGGGAACTAAGCAAGACGGCCTTTAGACAGCAATGCGTTCAGGGAAGAGGTTTTTCCATCCTCGTGTAAGTTATACAGCATTGGTTAAGCCTGTATTAAAGATCGAGGTTGGGAATATTTTGACAATTTTCGTGTCGCGCGAAATAGTGTGTAGCACCCTCGTGTAAGTTATACAGCGTTGGTTAAGTCTGTATTAAAGATCGAGGTTGGACACAGTTTTTGGTTTGTCGGTTCGTTGAAAAAAGATTTATAAGATGTCGAAATGACGAACATTCGGGGTCGAATGTAAGTTGCGGAGGGGTAGAATGTGGGATGCGAGCACCTCCAGGCCACAAACACTTAAGTAGGCATTCGTGAGGAGATTGGATGGTGGGCCCTGGATAGCTCAATGGTTAAAGAGCAGTCGCCCGGAAAGCGGAAGATCCGGGTTCGAGTCCCGGTCCAGTCTGTCCAACGGCCCAATTTTTTCACGAATCCTACATTTATGTATCATAAAAGTTCTTACTGATTTTTCTTTTTTTTGTTAAAAAAATATATCTTAAAAAAATATATTCACACTAACGACAGTAACTTTTCAAGCAACCCGATATACTTTTGTCGGATGCATAAAATCGGTCAAAAAAAAATTATATTAAATTCGAATCACAGGTGTCAGATGATAAAATGATTCTTCGTTCGAGTTTTTTCTTTTTCTTTTTCATTCGGTACGTTATCTCATTTCGATTTTGCAATAAAGAAGATTAAAAAAAAAAAGAAAAGTAAGAAAGAGAGAGTGAGTGACAGAGAATGAGAGAGAGAGAGAGAGAGAGAGAGAGAGAGAAAGAAATGCAGGTAGGAAGGTGCAAGTAAGTAAGGAGCAATTGAATGCTAATGAACGAACGAACGGAAGATAACGCCCCCTTCTCTAAGAACGAAGATAATTGATGCCCTTTGCCGAACCCTTCCCGTGCAGTCCATCTTCTTCTTCTTCTTCTTCTTCTTCTTCTTCTTCTTCTGCACCTTTCTCTTTTTCTTTATTCTTACTATTTTATTTTTTTTTTGGTTCTGTTTAATTTCTTTTGCTTTCTTAGACATAGAGTCCGTTCCGTAGTAATTTTAGATCAGTGAACTCTGTTATCAAGCATCTTGAAACGTTCTCAATGCTATCTCCCTTTCTCGTGTTTCCCAACACAAGTTAGATTTTTTCAAGCATAGTAATAGTAATAGTAGTAGTAGTAGTAGTAGTAGGAATAATAATAATAGTAATAGGAGTTCATTATTCGATCAACACAGATAAACGTACACATACGTAAACGCGAATATATTTTCTGCGAACGAAATTCGCGAGTCCGGTTCTCAATTGACTCGTAAAACGCGATAAATTCGGCTTTACGAAATTCATGTAGGTATATACAAGGATTTTACATAGCTATATGTATATATATATATATATATATATATGAATGAATGCATACCGTATATCGAAATGGTCTAGCATGAATTTCAGTTAATATTGAACCCACTGTGTCATAGTTCAAAACCTAGCGCAATTCCTACCGCCATTTGCCATTTCATTTCGAAACGTCCATAAATAAAAAGAGAACAAAAAAGAAATATATATATATATAAAACAAAGATAGAAAGAGAACCTAAAAAAAAAAATAAAAAAAGAATAAAAAAGTGATACAAAAAAAGAAAAAAAGAATCGTAACACAACTATCATTAATTCATAGCATTAAAAAAGATCATGATAATATTCAAATATATTCGTTTAAAACGTTTCTAGTATTTATTTGAATTTATTATCAAATTGTACGAATTTCAAAATAGGGAATATGTATTACATATCTACCTGTGCGCGTGTCTGTGTGTGTATGTACGTGTACGTTTGTACGTTGTGTTCATTTGTGCGTGTAAATTTCAATCCTATTATCAAGAGACGAGAATAGTACACGGTATACCATACACAATAATCTAAACATTGGTTAAATTGCAACACCTGTTCCGTATCGAGACGTTAACACAAACGTATAAACGCATATATCAGGTGAATACCTGAAGTAACTGAAACGTCGGTTGTACTCTGGAGGCCGCATTGCCAAAGCTATTCGTCGTTAGCCGAACCGCATCGGTGCACCATAAGCCAGGACTACTTGGGGATATCGGTACGATCCTGGGGTATGGGGTATGGGGTGGGTATGGGGTCTGGGGTCTGGTGTCGGCCAGCACGAAATTTATGGAAGCGAACATTGGCCTCTCCATTACGAACACGAGAGAGAGAGAGAGAGAGAAAGAGTGAGTGAGAGAGAGAGAGAAAGAACGCGAAAGAAACTCGTTTCCAAAATGGCCGTCGCGTGTCGACAATTTCTCTGTGTCCTTACGAAAAGGAATGAGAATAAGAATGAGACCCATGAAGAAGAAGAATAAGAAGAAGAATAAGAAGGTAGAAGGAAGTTGAAACTCGTATATTAGCTTGATAAAGAAAAATCGTGAGACACGCTACTACCAGGTCCGATGAACTCTATTCTACGAATATATCATTATGCAGGTACACATTTATCAACGAACATATTTCTTTACCTTTGATCGAGCAATTTTACTCAACCCTAACGATCCCTCCCTCCCCTCCCTCCCCTCCCCCCTCCTCCTCCATCCACGTATAAGGTACGTCTGAATTTAAACAAAACTATGAAATTCTCGGACTCGCTATTACTACGAATTCATACGAAATTACAATTTGATAAGACTAATATTGAATTTAATATTTATAATCGTGAAAATATTTGTTCCGAGAGTATAAGAAAGGTAGAATAATTTTTTGTAAATAATATTATTTGAAATAAATCGATTAAAATTGAATAAATTTTCTAATACGAGCCGTTCAGTGCACGCATCGATTAACTCAACTTTTTGAAAAATCTTAAATTTATGCGTCAAAGCACTATGACTATAGTCATAACTTTTTATATTTACAATAACTTTCTCGAATAATAAATATTAACAAAATTATACGGCAAAATTTTGGTTGGCCATTGAAAAATGAGTAATTTATTACAGAAACCACTTTGATTATTTTTTGACTATTCTTTCTTCTTAATTTTTATACACCGTGTTAAATGAAAACTATATCTGTATTTATGCATTCTACATTATATATGTGAATCTATATTACAACAGGAATTTTAAAAAAACAATGTAGTCTTTGTTTTATTGAGTTAATCGATGTGTGCACTGAACGGCTCATATATTAAATCAAATAAGATTTAATATTTAGAATTGAAATATTTGTACACACACGCGCACACATATTATTAGTTGAAACATTTTTAATGATAAATTTAAACGAAACGTTTCGAGTAGACACCTACGATAAGAATTGAAATTACGGGTACTTTTGTTGTCAACGTTAAAAGGAACGATCGATCATTTTTTTAGTTTTCGTCGCTAAAATCGAATACGATCGCCATAAATGAAAAAAAGAAAAGGGGGAAAAAACAAAAGAGAGAGAGAGAGAGAGTGAAAGAGTGGGTTGGGCTATGAATTAGGTACCGAGGAGGAAATAACGTGTCCGTACGGTAGAACACAGAAGCGAGCCCGGACATCCGCTCGGCTATTTCATCGACGTTTCAGCCCGATAACAACCTTCCACGGAATTACCTCGGTCGTTCGAACGTCGTGGCGAACGATGTGCTCACGCTAGTAGAGAGGAAGGTAGTATAGGGAGAAAAGGGTCCTGCTGAACATACCCTTTCCACCCTTCCGTCCACAACGACCGGAACCGGTAGCGTTCTGTCTATGACACGGATGACTCGAGAAATATCTCAAAAATATATAAATTGTCTTCCTTACTTTTTTTTACATATAAATACACCTTCGTGTTAACTAAAATGATTATACACTCGCAACTGCGTATAACCACTTAATTAAACTAATTTTGACATTAATTATAATAATCGGATAATATTAGTGTCGAATCATTGATCAAAATATTTAGATTTAATTTAGATTTATTAAAATATCACGTATATATAGAAATCCTTGTTGTATGCATCTACGAAATTAGGATGGGTACTTAAATAGCAATTGCAAAATAAATGATCGCTATCTGTTTATCTCCGTTCGGTTACAGTATACGATCATCCAAGTTAATAACGTACGTTAATATACACCTCGCGTTAGGTTAACCCAATATACGAATATCTTCGGAATAGGAAAATGGGGTCAGGGCCGAAGATCCTAAGACGATAATAATTCGAGTAATTTTGACGAGATACTATAAACCCGTGTGTCGAGTTTTACGCATTTCCAACTGAGGAAAATTGGGACGAACGTTTGGCTTAGTTAGTCATGCTTCGTTCGATCAAATTTAGAATGGACAACAAATCCTGAGTTGTATCGTCAGAAAAAACAAACAAACAAACAAAAAATTCAATCAAACCTAAAACAAGCGGATCGTATATAATATAAAGAAAGAAAATCAGTGATTCGATTATCAAGAAATCATGAAAAATAAATGAATGGAAATTTGGTATTGTTCTAAAAATATACACACACATATACACACATATATATACCCTCACGTGGCCGTATTGTCTTTCTCTTTTTTGCAAGCAACGTGAAATTTCAATCGCACGAGAAGCACACACCATAAATCACGTTGAAGTGACATTAATCGTGCACGATACCAAGTATACGTGTTGCATGTATTCGTGTGCTGTTGCATGGCGTACATACGTACAATTCATATACATAGTTGCACGTGTATAGTTATAGGAGTCTCTGTAGCATAATCTCATGTCATCGCACGAGAGATACATAGAGAGATCGGGTAGACTAATCTCGAGTGAACCGCAACCCAGGCTCCGGAGTGGAAATCGGCTTGACGCGGCATCAAAGCGAAGGGCTAATAATCGAGGTCGCCTTCTCACTGTTGAGAAGCACCCTCCTCTTCACCCTCCTCCTCCTCCTCCTCCTTATACGATTCCTCAAGCATACCCCACCTCCTTTCCAGAAATTTCTCACGTAGAAACGGCAAACCGATCTTCTCATTTCATCCCTTTAGATAATTTCAAGGAAGAACGATCATAGTCCTCCGGTAGTTTCCAATTTATTTCCTGTTATCAAATTCATTTCTACTAAAATTGTTTTTCCTTTTTTTTTTATCTTTTTTCTTTATGGTAATAATAATATAATAATTAATTTAAAAATTAAATTATAGGAATGGACACGTAATTGAATAGATTTTATATTGGATTGAATGATTTTAGTAATGGTAGATTCTTTTTTTAATTTAGATATTTAAATATTAATAAGGATTATTTTATAGATAAAATATATTCCATAGTTTTATTTATTTAGATAGAGAAAATATTTACAAATTTTGATAATTAAATAATACAAACATTTAATATATTTTTATTTCAAATTTTCGATAAAAAATACTCGAATAATTTATTAATTTATTAATTTAAGATGAACTATTTCAAATTGCAATATTACTTATCGTCCAATCCAATACATTTTTAAAAAAGTATTAACATAATTCAAAATTACAATATTCCAATACGTGCATAATTAAACAATACATAAAAAGCAATAGTTCATTAATACCAGATAATAGATTTGAACTCGTCTATTATCAACTAGAAACAATTAACAATTTCCAATAAAGCAAACATTCTTAAACAAAGACCGTTCACTTGTATGCAAACGTTTTAAGAAAATTGATAAAGTGTGTTCATTAATTATACTCAATTCAATAATCCTATTGATTCATACAAATGTCAATAATTCGAAGAATTAAGGATCGTTTATAAAATGGTTAATTAAAAATATTCGCGTTAATGAAAACGTCCGAAACGAATTATCAAACGGCAAAGTAAACTTCGAAGAAAAATGGGTGGAGGGGGGGGAAGGAAAGATTTAAGAAAAAAAAATCTAATGCTGGAACGTAGTTGGATCTCAACTCGATTAATTATGCATCAACGTTGAATATCTATTTGGAATTCATAAATGCAAGATACAGTAAGAAATTTTGTATTGAAGAAAAGAGGGGAGGTGGGGAGAGGGGTGTAGAGGGAGGGAGGGAGGGTGGGGGTGGAAAGTAAATTACGTTGAGCATCGCGAAGAGAAGTAGGAGTATTATATTCTTTTATGAATCCCAAATTGTAAAAGAGTACATTCGTTTTCTCTCCCCCCCTACCCTCCCCCTCCCCCTCCCCACCCTTCATCTTTCTATCTTTTTTATCTTCCCATCTTTCTTCAATTCTTTTCCCCTCCCTTTTTCTCGATCCCTCGAGGGCTTCTATTCGTATTTTTCAGAGTGCAAGATTTTTCCTGTAATCGAATCTACCCCCCTCCCCCCTCCCCCCGCTTCTTTTTCTTCCTTTTTATATATTTTCTAAAGCGAAATAAAGGGAAAAGGAAAAGAATGAAAGAAAGAAAGAAAGAAAGAAGAATAGAAAGATTAATCGATTAATTAATAACTAAATAATCATTTTCTTTTTTTTTTTTTTACTTTCTACAACCGATAAGAATAATTCGAAAAATATCCTTTCAAATTCTGACAAAGTATTAACATTCTCTTTATTTCTTTTTTTTTTCCACGAATTTATCTCGCAAAATTTCCTACATCAAAAGAACACATTTTAAAAAAGTTAAAATCGTCTCGTATTTTTCGATCTAACTTTTTCGTTTTTTTTATAAAAGAAAAAAAGGAAAAAAATATATATTTTTCAACAAAGAGAAAAAAGTAAATTGATTTTAAAAATTCGAAATTTTCCATTTCACGGTTCCATTTCCAAAGATTTTGTTTTTCAAACGAAAATAATATTTCTTTTGTGTAAAACGAATATTATAACAAAACGCGAGTTATCATAGTTCGTTCAATCGCGTATTCACGAGAGAAAGAGAAAGATAGTTGGAGATATCACTATCGTGACATCGGTCCAATTGCTTTCTAATGTTAACGGACGTTTAAAACAATAGGACTCGCTGGTTGGTTCTCTTTCGAAAAGGAAACGATATGAGCGTGCATTAAATCGGATAAATCGTGGAAAATGTTGGTTGGTTGGTTGGTTGGTTGGTGATCGTTGGAAAACGAAATGTTCTCTCTTTCCCTTTCTCTTTCATTTTCTATCTCTCATTCTCTCATTCTCTCTTTTCTCTCTCTTTCATTTACTATCATTTATTTTCTTTTATTATAAGAATACCTTAAAGGTAGAACAATTAAAAAGAAAAGAGATACGTTAATATCTTCCATCCTTTCCCCCCCCCATAAAATAGAACTTATGTTAGAACAATGTAATATTATTGTGGGATGCGAGCACCTCCAGGCCACAAACACTTAAGTAGGCATTCGTGAGGAGATTGGACGGTGGGCCCTGGATAGCTCAATGGTTAAAGAGCAGTCGCCCGGAAGCGGAAACCCGGGTTCGAGTCCCGGTCCAGTCTGTCCAACGGCCCAATTTTTTCACGAATCCTACATTTTGGGGGCTCAGCCAGGATGGAGATTTGCTTCGTGTCACACTTCTACGACCGGGCAATAATTAGGGAAAAATAATTAATTGAACATCTATCAAAGAGAGGTTAGGCCGACGTAAGACGTATAGTGGCGACGTGAACGATTGGCTGGGGAACTAGGCAAGACGGCCTTTGGACAGCAATGCGTTCAGGGAAGAGGTTTTTCCATCCTCGTGTAAGTTATACAGCATTGGTTAAGCCTGTATTAAAGATCGAGGTCGGGAATATTTTGACAATTTTCGTGTCGCGCGAAATAGTGTGTAGCACCCTCGTGTAAGTTATACAGCGTTGGTTAAGTCTGTATTAAAGATCGAGGTTGGACACAGTTTTTGGTTTGTCGGTTCGTTGAAAAAAGATTTATAAGATGTCGAAATGACGAACATTCGGGGTCGAATGTAAGTTGGGGGGGGGTAGAATGTGGGATGCGAGCACCTCCAGGCCACAAACACTTAAGTAGGCATTCGTGAGGAGATTGGACGGTGGGCCCTGGATAGCTCAATGGTTAAAGAGCAGTCGCCCGGAAAGCGGAAGATCCGGGTTCGAGTCTGTCCAACGGCCCAATTTTTTCACGAATCCTACATTATCATCGCTATCGTTTTACATAATCACCAAAATTTTTTTATAACGATAAAATCTCGATGATCATTTTATTTCTTCCACTTCTACCTTTCTCTTGACTTTCTATTCTTTTCTTTATCCTTTTCATTTTCTTTTTCTTTCTGTATTTTCCTCAACGAGAGGAGGTTGCTAAAATTAACATAATAGCTTCGACCAAGTGTTCAGTCACTTTTCCTCGTTAAACGCGTTAGTATATATACTACAGGTATATATACAGGTATATATACAGGTATATATATATATAACTATACCCCGTAGTTCTATCCCGACGCTTAACGAGCTTTTCTATTTTTTTCTTCTCCTTTTTTTTACTTTCTTTCCTCTCTTTCCTTTCTTTACCCCCCCAACACCCACCCACACCCATCCTTATTTCCTTCTTTCTTTCTTTTCTTTTCTTTCCTTTCCTTATTTCTTCACTTTTTCCTAACTTTCCACCGACCGAGCTTATACTGACCATTACCGGCGGGATATTTTTTTTCACGATATCTAAGAAAAATGTTGACGTTATTAACAGAAGTAACGAGTTAAGATTAAAAGGCTGGAAAGAGACGAATAAAAAATATTAAATGAGAGAATAAATACGATGCTATGCGATACGATAGGAAAAAATAAATAAGAGAGATGAAAAGTAGAAGAAGAAGAAGAGGAAGAGGAAGAGGAAGATGAAAATGGGGAGAAGAAAAAGAAAGAAAAAAAAATGAAATAAAAATTGTAATTAACTCTCTCAAACGCGAATCTTTTGACGCTTATCATCCGCCTACCTTTTTCCTTATCGTTTTAATTCTTCTTTTTTTTTTCTTTTTTTTATATTCATCGAGAAGATCCCCTTCTATCTTATTTTATACTTTTATTGCGAGACGACACTTTAATATTTTTGTCCTCGTGATAACACTTCTCGTGGTTATAATAAACGAAATGTCGGTTAAAATGGAAGAATTTGTTGAAGATTAAAGATAGAAAGAAACAAAAAAAAACTGGTGTGTGTACTTATGTACGCACGTAAGAAGTTATACTTCTTTGCGGTACCAAAACGAACATAACCTCTTGAGAAAAAAGGCGGGAAGAAGAAAAGAAGACAACTTCATGTCGTATACTTGAAATCACTTTGCAAAATACTGACAAACTTCATGGTGTCGTTTTTCCAGACGCTCAGAACAAAATCACTCCCCATTAAATTTTCCCCAACGCGCCAAAAGAAGTATAACTTCAAAAGAAATAAGAATGAGAGAGAAAGAGAAAGAAAGGTAGAATAAAACTAACTAAAATAAAAAAAAATAAAAAATAAAAAAGGAATAAAAGAAATAGAAAAGAGTAGTCGACAGCGGCAATCTGCAACTAACGAAGCCCTTCATTAAAAAAAAAGGAAAGAAAAGAAAGAAAAAAAAATCGGATAGTAGTTACTACTACTGAAAATTCACGTCTATAGCTTTGACTCCTCATCTCGTTTTTCTCCAAGCTCTTAAAACCTTTTCAATGGAAACGAAATGACAATATTCTTCTCGTGATATCATTTGTCAATCATTCTCATATTCTCCTGATTGTTCCTTTAACTACGAAAACGATTCACAGATTATATAAAGTTGATATAATACTTTTATATTCGATGTGATTCATAATTTTTTATCTTTAAAGTATATTGACCTAATACGATAAGCTGATTAAAATATATCGTTGTAAATTATTCAATCGTATTTATTTTTTCTTTCGTATATACATCATCATCATCATCATCATCATATTTAATTTATAAAAATTACGATATAAAAAAATATTCTCATTAATTCGATTAAATATAAATCACATCTAATCATCTCAATGGTATAATTAACATTAGCCAATGACGTGTTTAATACGTCATTGAGACACACCATAAATCATTGGAATCGTTTCATTCTAGATTACGTCAGAAAAATCATTGACAATTTTAATTTATAGGTTGCACTATACAAATGATTCATCGGGTGTGTCAGGGATGCGTCAGGGTTATTCTCTTTCTTTTCATATATCATTCGATAATTAATTAATAATACTTTAACAATTAATTATAATAAAAATGTATAATTAATTTTTTTTTTTTCATATATATATACAATGAATAGTTCATGTTAATTCAATTCAATAAATCGAATCTAATCTCTATAGTCTAATTGGCCTTGAAGGATGACGTGTAAAATACATCACTGACACACACACACACACACACACACACACACAGACACCATAAATCATTGAATCTTATAATTACTTCATACCACATGAAAATCATTGACAATTTCAATGAATAAAAACTCATATAAAATGAATACAAGTGAAGTATCATCGCTTCAATAATTGAGAAAATTAACTAAATAATAATAATAATACAAAATGATTCAATTATTCCAGCCTAATATCTGCAATGTAATTGGCCTAGAACGACGATGATGCATCTAAATAATATGTCATTTACACGCCACGAATCATTCGACCAATTTATTTGCAATTACTCGCATAAATTTAACTACTTCAATAATAACTAAACCAATAATATCAATCTTTGGAATATTTATAATTCATATAACATAAATATAAATATATAAAAATCAAAATCAAATTTCTCGTCATATTAGCTGCAATTAATAATGAAATATTTTCATTGTAATCGTTTATATTGTTAATGAAATTAAATGTTACACGTATTACGTAATACTGGACACAGGAATTCTGCTTCAAATAGTCTCATTTCTTTTTCTATCTTTCTCTTACTCTCTCACACACAGTCATATAAAATCATTGAATTATCTCTCTTACTTTCTCATACACTCGTACACTTATTCACTCTTTCTATCCACTAAATATTCCTATCTTTATCTATCTTTCGGTAACACCGTTCATTTCTCGTATAATATCGGCCAGTTCGCACGCGTTACACATTATAATTCGCTAACGTAGCAGAATACGTCGAGCGTATAATAAATTTTAATCACTTTTCTCTCTCCCTCAATATATATATATATCTATCTATTTCTATCTAATTCTATCTCTATTTTCATCCCAATTTCTCTCTATCCTTCTCTCTTCTCAACATCCCACATCCCACATCCCGTGAATTACTTTCAAATTTGCAAACACGATTTCCTATCACTAACAACATTTAACGATCATCCCGAAATGATGCGTTCAGAATTACGAGAAAGATATCCGCGAACGATCTCTCGTTAAAATTGTTATTAAAAACGAATTCATTTTCCCGGATGATGATCGATAAACAAAAAAACAAACAAACAATAAAACAAACAGACAAACTCATCTCGAATGCTTCATTAAAATCTCACAGATTTTTGCGTTTGATTCAGAGGAATCCTTTATTTTTTTTTTTTCTTCGTTATTTTATTGATCACAATGTGTGTGCGTGTGTATGTGTGTGATGCTCATTTTCTTTCTCTTTCTCTCTTAAATTTTTCTTTCGATAAGACTCGACACTGTACAACTGGAGACAATAACGCGACATACGTAAATTACCCTTTGTAAGAGTAGGGTTAGAATTTGAATGGCGAGCAAGGTGAACAATGCTGAGCGATATGTCGGCCGGATCGGGTCAATATCCGATCGAACCTGGGTCATTTCGAAATGGTGCACCATCGTCGTTACGCTATTCGAGTTCATCCGTGAAAATAATGAAAAGGTAAGGTAAAAAAAAGAACAAAAAAAAAAACAGAAAAAGGACTTCGGCAGCTGCTCTTCCTCCCCTCCCCTATCCCCCTCCTTCCCTTCCTCCTATCCCCCCCTCCTAAACCCCTTCTCCTGCCAATAACGAATTTCAATAGACCGCTGACTGACCGACAACCATTCTTCTCTATTTCTATCTTTAACTGCACAGGGATTGGTCTATTCTGTTAAAATAATTCGAATAAGTCGACGGGAAGGTTTAAAATGAATTCAAGAAAAATGACTGTGACACACGAACGACTCATTTTCTAACCCTTTCTCTTCTCGTTTCTTTTCTTTTACCGCGACACGCGACCTCGAAATCGTAATGTCCATCTGCAAATATAAGGACCACCAACTATAGAGAGAACTAGCCCAGCTAGCTAGCTAGCTCTGTAAAAATGCGAAGAATTTTCTAATAAGCGTTTCGTACGTGCTTTTCCACCACCCATCCACCCACCCACCCATCTATTCTCTAAAAAAAGAAAAACAATCGTAGAATAAATTTGTCCTATTTTTCGCGAAAATTATTTTTATTTTATACGAAACTTAAATTCGTATAAATAAAATAAAGAATAAATCCTGACGATAATTGCGTGTGTGATGTGGTGAGGAGGAGGAGGAGGAGGAGGAGGAGGAGGAGGAGGAGGAGGAGGAGGAGGAGGAGTGAAAAAAAGGATTGAAATAAATAGCAGATAAAGTAGTCGAAGGGGTGGAGAATGGTGTGGGGGGTGGGTGGGGGTGCGTAAAATAGAGATAAAACAAGAGGGAAAAACGCGATGAAAATTGCGCGAACGAGAATGGAAGGAAGGAAGGAAGGAAGGAAGGAAGAGAGAAAGAAAGGAAGGAATGCGTGTCGCGTTTCACGACGACGACGACGACAGACAACACGCGCGTGTAACCACGCCAGAGGCGGTGTTTGAAATATGCAAACGGTACGCTGACAACGTTTCCAACATGCTAGACGAAAGCAATTGTTCGCAACCCATTCTCCTATATTAAATCGTACGTCATAGGTGCATTAGTTACTGCGATCATTTCTACAATTGTTACATTTCTACAATTAAATATTATTTTTTATCATCCTTGTATGTGTGTACGTGTATGTATATATATATGTGTGTGTACGTGTGGTTTTTTTTTTTATTTTTATTAAATAAAATTATCAACGAGTGTAAGATTAAAGTACGAGAGATGAAGGAATAATTAAAAAACAAATACCCCCTCCCCCCCCCACCTCCACCCCCCCCCCCAAAAAAAAAACAAAAATGCAAGAAACGTTGGAAACAAAATCATTGTTAATTGGTATGTTAATTAATCATTTTTCAGAGAGCACTTTTCGAGTGACGTTACAAAAGAGCAGTCGAGGTTTAGGCTTGAGTGTTTCCGGTGGTGGTACTGCAGGACCCGTCAGAGTGAAGAGGCTCTTTCCTTTACAACCTGCTGCATTGTCTAACAAACTTCAACCCGGAGATATACTTCTCGCAGCCAATGGAATTCCTTTAACCGGCTTAACGAATTACGTGAGTATTAATTCATGACTTTGAAATACAATTAAAACTACACAGATTATATCATGTTGAAACAATGCAAATTCTCTATCTTACATTTATTTCTAGAAACTTTAATCTGTGTAACTATACGAACGCTTTTGATTTTACTTTTATTTTTGATTTTTTCTTTTTGTATAATTTCTTTGGATAATTAATATATATTTTATATTTAATTACGTACGCGAATGTGAATGACTTCGAACTTTGATATTACTGCGATAATGCAATTTTTATTATATAAATAGAATTTATATGATTTATTTTGAATATCAAAATTTGCTAATAAGCAATGGTAATTATTTTAAAAGTAATTAAATTTGGAGCCACGAAAAAGCATTAAGTGCTGCCATCTTGCGCCGCGTACAACCGTTATTTTATTGCACTTGGTCGATAACTTGATAAAAAACAGTCGGTAATAAACAGTCGGTAATAAACAGTCGGTAACAAACAGTCGGTAACGAACAGTCGATAACGAACAGTCGGTAATAAACAGTCGGTAACTATATAAATCTGTCGATAATAAATGGTCGATAAATATAAAAAGAACTTAATAAATAATTGATAATCTAAAAAAAATATTTTATATATGCATAAAAAGAAAAAAATATATCTAACTTATTAAATACGCTACTTTTTATAGGAAGCACTAGAAGTTTTACGAACGACCCCGAACACGGTCGAGCTGGTAGTGTGCAGACTTCCGGGTGACACAAATGTTTCCCCACCTGGTGCACCCCCGCCACCCCCTGCCCGTCGCGAACCACCACCACCATTACGAATACCTAACCCTCTGCCACCACTTCAAATAGAGCCCTGTGGCGTAAGTAATATTCATAAACGATGCTTCGATGAATATCTATGGTCTCCTATTACAAGAGAGAAACCTATTCTATGAAATACATCTCCCATTATAACTAAACTATTCAAACCGAACTTGGTGAACTGTTTGAAACTAACCGGTCCCGGTTAATAAATTTAAATTCAACCAAATAACTAAAATGTAAATAATTTAACAAAGACATTAACGCTCACTTTAATTATGTATCGCGTGTATGTATCGCAGGAATTCGACATAGAAATGTTGAAAGTAGGAGGTAGCTTAGGATTCACCCTGAGAAAAGCTGATAGCAGTGCATTGGGGCATTACGTAAGAGCACTCGTCCGTGAACCAGCACTCAGCGATGGTAGGATTCGTCCAGGTGACAAGATCGTCGCGGTTGATGGTGCACCGCTTTCACCGATGAGCCATGAAGAAGCTGTGGCCCTCTTGAGACAATGTGGACCCAAAGTGAAGCTTCGATTGTATCGTGATTTGGCACAAACACCGGTTTCCGCTCTATCGCCAACCGAACCAGATCATCCGCTTCGTCCACCGCGAACCTGTTTGAGGTTCGAGTCATTTTGAATTAAATGATTAAACGCGATTTAACAGAAACAAGGAATGATTATGGATAAAACGTCTGATTTCATTTAACAGACAAGAAGCCGTGGATATGTTATGCGATTTAGCAGCCCGAAAACTATCACCAGGTACGTCTAGCGGTTCTAGTTGTTTGCAATCACCTGGGGCATCCTGTAATTCACCGAGAAGACATCGAAGACTCGCAACGCGTACTCCCACTGCCGATAACGATCAAGGTATCGAAACAAGCCTTTGACAAATCTTACATTCCGATTGAACGTCTTTTGAAAACGTTGAACTATCTTTCTCGTAGAGATCCCGGAGAAATTTCACGAAGGACAAACAACATCGATAGGTAGCCAGGCTGAAACTTCGGATTCCGATCAATGCTCTATCAGAACGCAAATAACAAACTCCCAAGCGAATACACCGATCTCCAATACAGACATAATCATAGATCCACCATCGCAGTACCACGTATGCGAAGCAAACGAATCACCCTTGAGGACTCCAACGCGACCAAGTTTCTTGGATCTATCCGCGCCACACGGGAAACCACATTTTCAATTTTGCAGCGCTGATTCCGACGAGTATCCAGTAGAAACGATGCTGTTCTCCGAGAAGGATTCCAGTTCATTCGAAAATGATTATCGTGGCAAAGAAATCCGTGGATTGTCCAGTGACGAACAGGACACCGATTTACCTTCGGAACCAGCATCGATGCCACCGGTACTGTCATCAACCAGCAGTACCAGTACAGCTGCCTTCAGTTACAAAAATCCTGCCTATCAAAGTGCCAATCCGGCATGCGGCGTTACTATTGACACCGCATCGAAAAGCAAAGTTACGCATTCGAGCGATCAAGATATACCAGGTTAGTATAAGATTACTTTTAGATTACTTTTACATCCCCACTACTCGATTTCAAATCGCGTAACGTTGATAAAGACTAACAAAGCGATAAAAGAAGATTATCAGTGGGCGTGCTAAGCAACGTAACGTGCCTGCACAGTAGCGAATCGCTTCTATTTAACTCGAGCACATATCGTTTTCAATCGTATCTTTGCTTTCTTAGGTAAGATTCTCGGAACGGAAGATCCTGCTGGTAGCAAGGGTCTTTTAAAGTGGAAAGGTGTTATGTTTGCACCAAACGACGATATGAACGAAAACGAAAAAAATGATAACAAAGTTGACGACGATAACAAAGATAATTTGGACTCGGCTGTATCTTCTGAAAGTCAGGATGAACAGGGAAACGAGGTAAGTTCTATCGACATCTGTTTACCTATTTTTCTAATAATTCATTAGAAATTTCTAACTCTTTCGATAAAAATCAATTAGGTGTTCATGGTAGAATTGACACGTGGATGGAACAGTAGATTAGGTTTCAGTTTAAAATCTGAAGACAATCAAACTGTTATATCTGTCGTACATCCAGACAGTGTTGCAGCTAGAGACGGAAGACTGAGACAAGGAGATGTGTTGTTAATGGTTCGTATTTATCATTACAAAAATTCAAATACTCCAAACGATTAATCTATTTATAACGAAATTCTTATTTATTTTTTCAGGTCAACGATGAAAGTGTTGAGAATATGACGACGGCTGAAATAATAGACTTGTTACGTAAGATACGTGGTTCTATAGGTATCACTGTGATGAGAAGAAGCAAGCAAGAAAATAACGCGACGTGACAGTAAATCGATAATTGTAGAAGAAAATATTTACAAAAGGCTCATCGAAAGATAAACGATGACACGATTCTTGTAAATCTGAAGATACAGAAACGAATCTGACGTATAGGATATGTTAACGATCGAACATCCTTGTAGATCGTAAACCTCGTGATCAATAAAAAAAAGACTGCGTTTCCTATACAAATAATTAAGAGCGTGAAAGAATATATATGTATAGAAAAAAAGAAATTGAATAGATGATTTATCCCAATTAAAAGAAAATAAATAAAGAAGGAAAGAAAGAAAGAAAGAAAGAAAGAAAAAAAAAGAAAAAAGAATGAAAAATTAGAAAAATATTTTTCGGCTAGAATTACTCATCGAATTTTTATTATAAAAAAAAAAAAAAAATTAATAGAAAAAAATCAATCAAAATGTGTCCACTGTATTTATGAAATAATATGAATTCCAAGATTGTCTAACAAAAAAAGAATAATGAAAATTAAATAATACGATTATTTATTCGCTCGAATCTCTGTTAACCCGTTTGTTACTAGCGACCCACCCATATGCGGCTCGTCTATTCAAAAACCCCATATGAATACCCTTATAGAAATCGTACCATCCGACGATATTTATGTACGAGCGAATGGATATGCAGTAACGAAAGGGTTTACTCTTATTATATTTATATAAATATTATTTTCAATGTTCACTGCGATTAATATATATATATATATATTATTTTAATTATATCGATTTGAAAGAGCATCCCGTTCACAGCGTCGAATAATTGCCTTTTTTAATCTCTTTAAAAATTCGACGAATTAGGAAATTCCAAATAATTGTTGTATATTCTTGTACTTATTATTCCTAAAGTCAGTATTTCTGTAATAATACAATGCACGTTCATGTGTATATGTATATATATATATGTATATTAATATAATAAATAATTGCCGCAGGAACAGTAAGATTTAAAAACTTCATAATCAAATTGATCATAATCAAAATGTCTGTCTTATTGTTAGAAGTCTTCAATACGCGATTTAGAAAGAAAAAAAAAATTCAATTTAAACAAATGTGTCTCTTGGGATCTAAGAAAAAATTTAATAAAATAGAAAATGAAATAAAAAAATAAATACAAAAAAAAAGTGTATTAATTAATAATTAGATTAAATTTTAAAAAATATAAAATGAAAATTAAACGAACGTTAACTACTAGCTTCTATAAACACGCCTGATAAAACATATCTCATAAGAAACAAATCGCATAAAAATACACACGTGTATGGTGCACGCATTGTGTGTAAAAAAATTGAAAAATAATAATTTATCATCATCGATGAACGCGAATTACAGCTTTAGAAAAAATATAAAAAATAAATAAAAAATACTTATGATATACATACACACACACACATACACAAATAGAGAATAGAACGAAATTATAGTAAATTTCATCTCTCACTTACAAGAGGAACATTTTTTGAAAATAAACTATCTCACGATTATTCTGTGACAGGCAATAATAATTAAAAATATATATATATATTTATAATTATTATGAATTATAATTATTATAATATTTATAATTAAATATAAAAGATACCGTGCGACGTATTCGGAAAAAATAACAAATTTGTGATTTCATTATGGAACAAGAAAATCTTTTCTTCTACTTCGTTCAACCGACCTACGAACACAAAATTCTATCTCTTTATTTATATTTATTTAAATAAATAGAAAACTAATAAAATGAAATAAAAAAAAAATAAATTCTACGTACACTAGTATACACGAAATATATCGACTGCAAAAAGATAAAAAAAAGAGTAAAAAAACAGTCCGCTTGTAGAATATTTTTTTCGAGAGTGTATCAACGATCGAGTAACTACCTCGCGTGATGCCATACCATGTAGGATAAAACAAAGTATAAACAAACAAACAAATAAAAAAAAACATAGTATATGAATGTTAATTGTTTCCCCTATTTTTTTATGTATTTTTTTCTTTTTTTTAAAAACGTCACTTAGATTAATTCCAATCTCAAACAGAGTAATCCCGTTCCAATTTCAGTACTGCACTCGTATTCACTCGTAATGAGAACGAAATTAAAATTAAAAAATAATCGTCTTGACCACAGTGCAATAAAATTATCGAAAAATTTAATAAAACAAAAGAAAATAAAAAAAAAAAAAAATATAAAATAAAGATCGTTATTTTATGAATGTGATAGTTGTTTCCAAGTAAAATACTAAAGCGTATATAAAGTTTATAAAATAAAGTCGATGATATTGTAAATATTATACAATAATAATAAAAAATAAAAAAATAAATATATAAAGCAAGCGAATGTGGTGTAAATGATACCAAAGTGTATTTAGGAAACATCAAAGACAACTATTTTAACGTTATGTAAGTCCACACTCTCCTTAAATTATTGTTAATACGTATTTACGAATATTGTAAAATATATAGTATATGAAAACTTATGCATTCGCTCTCATATAATATTATTAATTATTATTATTATTACTATTATTATTATTATTATTATTATCATTATTATTATTATTGTTGAATCACTTACTGATTGGAATGATGTAATATATTCAATAAACTACATTGTCTTTGATAATGATTTTGATATTTGTTTCTCCGATTAGAGCATTAATATTACAATATAAATATTTATTATTATTTTAATACAATAATGTTATCCTTTAAATAATATATATGTATATGTATTTGTGCATAAATATTAAAAATGATCAGTAAGCGTTATTCTTTCTTATAAAATCTGTCGATTACAGCCGCAATATATTTGACTAATAGTTTCACGACATCATCGTTCTGTCGTATTACTATTTATAGAATAATTATTGTTAATTAATAATCTTTTAGATTTTCTTTGCGGCGTACATGCCATAGACGATAATAGTTCTTCCCTTCCTTTTCGTAACCTCGTTGATCTTTTATTTTCTACAATATCGTTAGCTTCTTCGAAATGCTCTCCATTAAATGTTTGTTCACTTAGATAATTTGTTTGTATTTTAAGTTTATTCTTTTTTGTTGAGGCATTCGCTTCTTCGCTAATCGCGTTATCGTATTTTCTTTTTTTGTACCTTTTAATATTTTCTTTCCCCGGTTTAGATTTTGTAATTACGCTTTCTTTAACATCTATATCCTTAATTATGTTATAAATTTGTTTTTCTAACTTCTCTGCAATACAGATATTCACTCGTATAATATATCAATTATGTGTATATATATCGTGATCGATAAAATTGTAATGTATCAAATTACGTACCAAAATCTGAATTATAAATAATACTGTCGTTGCTAGAAAAATCAGACGTGTAATCTTCCAATTGCATTTCTTTCAAATTATCTTTATTCTCTAATTGCGTTTCTTTCGTCGTTGATTTATTTTTTTCCGTTTGATCTTTTTCTATACACGTTTTTTTTATATTTACAGAGGTATTACTCGAACATGGAACTTCGTGAGATACTATTGGACGTTTATTTACAAAAATATGAGAATTATTACTGCTATTTATCTTTTCAATTTCCGAATAAAAAAAACCTGCACTCGTATTAGCTAGTTTTAATTTTTCTCCTTCTTCTTTTTCTCCGTCTTCTTCCTCTTCTTCTGCTTCTTCTTCTTCTTCTTTTTCTTTTTCTTCTTTGCCAATTACATTGTTAATATCTTCAACTCCTTCATTAGAAGATAATAATTCTAAATTGAGAAAATTCATTGGATTTTCACTAGAATACATTTGTAATGGACACTCAACATCTGAATCTGAACTCTGCAAATCCAAATTTGAAGAATTTGTTGAATGAACAGAACTTGCTTCCACAGCAACATTCTCATTTAATATCGAACGCCTTGCTGATGGTTTTTGTGGGTTTTCCGTACATTTGATTTTCGAAATCAAACTCTCAAAACTACTTTTATGCATCTCTACTACAAATTGAATAAACATTAGAAAATACGTTATGCATATTTTCATTTAAATTTTAATTTTCAACGAATTAAAACTAAAAAACATACAATACTTTTTCCTCTCCTCTTCAATAACATTATCAGCTGTGTTTCTATTGACTTGCAACTTCTGCAAATTAAATTCATTTGATTTTTAAAATACAAAATCAAAATCGTACGATTAACAAATTAAAATTTGAAAGAAAAAAAGAATATTACAACAAATGTTAATTTGTTAGCTTGTTTTTCTAAATTTTCTTCATCGTCACATAATTTAAGTAATTCAGAAACGGATCTAGGATTTTCCTTATCACATTCCGCATTATAGAGAGTCGTATACCTCTGAAGTCTCATCACCAAAGCTTTTCTATCGCCAACATGTGAAAGACCTAATTCTCTTAATTTCTTTTTAATTTCTGCCTCCTTCATTAAACTGAGTACTAATTTTGGTAATGGTTTACGTTTAGGTTTAATTCTGTAACAATTATAACCCACGATATATAAAAAGATCATAAAAAATAACGAATAATATAATACTTTCTTACTTGACTGGCTTATTTTTTATTACTTCTCTTTTCAAACAATCATCTAGATGTCTGTTAATATTTTTTTCTAAAACGTTAACCTTACAAACTGGACATATTACCACCTCATCGCTGATAACATTTTGAGATGTAACTTTCTTACTTTTTGGCGTAAAGAAAGTTAATACTTTGAACGCTTTACTAGTACTTGGACTGAGTGAAGCAGTTCCTGCATCTTGTGACGTATGCACAATTCTGTCCACATTTGTTGTGATACACTGTTGTGCTTCATCGTTGAAAGTATTTTCAAAACCAACATTTGGCTGTTTAGCGATAACTAAATTTTTCTCATGATGCGTAAGGTTAGACGAATCACAATGACTAGTACGTAATTTATCATCTTGTTTACTTTGAACACATTTAGCTAATTTATCTTTCAATACTAAGAAATATTGTTTGATTTCATCCAGTGCTTTGTTCACTCTCAAATCCTTTTCAAAAACCTCTTCGAAACAAGTTGGACACTGTGTCTTATAATGCAAATACTTTCGTATACAAAGCGAACAATCTGAATATAAAAATGATTAATTATCATAATGGATAATATTTTATATAGATTACTTACAATTATGTGAACATGGTGTAATGACAGTTGTGTCCATATATTCGTAACATATCCCACAAAGTAATATGGTATCAATTCGCTTATGAATACAAATATTAGAGGTTAGTTTGTAACCAAAAAATATAATAGTATTTATTATTACAAATCTTTAATTACCTTTATTTCTTCGTAATCCGAAGGCAACATTTTAAAGTTAGTTTATAAAAGTTAAAAAGACTTAATTGTGGAATAAACAATGCCAGTATTTTTCTCTGTTTAATTCTTACATTAGATTTGGTAAAGCAAATTCTCGACACTTACAGACCGAAAATAAATAAAGTACGAACAAACTTAAAGATGACAATTGAGAATCATCTCGAGCTTAAATTTAAGATAACGAATTTTTCCAAAATTGCAGTGCGTTATCTACGTAAAAAGGATTGTATATTCATTAACTTAATACATTATATGTCAAAGAAGACACCGGTGACTAATACTTAATTAGTTGCAGGGCCGTAAGAGGCCACAAGTGACCGATGACCGATGACGTCATGATTAGTAGAAATTTTTAAATAAAATAAATGTTAAAGTTTTCAATATTGCTATCGTTACTACAATGGTGTGAATAAGTATAGTTTAATTTAGTTAATAGTAAAATACTATCAAAGAATACAAAATTCTTTGATAGTATATAATAGTATATGATATGTTTTTTTTATAGTATATATAGTACAGTTTTATTCTAATAGAACATTAAATAATTATAATAATTTTTTAGCATATATAATAATGTGTGTGCCTTCAGAAATGCATGTATATATGTATTTTCAATAATAGACATGTAAAGTAACGTAAAAAAATTAAAGAGGATCGAAGTTAAATCAAAAGATGATCACCTGTAACAAAAAGAAAACTATATTAATCATAGAATCAAGTGATACAATAGCCTAACATATAAGTGGTCCAATTCAGAGGTGCACTTTTCATTTGAATTCTTTATTTATTTTTATCCAATCTCTATTTACCGTTTGTAAAAAGAAATTAAATTTAAACGCGTGATTTTACATAAAAAAATATAATTAAGAAATAGGAAAAGTACAAATATTATTATAAGTTACTAATAAAAAAATAATATCCTATTAATTATTATAAAATGCTTTTAAACAACGTTATATACAAAAGAAAAATTGCAAATTTAATAAAATACAATCAGAGTAAAAAATCTTAAGGACAAAACAAGAAAAAAAAAAATGACTGTAATATTTATTGAACGTTATTCAAACTTTAAAATTTAATAATACGAGAATTGTAATATTTTTGAGTCTAACTAACTAAAAACTTCTGCACCATTTGGACGATTTAGACACAGATTTGGTGTGCCAAGGAGATGGAATGGTCCATCATCTCCAATTACAACTACAAATTAATGACGAGCAAGCAAGTAATATAATAAAATATAAAATATGACTAGAGAACTTATTCTCAATAGGTTCGAACTTGCTGTTGAACCTTTGAAAATAGCTCAATAGTCTATGTAGTTGCCCTCTTCAGCCACAATTAAGTGGGGGCCTCTTCGGCATTCGCCTCTTCGGCATTTAGCCTCTTCTTTCTTCATCCCTGAAAACTGCATTGGACATTTTCTACGTGCGAGCAAGATAACTCGTGTTATGTTACTATTCTAATTCTCAATTATTAAAAAATGAATACACATTCTCTGTCCATTATAGTAAAGCTCGTGAACTATCAATGAACTTATAATTGATTGATATATACACGAGCACAATTAAATGAATGTCCAAGCAGTCAATAATCGATGACCTAATAACACATCGCACTTTTAATGTCAAAAATAAAATAGAATTGAAATAAATAATGCAATAAATGTTATGCATTTTCTTGCAATATTTTCATTTCATTCATTCGTTACATTGAATTATATCAAATATTTCTAATTGAGAAAATCGCGATTGTGCGAAGTGCTAATATTATAATACTTAAAACTAAGTATCAAATGGATTAAAGTATTTGCTTGTTTGTTCGACTCTATCTCGTTCGAGATAAATCGAAATAGAAATAAATCTTTCAAATCGTTGCAAATTCCTTTGAATCTCATGATACATAATAAAAATTACAGAAGAGTTACAAAATAAATTTACAAAGGAAGCATAATAGAATGAATAAAAAGAAAAATTTTTGTAACAATTCTGTATAAACCAGGAGGCGAAATTTCCACTCCGGAGTGGAAGCAAACCTCGTGCCTTTCCTGGATCCTACCTACTTAAAATTAAAGTTTTCACATTCGCTCAAAGAAGTATGCTACCTGCCTGCCAATTACCCATATTTAAAAAGAGCAAATACACATACGTACCCACCCACCCACTCCACGATTCTCTCACATACCACCAGGGTGCAAAAGCCTAAACTAGAGAGCATGCCCCGGGGCACCTCCGACACCCTAGTTCAAACGCGTGATTTCTAAACTCATGGGGGTACGTACCAATTGCTGTAATCGTCTGCCAAGGCTAGTGATTATTGCATAAATGACTAATGCAAAAATACAAGTATAAACTAGTATATATGCATACTAGTTATATACGAGTATATTATAGTTTCCACAAATAAATGCGGTAAACTCTACTATGCAAAACGATTTTATAAAGAAAAAAAAAATTAAAAAAATTTAATATAAATAGAAAAATACAACCATGTGTAGTTTTCATATCACACCTAGCTCTAGGTGTGCTATACTACGTAGTATTCTAAGTGGTAAATAATGAATTAATTAAACATTATCACGAAACGATGTACAGTACACACTACCTAAACGCACATACAGGTGTAAAGTACATCGTGCAATCACTAACACAATGACAGCCGCCAATAGGGGAAAAACTTAAAACTAAACCTATACTAACCGTTTCTCACCCATACGAGTAGCACCTGGGCACACGCATAGATGAGAACGCAGAAAGTATAGGGGGGAGAAACGGGAGATTAGTATATTAGAAGCTGAAAATCCTGATCTAAAATATGATTAAAGACACATAAATATAACACATAAAAACATTTTAATAAAAATTCATCTAAGCGACTAAGGACTCTACAATTTATTTGATAAATAATAACTTTAAAAATCTTTTAATATCTTTTAAAATATTTCAAAACCTCGGACGACTCCTTTCATTAAGTTGGCTGTTCTAATAAAAGAACTGGGCTTTGAGCCACCACTTAATTGCTAGAATCTATCCGTCGCGAATGAGTTTGTCTTCTTGCTCATTTATTTATAATATCGAAATATCGATACATCAAAATTAATCGCGATTAGATAAACTAAGTACGAAGCAATACATGTAAGACATTTATTACATGCTTTTTGGACGAAAACGAGTAAATTAATGCTCGGTTTCGTCACTACTAACCACGAACAAAACACGTAATAAAAAAGAAAGTGCATTAATTATTGCACTGTTAATTAAATGAATTTAACCGATGAGACAAGAAAACCTATCCTGAACTAATATAAAATATACAATACAATATACAATATAATATACAATTTTCATGAGTAACTCCTAGAAAGGAATTACTCATGTGCTCGTCACTAATTTATTTAAATAATTACAACCAGTAACTCGTGCCGATTAGGACCTTTCATCCTCGACATGATTGAGCACCGGAGGGACTTTAAATTTTAACTCACGGCATAAGAAGTTCTACGATGGCTCCAAAACACTCCTACTTCGCAGCAAGTATTGTAGAATGCGAGTATCGAAGATCCATCGAAGATCCATCGAAGATCATCGAAGATCCATCGACCATCGAAGATCCATCGAAGATCCATCGAAGATCCATCGAAGATCCATCGAAGATCCATCGAAGATCCATCGAAGATCCATCGAAGATCCATCGAAGAATTCATTCCACATCTTTGATAAGGTAGAAAGTCCGTCGTCATATCTGTAAAATAAAATAGAACAAAACGATAAGTTATTTGCAATATAATCCAAAATCATATAAAATAAAATCGAATAAAATGTAAATAAAAATAGATACTTACAATGCATTCCAATGGGATGAAATTCAATTGCACCATGGCGATGCACCTCGCGTGAATCTAAAAACGCGGTATAAACGAAAATAAGAAACTATAGATGAGTTTCTTATCGCGAAACCGAAATTTTATTATACGCGAACAACACTGATTCTAATTCGCGTTGATTTTAATTTATACGCCCGATCACTGATTCTACACAACTAATTCAAAGACTGCTTTGCACACAGTCAATGCAAGTAGAAAAATCTTCATTGATGCACTGATTCTAATACGCGAACAGTCTGTGCGACTGTTTAAAGATAAAAATACAACTTTACTCGAACAAACTCTAATGCAATTACTGCATTGGTCGCAGTTAATTTAATATATAAATTTCAAAAATAGTTCGCGAACGCGACGGAATTGAAAAGAAAACGAACGAACGTGCTTCTAATCCGTGATTTTAATTATATTTAACGATACAACACTCCCGTATATTGCTTCGCGCACGATAGCAATGCACGAACACTTGCAACACTTCACAAACACAATTCACAAACACTTCCAACACTGATATATTCCCATGATGATCTGAAACAGAAATAAAAACAAAATTATAAATATCATTGTTGTAAGTAAAAAAATTATTATAATTATTGAGAAAGTGTTTAAAATAAAAATTGACTTACGTTTATTCTTCATTGATGAATGCACGATGGGTATCCTACCCTTAGGATGACGATGAGCACACGTTTAAACCGAATAAAAGAAACTTACGGAGTTTCTTAACCGAGCAAACGAAACTTTAACATGCGACGATCAACACTGACTTTACTTTCCGATTCTTTTGTATTTTATTTTTACGATGCAACACACGAGTACCTCATTGCCTACGCGCTCGATTGCAATGATGTTCTGAAACAGAAAAAGAAAAAGAACAATTAATATCATCGTTATAATAAAAAACCATTAAAGTTATCATAGAAACGTTTAATAGGAAAATATACTTACTTTTAGTCTTCATTGATGACTGCAGGATGGGTATCCTACCCTTAGGATGACGATGAATAAAATAAAATTAAATAAAACTCTGAAAAGCTGAAACATACTAAAAAGATTATAGAACAATATATCCTGTGAATCATTCCTGAAGGCATTGCACACTTTTAAAGATATTTTATCATAAAGAATCAATATAAATTCAAGCAATATTAATTGCCTTTATCTCACTACTTGTATAAAATTACATATAAAGTATTTAATATCAGTAAAAATTGTTAATAAAAATCGATAACGTTATATATATATAATAGTTTAATACGTCACGTTGTTAGATCTTAGCTCGTTGAAGGACTGATCAGGAATGAACACGTAATCGCGTCCTTCATGTCGAACGTTCGGCTGTCTTCGTTTTGTTTTCGGCTGTCTTCGTTTCTTCTGTTCTCACTTCGAGAAATTCCTGGAATATACGTACACATTCGTTATTGCCCGTAGATAGAATATTTTGTTTTCTTATTTTCTCTCTCTCTCTCTCTCTCTCTCTCACTTTCGTTCTCACTCTTTGTATACATTTCTGTATGGTTTAAAAAAAAGAATAACGCTTACCTCGATGAATATGAAGATAAAAAAGAGTAAACACAATTGTTAGACTGAGTATATGTATTCCTGCTGGACTCTCCTAATGCTCGGTACCTAAAAAAGGAAAAAAAAGATTACATTAGTATAACATAAAGAAAATCAAATATATGAGTGTATGTGTACGAGCTACCTAACTTATGCATATATGTTATGTGTGTGTATGTGACAGGAATCGAATTCAATACGAAATACGATCTTTGAATACATAATTATGAAAAATAATTAATTAGAGCATCATTAAGATGGTAGTAAGTATCGATACCATGAAAAAAGCTGGAAATTAGAAGAAATATTGTTAAGTAACATTGGTGAGATTGGCGGGACGTCGAGATATATCGAAGTTCCATTCTCACAGATATCGTTCGAACTTTTCAATATTTCGTTTTGAAAACACTCACGTATGAAAATCTTGTGTGTAGCTATCGTTTGATATATAATAGGAAGGTGTAAAATACTTTTCAATTACCTGAGTTAAACGAGATGACAGGTATACAAAATGGTGGTCGTCGCTGTGACGTAGCCGCAAAGAAACGAAGCGATATCTGAGACGACATCATGGCTGCTTCAGAATTTTGCGTTTTTCCATCTACTATAGAAAAATATCGAATAGTTAAAAATAGGATATAGGAACATAAAAATTGTCGAAATATATACTTTATTAATCCAAACAATCAAAATTGAACATTATAAGTCGATATCCATAGAAATGATGACGTAAAACAAGATATATATATATCATTGCGTAGAAAAATGCATACCAATGTACATGGAATTTTTTTTACGCAAATATTCTTTATCCTCGACATTATCGTAATCTTTCGATTATATCATTTGGAAGTCATTTGCTAGAAGAATCTATTAGTATATAGGAAGATTATTTACGTTAGAAAATATTTTTTAATTACCTAGATTAACGGGACGACGTAGCATCCGTCCGATCTCCAGCACCGACGCCGCGAAAAGAAAGAGAATGATCAGCAAAGAGCCCTGATTGGCTGATAATTATTGCAGAGATAAATGACCAATCAAAAATTCCCAATTACCATATAGAAATTTCACGCACACAAGCTTGCCCCGTCACGTACGTAACTCGGCTTTCTTCATGACCACGCTAGTCAAGCTAGATATGATAATTTATTTATTAAATAAATAAAAAATTTATTCTATTTAAGGTACAAGTATCTTGTTAATATTTAAAAAATAACGAAAAGAATAAAGACAATATGCACTATAAACCTTATCACACCGCACAGAAGAACATACATAATTTATTTATTACATAAATTAAATATCAATTTTATTATTAATTATAATTATCTAATTATTAATCCAATTAATAATTATTCTTATCTAATTTATTTTTCTATTAGGTGTATACGTTCCTTGTTAATATTCAAAAAATAACGAATAAAATAAAGACAATATACACTAAAAACTTTATCACATGGCAACGTTCTGATTTAAAAATTCCTTCAATTTTTATGTAATTGTTTAAACTAATATACATTTGTTTTAACATCCCTGTGCAATGATGACTTTGGATAATAAAATTTTTATCCAGAAAAATATCACATTAAAATTATTTTATATTCAAAGTATATTAATAAGTATGTAATGTTTAAACCAGTACATATGTGTTTAAACAATATGAAATATAAAAAGATTGCATTAGAATATTAAAATAATTGTTAAATAATCGATAGGAATGTCTATTGTTGTCTAAAAGCTAGGAATATATGACGTATGTACCGTCCCCTTCGAAATCTACCGTTGAAATGAGACGTTGTCCTCTATGAAAGTACTTTTATTAAATGTTGTTTATTTGACTTTCTCCGAACGTTACGCATGTGTATAAAAGGAATAATCCATCTAATCAATAAAATTTAAGATTAAAACGTTATGATTTTCGTATTTTTATCTATTTCGTGTAATTATTTTAATGCTCCTGCGCACTGAGGACTTCGAGGGTAAAATTTAGCTGCAATATAAGAAAAGTGCATTAGTACATTAAAATAATTGTTAATAAATACGTAATGTACACGTATATGTAAATGAAAAAAGAAAGTACATTTCTCTAAACAATTATACAACCAATATATTAAAAACAATGAATAAACAATATACTAAGGGAAAATGTGAATTATTAAAGTTTACCATTATGATGGAAGAAAGCTGACGTGTTTGTTTGTTTGAATACCATAAAAAAATTGGCTGGATTCATTTTACAATCTTGTAGGTTCTTCTTTTATGTATGTACTTGATACACAAAACAATAAGAAAGCCTAATAGATGCTGTGTAATTCCAAATCTTCAAATATTTGCAATCTGAAATCATAGATTGTATTAGTATAATATCAAGCTATCCTTGTTAATATTTAAAAACAAATGTGTATAATAAAGACAATATGCACGAAAACTGTATCACACTGCACAGAAAAACACAAAAAATTTATTTATTTAATAAATCAAAAATAATTTAATTTTCCTATTAGGTGTACACGTTCTTTTATAATATTTAAGAAATAAGGAATAAAATAAAGAGGTTATACACTAAAAACCGCTCAGAAAAACACAATCATATAGAAAAGAAACAACGTTGCAGATATTTTAAAAACAATTGACATACAGCATTGTAGCCATCCTTCAAGAATTAAAATAACAAGAGTATTTCCATATCAAAACAGAGTATGGGAATTTATACTTTCATCGTTGGTATGAGAGATGTCAATTGTTTTGTTTCAATTTATTTTAATTCTTTAAGGATGGCTATATTGCTTTATGTCATTTGTTTTAAAGATTTCTATAACGTGGTTTCTTATCTATACGATTATGTTTCTCTGTGCAATGTGATGTCAATTGTCTTATAAATATCAACAACGTGGTTTCTTTTCTATATAATTGTGTTTTTCTGTGCAATGTGACAAAGTTTTTAGTGTATATTATCTTTATTCTATGCATTATTTTTTAAATATTAACAAGGAAAGTGTTACACGTATAATAAACACTTATATATTTAATTTTCTTTATATTATACCAATGCTAAGTTATTTTATACTTTTTTTTAGGTTTCCAAACATTGGTAGAATACAGCATGAATACACATACTCATTGTCAGTCTAATTGTGTTTACTTTTTTATATTGATGTCAGTTGTGATAAGTTTATGTCTTTTCTTTTATAACATAAAGAAGATTGTTATAAAAAGTATAAGAAGGAGAAAAAGAGAGTGAGTGACATCTTATACAAATATCATACAAATACATATAGAGACTCTTTCAGTTTGCTTGATACTTTACTAATACAATCTTATGATTTTCAGATTTGCAAGAATTTTAGGATTTAGAAAAGCACAGCATCGATTAGGCTTTCTTATCGTTTCATGTATCAAGTACATACATAAAAGAAGAACTTACAAGATCTTAAAATGAATCCAGGCAATTTTTTTATGGTACTTAAACGAGCAAATACCTCAGCTTTCTTCTATCATAATGGTAAACTTAAATAATTCACATTTTCCATTAGTATATTGTTTATTCATTGTTTTAATATATTGGTTTTATAATCGTTTAGAAAAATGTACTTTCTTTTTTCATTTACATATACATTATTAAATGTGAGAAAAAGGAATTCAATTCTTACATGTTACTCTATTAGTTAGTATTAATTCAATATTTACAATAATATAACTGTAATTTATATGTAATAATTACATCTTTATAGTGTAGTTTTATATAAACAATTGCATAAAAATTGCATAGACACTAGCATCGATTAATTAATAATTATTATAATGCACTAATGAACTTTTCTTATATTGCAGCTAAATGTAATCCTGCAAGTTATCACTGTGCAGGAGCAATAAAAAATACATAAAATGATAAAATACGAAAATCATAACGTTATAATCTTAAATTTTATTGATTAGATGGATTATTCCTTTTATACACATGCGCAACGTTAGGAAAGTCAGATAAACAACGTTTAATAAAAGTACTTTCATAGAGGACAACGTCTCATTTCAACGGTGGATTTCGAAGGGAACGATACATAGATCGTATATTCCTAGCTTTTAGACAACAATAGACATTCCTATCGATTATTTAACAATTTTTTAAATATTCTGATACACTCTACTTATATTTCAGATTGTTAAACATATGTACTTGCTTAAACATTACATACTTATTAACATACTTTGAATATAAAATAATTTTAATATATATTCTTCTGGATGAAAATTTTATTATCCAAAGTTATCATTGCACAGGGATGTTAAAACAAATGTATATTAGTTTAAACGATTACATAAAATTGAAGGAATGTTTAAATCAGAACGTATTAATGTGATAAAGTTTTTAGTCTATATTGTCTTTATTTTACTCGTTTTTTTTTGAATATTAACAAGGAACGTATACACCTAATAGAAAAATAAATTAGATAAGAATAATTATTAATTGGATTAATAATTAGATAATTATAATTAATAATAAAATTGATATTTAATTTATGTAATAAATAAATTATGTATGTTCTTCTGTGCGGTGTGATAAGGTTTATAGTGCATATTGTCTTTATTCTTTTCGTTATTTTTTAAATATTAACAAGATACTTGTACCTTAAATAGAATAAATTTTTTATTTATTTAATAAATAAATTATCATATCTAGCTTGACTAGCGTGGTCATGAAGAAAGCCGAGTTACGTACGTGACGGGGCAAGCTTGTGTGCGTGAAATTTCTATATGGTAATTGGGAATTTTGATTGGTCATTTATCTCTGCAATAATTATCAGCCAATCAGGGCTCTTTGCTGATCATTCTACTTTCTTTTCGCGGCGTCGGTGCTGGAGATCGGACGGATGCTACGTCGTCCCGTTAATCTTAGGTAATTAAAAAATATTTTCTAACGTAAATAATCTTCCTATATACTAATAGATTCTTCTAGCAAATGACTTCCAAATGATATAATCGAAAGATTACGATAATGTCGAGGATAAAGAATATTTGCGTAGAAAAAAATTCCATGTACATTGGTATGCATTTTTCTACGCAATGATATATATATATATCTTGTTTTACGTCATCATTTCTATGGATATCGACTTATAATGTTCAATTTTGATTGTTTGGATTAATAAAGTATATATTTCGACAATTTTTATGTTCCTATATCCTATTTTTAACTATTCGATATTTTTCTATAATAGGTGGAAAACATGCAAAATCTCAAGTAGCCATTGGTCAACGGATTTCGCTACTTTTTATTAAAGGTGACTACCGCGCATACTACCGCGCGCAGCAGATGCGCAGCAGAGGCAACGCATTGGCAACGGAAGGGGGTGCAGGGAAAGGTAGAGGAAACGCCATTTTCTGTCAGCTGTATATGTTCCAGCGTACTGCGTCATCTCGTTTATTTCAGGTAATTGAAAAGTATTTTACACCTTTCTATTACATATCAAACGATAGTTACACATAAGATTTTCATACGTGAATGTTTTCAAAACGAAATATTAAAAAGTTCGAACGATAACTGTGACAATGGAACTTCGATATATCTCGACGTCCCGCCAATCTCACCAATGTTACTTAACAATATTTCTTCTAATTTCCAGCTTTTTTCATGGTATCGATACTTACTACCATCTTTAATAATGCTCTAATTAATTATTTTTCATAATTATGTCTTCACAGATAATATTTCGTATTAAATTAATGCACATACACATACAGACATATATACATAAGTATAGGTTAACCGCTCGTACACATACACACATATATTTGATTTTCTTTATATTGTACTAATGTAATTTTATTTTCTCTTATATACTTTTTTAGATTTCGGAGCATTGGGAGAATCCAGCAGAAATACATATACTCATTCAACAATTGTGTTTACTCTTTTTTATCTTCATATTCATCGAGGTAAGCGTTCTTCTTTTTTTAAGCTATGTGACATATAGAAATGTATAGAAAGAGTGAGAAAGAGAGTAAGAGAGGGAGAGAGAATAAGAAAACAAAACATTCGATCACAGGCAATAACGAATGTGTATGTATATTTGTAGAAATTTCTCGAGGTGAAAAGAGAAGAAAGACAGCCGAAAACAAAACGTAAACAGCTGAGCACCGAACGTTAGACACTCTCAAGGATAAACAGTATGAGATCATCATTCCTCTCCCTTCCTTCGACGAGTAAAGATCTAACGAACGTGACGTATTAAACTATTTATTGATTTTATTTCTAACGTTATCTAATTACAACATTCGACAACTGCTGATTAGACAACTTTTTTATATCTAACATTGATTCTTTATATTAGAATACTTTTATATAGAATATATATATGTATATATATATTTTTTAAAGTGTGCTATGCCTTCAGGAATGATTCACAGGGAATATTGTACTATAATATAATCTTTAGTATGTTTCAGCTTTTCAGAGTTTTTCTTTAATTTTATTTTATTCATCGTCATCCTAAGGGTAGGATACCCATCCTGCAGTCATCAATGAAGACTAAAAGTAAGTATATTTTTCTATCAAACACTTCTATGATAACTTTAATGGATTTTTATTATAACGATGATATTAATTGTTCTTTTTCTTTTTCTGTTTCAGAACATCATTGCAATCGAGCGCGTAGGCAATGAAGTACTCGTGTGTTGCATCGATAAAATAAAATATAAAAGAATCGGAAAGTAAAGTCAGTGTTGTACGCCGTATATAAAAGTTTCGTTTGCTCGGTTAAGAAACTCCGTAAGTTTCTTTTATTCGGTTTAAACGTGTGCTCATCGTCATCCTAAGGGTAGGATACCCATCGTGCATTCATCACTGAAGAATAAATGTAAGTCAATTTTTATATAAAACATTTTCTCAATAATTATAATAATGTTTTTATATCAATGGTCTATATAATATTGTTTTTATTTTTGTTTCAGATCATCGTTGGAATAGTGTTACAATTTATTAATTAAATTCATTTGGAAATTCGTTTAACACTAGATTTTTTCATTATTGTTTCATTTACTATTTTTTAAATACTTACAAAAATTGTTTGCATAAAGAAATGGGTAGAGGGGAGGAATTAATATTTACATATATTTCATTATGGTATTAAAAATCAAAGTATATTTTTAAAAAATAATATTAAAATTTTATATATATGTAGCATATGTATCAAAGAAATTTAATATGAGTCAAATTGGTTTATTGTTAGTCCATTAATCTAGTGTTAATTGAATTAACTGCATGTAATGCAGTTGTAGAATTAGTGTTAGTGCATTGTCATCGTCATCCTAAGGGTAGGAGACCCATCGTGCATTCATCGATGGAGATACAAAGTGAGTATATTTTTGTATTTAATAATTCAACAAACATTTTAATTGTTTTCAATAATAGTAATGATATTAATAGTATTGTTTTTTATTTCTGTTTCAGATTGCAATCGTGCGCGAAGCAATATACGGGAGTGTTGCAATCGATTAAATATAATTAAAATCACGGATTAGAAGCACGTTCGTTCGCTCATTTCAATTCGCTCGTGTTACGCGATTGTATTAGAAATTTTTCATATTAAATTGACTGCGACCAAAGCAGTAATTGCATTAGACTTTGTTCGAGTAAAGTTATATTTTTATCTTTAAACAGTCGCACAGACTGTTCGCGTATTAGAATCAGTGCATCAATGAAGATTTTTTTACTTGCATTGACTGTGTGCAAAGCAGTCTTTGAAAGCAGTTGTAGAATCAGTGATCGGGCGTAAAACATATTAAAATCAAACGCGAATTAGAATCAGTGTTGTTCGCCGTATAATAAAATTTCGGTTTCGCGATAAGAAACTCATCTATAGTTTCTTATTTTCGTTAACAACGCGTTATTAGATTCACGCGAGGTGCATCGCCATGGTGCAATTGAATTTCATCCCATTGGAATGCATTGTAAGTATCTATTTTTATTTACATTTTATTCGATTTTATTTTATATGATTTTGGATTATATTGCAAATAACTTATCGTTTTGTTCTATTTTATTTTACAGATATGACGACGGACTTTCTACCTTATCAAAGATGTGTAATGAATTCTTCGATGGATCTTCGATGGATCTTCGATGGATCTTCGGTGGATCTTCGATGGATCTTCGATGGATCTTCGATGGATCTTCGATGGATCTTCGATGGATCTTCGATGGATCTTCGATATTCGCATTCTACAATACTTGCTGCGAAGTAGGAGTGTTTTGGAGCCATCGTAGAACTTCTTATGCCGTGAGTTAAAATTTAAAGTCCCTCCGGTGCTCAATCATGCCGAGGATGAAAGGTCCTAATCGGCACGAGTTACTGGTTGTAATTATTTAAATAAATTAGTGACGAGCACATGAGTAATTCCTTTCTAGGAGTTACTCATGAAAATTGTATATTATATTGTATATTGTATTATATTTTATATTAGTTCAGGATAGGTTTTCTTGTCTCATCGGTTAAATTCATTTGATTAACAGTGCAATCAATTAATGCACTTTCTTTTTTATTACGTGTTTTGTTCGTGGTTAGTAGTGACGAAACCGAGCATTAATTTACTCGTTTTCGTCCTAAAAAGCATGTAATAAATGTCTTACATGTATTGCTTCGTACTTAGTTTATCTAATCGCGATTAATTTTGATGTATCGATATTTCGATATATAAATAAATGAGCAAGAAGACAAACTCATTCGCGACGGATAGATTCTAGCAATTAAGTGGTGGCTCAAAGCCCAGTTCTTTTATTAGAACAGCCAACTTAATGAAAGGAGTCGTCCGAGGTTTTGAAATATTTTAAAAGATATTAAAAGATTTTTAAAGTTATTATTTATCAAATAAATTGTAGAGTCCTTAGTCGCTTAGATGAATTTTTATTAAAATGTTTTTATGTGTTATATATTTATGTGTCTTTAATCATATTTCTTAGATCAGGATTTTCAGCTTCTAATATACTAATCTCCCGTTTCTCCCCCCTATACTTTCTGCGTTCTCATCTATGCGTGTGCCCAGGTGCTACTCGTATGGGTGAGAAACGGTTAGTATAGGTTTAGTTTTAAGTTTTTCCCCTATTGGCGGCTGTCATTGTGTTAGTGATTGCACGATGTACTTTACACCTGTATGTGCGTTTAGGTAGTGTGTACTGTACATCGTTTCGTGATAATTTTTAATTAATTCATTATTTACCACTTAGAATACTACTTAGTATAGCACACCTAGAGCTAGGTGTGATATGAAAACTACACATGGTTGTATTTTTCTATTTATATTAAATTTTTTTAATTTTTTTTTCTTTATAAAATCGTTTTGCATAGTAGAGTTTACCTCATTTATTTGTGGAAACTATAATATACTCGTATATAACTAGTATGCATATATACTAGTTTATACTTGTATTTTTGCATTAGTCATTTATGCAATAATCACTAGCCTTGGCAGACGATTACAGCAATTGGTACGTACCCCCATGAGTTTAGAAATCACGCGTTTGAACTAGGGTGTCGGAGGTGCCCCGGGGCATGCTCTCTAGTTTAGGCTTTTGCACCCTGGTGGTATGTGAGAGAATCGTGGAGTGGGTGGGTGGGTACGTATGTGTATTTGCTCTTTTTAAATATGGGTAATTGGCAGGCAGGTAGCATACTTCTTTGAGCGAATGTGAAAACTTTAATTTTAAGTAGGTAGGATCCAGGAAAGGCACGAGGTTTGCTTCCACTCCGGAGTGGAAATTTCGCCTCCTGGTTTATACAGAATTGTTACAAAAATTTTTCTTTTTATTCATTCTATTATGCTTCCTTTGTAAATTTATTTTGTAACTCTTCTGTAATTTTTATTATGTATCATGAGATTCAAAGGAATTTGCAACGATTTGAAAGATTTATTTCTATTTCGATTTTATCTCGAACGAGATAGAGTCGAACAAACAAGCAAATACTTTGATCCATTTGATACTTAGTTTTAAGTATTATAATATTAGCACTTCGCACAATCGCGATTTTCTCAATTAGAAATATTTGATATAATTCAATGTAACGAATGAATGAAATGAAAATATTGCAAGAAAATGCATAACATTTATTGCATTATTTATTTCAATTCTATTTTATTTTTTGACATTAAAAGTGCGATGTGTTATTAGGTCATCGATTATTGACTGCTTGGACATTCATTTAATTGTGCTCGTGTATATATCAATCAATTATAAGTTCATTGATAGTTCACGAGCTTTACTATAATGAACAGAGAATGTATATTCATTTTTTAATAATTGAGAATTAGAATAGTAACATAATACGAGTTATCTTGCTCGCACGTAGAAAATGTCCAATGCAGTTTTCAGGGATGAAGAAAGAAGAGGCTAAATGCCGAAGAGGCGAATGCCGAAGAGGCCCCCACTTAATTGTGGCTGAAGAGGGCAACTACATAGACTATTGAGCTATTTTCAAAGGTTCAACAGCAAGTTCGAACCTATCGAGAATAGTTCTCTAGTTAAATTTTATATTTTATTATATTACTTGCTTGCTCGTCATTAATTTGTAGTTGTAATTGGAGATGATGGACCATTCCATCTCCTTGGCACACAAAATCTGTGTCTAAATCGTCCAAAAGGTGCAGAAGTTTTTAGTTAGTTAGACTCAAAAATATTACAATTCTCGTATTATTAAATTTTTAATTTTGAATAACGTTGAATAAATATTACAGTCATTTCTTTTTTCTTGTTACGTCTTCAATATTTTTTATTTTGATTGTATTTTATTAAATTTGCAATTTTTCTTTTGTATATAACGTGTAGTTTAAAAATATTTTATAATAATTAATAAGATATTATTTTTATTAGTAACTTATAATAATATTTGTACATTTCCTATTTCTTAATTATATTTTTTTATATAAAATCACGCGTTTAAATTTAATTTTTTTTTACAAACGGTAAATAGAGATTGGATAAAAATAAATAAAGAATTCAAATAAAAAGTGCACCTCTGAATTGGACCACTTATATGTTAGGCTATTGTATTACTTGATTCTATGATTAATATAGTTTTCTTTTTGTTACAGGTGATCATCTTTGGATTTAACTTCAATCCTCTTCAATTTTTTTACGTTACTTTACATGTCTATTATTGAAAATACATATATACATGCATTTCTGAAGGCACACACATTATTATATATGCTAAAAAATAATTATAATTATTTAAAATTCTATTAGAATATAACTATACTATATATACTATAAAAAAAACATATCATATACTTTTATATACTATCAAAGAATTCTGTATTCTTTGATAGTATTTTACTGTCTTCGCGTTAACTATTTACTCTCACCCACCTTTGGTCACGGTATTTATTAATATAATTTTGGCTACGCGAAAAGTGGACTTATTAGATTTTATCTATTTCTATATTGTTTGATTAATATTAATTTACAATCTAAACTATCAAAGTACTTAAACGAATCACCATCTTGCGATCAATCTTTGTCTTTCATCTTTATCGATATTACGGAAAATAATCATTGATTTATCGTAAACTGATAAGATAGGTTACTATAAAAAAACATATGACTTATTAAACAACGTGAAGTTTAATTATTCATCAATTTATTTGTATTCTCGTATACGGATAAAAAAACTTTGTATAAAGATGAAGAAATATGAATCTTCGCGTAATTATTTAACAAGTATATGGACTTCAGAATCGATGGTTGATACATCAAGTGATAATCGAGGTTCACTTAGAGAAGTTAGTTTATAATATTGAAATAGAGAAATTTAATAATTTCAAAATGTTACTTATATCAGGCTTTAAATAACCATCAAGCCACTAAATGCACACGCATAATGGCTACTTTTGTACCAAATGAAATCATCTTAGCTAAGGATCTTACTAAAAAAATTACGGATAAATTTAATGCGATTTTACTTCTTCTAGATATTTCAGGTTAATTTAAACATTTTATATAATTATTCATACGAATAATTAATATAGTAAATAATTTAGATTCATATCGTTATAATTATTTCGTCTTTTTCTCTATCAGGTTTTTCAATTCTTTATAATAAATATATAAATGCTGAGAACGGTGGAATGTATGCATATACCATTTTGTTAAATAAATATTTAAACGTTATTGTCGAAGAAATATATATGACAGGTGGTGACATTCTTAAATTTTCTCGTATGTATATCATAATTATAATCAATAATTATCTTCTAAGCAACAAAATAACAGTTGAAAATTAATCAGAAAATACAATACTATCTTTATGGAGGATTCATCAAGATGAATTAATGATAAACGTTATACCAAAAGTAATAAGTTGTGCTTTACATTTACAAAAATTGTTAACTTACATCGATAGAACAGAGAAAATTATGTCAAAAAGTAAATACTAACATTTAATTCGTTTTCATTAGATAACAAAAATTGTTCATATATTTTTTGAAACAGTTAATGCAGTCATTTCGGCTGGAAACGTGATTTTTGGTATCATTGGAAATGAATTATCACGACATTATGTTATCACTGGTCAACCAGTTTTAGATTTAAGAAAAGCAAAGAAAGTTTGTCTACCCGGTGATTTAGTTTTATCTATGAACGCATGGGAACATTGTACACCTAGCCAATATAAATATATGATCAAGGATGAGTATAATATAAAAGTTTGTTCTAAGATTTTTCAACGAATATTTTATTAATTCAAGATGATCGTTTACTCTGGAAATCTTGCCTAGATAACTAAAGTAATACAAGATGACAGAAGATTAGGAAAAACTACGACTTCGATCAGACCTTTAATATCGAGTGTATCCAAACGATGGGATCATAGAATTACGCGAAGATTATCTGAGCTATTACAAAAAAAAACTGTTGATACGAAAGAAGAAGAAAGTAGTAGTTCCGATACAAGTGCAAACAATAGAATAGAATTTTCAGGTTATATTAATATAAAAATAGAATTATTACGAATTCATTACAAACCAAAAATAATTATTAAAAATCTTGACCTAATAAATACCTAATTTCATTTTAGCACGAAAATTAATGGTAGAAGCAATGAAACGTAATATGGCTATTCAATTAAAAATTTATTTAATACATGCAGTTGCCGAACAAGTATAATTCTATAACTTAGAACAAACTTAAAAACAAAATTTATTTAATTTTATTACTTATCCTAATCGCAATAGATCACACATGACCTACCGTTGGAACATTTAATGGAAACAAGACGAATAACGATGGTTTGCATAGATATTAAATCCACTGATCGTTCAGATTTCGAACTTATTTATTTGGTAGACGAGTGTTACTTACTACTACATGGGTAACTTCAATTACATTTCTGTATTATTTCATTATATATTTTCTATCTAATGGGTTACCTAATTTGACAGTATTATCAAACCTTACTCGGCAAGTATTTACTTAATGAATTTGTATGACTATCATATCTTCTTTTCGATCGTTTTTGGATTAGAAGAATCGATAGAAAATGTAAATGATAATAATGAAGAAATGACGAAAAATGCAATCGTGTGCGCGTTTAAAATATTACAAGCAATTAAAAATAAATGTAGTGTACGTGGTGTATCAATTGGCGTATCTACAGGTACGATTAGAATACTCTTCATTTCTTTTTTATTATCTAATCATTGTGTTCATACCAAGGGATGGCTTATTGTGGAGTTGTTGGACATATTTCGAGAAAAGATTACATGATCATCGGCATCCCAGTGAACAATGCTAAGAGTATAATGGAAATTTCATATGATAAAGTTATTGTTATATTATTCGTATAAAAACCTTAGTTTTTTTCTCAATTTAACAATATTAGTTTGATTAACGAATAATTTGTTTCTTTCGGTATTCCTCTTGTTTCCAAGATCTGTCTTTGATAAATAAACTTATGAAATATATAATATTAATTAAAGGTATGTTGCGATTATGATACGGTAATGCACAGTAGTCTATGCAGAAATGCATTCAGATCACGTGGTGTGCAGAATTTAAAAAGAAGCGGGAGGTGTCACGTTTATGAATTTCTCGGAATACCTTCGTAAGTGATAGTTCAATTATAATTAGAAAATTTGTGTTTTATAAATTATGTGTTTTTATAGTATACAACCAATACCGATGAACACATCGAACGTGAATTATCGTTATCCTATTTTGGGTCGTTTTCAAGAATTAGAAACTTTTAATGATATTTTAGACAATATCGGAGTGATGGATAGAAATAATTCTGGATTGTTAATAACGGTTTGAAATTCGAGATAATGAGAATCCATAGAAATTTTTGTCTAAACTTGAATTTATTTATTTAGGGTCACGAAAGATCTGGTAAATCAAGGCTACTTGATGCTTATGTCACCATTGCTAAAAATAGACAATTAAATGTAATCCAACTTCCTCTCCATTATTCTTATTCGGAAAAAGAATACACAGTGATTTATCATATTCTTTTATTGGTAAATACTTTATGAATTACGTTACTTAACGATAGAATATTAATTGTCAAATTAAATTGTTTTTATACGAATATGTTAGATACTCGAAGCGGAAGATTGCAAATCCATTAAAGATCGTGAAAGAGTATTGAACAAGAAATTAGGTTCGTTTCTCTTTTCTACAGAATTTTGTTATCTGAATACTTTAATGAAAGTTTCTTTCCCTCTTTCGAATGAGTATTGCACGGATAATAGTTGGCAACGTTATATCAAAATGACGCAAATATTCAACATTATTTTAAATCAAGTGTGTTTACGCTTGTAATTGAGAAGACAGTTTTTTAACGAAATTTTTTATCGACAATTTTTTATACGACAGAGTGGAAAAATGTGTATATTTTTGGATGACTTTCATTACACCGATTTGATGTCATGGCAATTTATATCATTAGCATTAAACAATGTTAACGTAGTAATAGTAATAACTTCTTTAATTCCACCTTTGGATATTGGAAAATTCGATATTGAGGACTGTGTTTTTGAAGATAAAAGATTAATAAAAAGGACTTTGCAAGGACTAGATAGTCAATTTTTAACTGCATTTGCTTGTCAATTTCTCAATGTCGTCGCAATACCCAAAAGTTTGGACGTGTAAGTTTTCGTTGAAATGTTCAGATAATATTATTACGAATAAATTTATCGCGAATCATGTACATATATATACTGGCATTTAATGAAACATAAAATTTAAAAAAAAAACAGGATTTTAAAAAAACATAGTCAAAACAATATAGGCTGGTGCGAATTATATTTGAGTTTAACTTTGCAAAGTAACGGACTTGATTTTTTAACTATGACTGCCACTGAATTGACAAAATATAATCTCGTTTTTCCGGAATCTTCCATGATCACAAAAGTGCCATCTAATTTGTTACCGGAAGACGTGATACCTTCTTCCGAAATAAATACTTTTCATGTTTGTATAACTAATGAATTATATGTCGGTTTTGTTGACGCCAATTTAAATTACATTGGTAATTATTATAATACCTGAAACATTGATATGTGCAATAATATTCGTAATAAAATTAAATAATATTTCGTGTAATAAAAAATTAAATCATTTTAAGGTTTGAAAAGAACGCTTTACGAAAGGATGACTTCGTATCAGCAAGAATTTATCAAATGTGCTGCAGCTCTCGGTCGATTATTCGTGCGAACGATCGTTCAAACTGTTATGTTAAATTCAACGGCAGTATATACAGCAAAAAGCAAGTCAATTGTTCAATTACTTTAGAATAATTTTATATAAAAGTATAATGAAATATTAGTTATTTTATTTTATATTATTATTAGAAACAAAAGTTAATGACATTTTCATCAAATCCATATCTCTTAATATCTGTTGAAATAGATGATTTAAACCAACTATTTATTTTTTTTATAATTGAAATTTTGATATATAGTTTCTAAAAGAATGAAATTTAGTGATCATTTTAATAATATTAACATAAAAATCTCAATTTAAGTGAAAATTGTAAAATAACTTTTGTTTGTGACTGTACCGTAATTCACGGTACATGATCACTAAATTTCATTCTTTTAAAAACTTTATATCAAAATTTCAATTATAAAAAAAAAATCAGATATTAAGAGATATGGATTTGATGAAGATGTCATTAAATTTTGTTTCCGATTGTACCGACAAATCATCCTTAACATTTTATTTTAGCTGTGTCTGAATTAATCCGAATAAGAATAATAGAGTGTGCTTCTATACAAAGAACTTTATTTTATACCGATGATCATTTATATGGTTTATTTATAAGAAGAAAAACATTTTCCAATATGCATCATTTAATACAATGTGATTGCCCATCATCTCGTAAGTTGTATACTATAAAACGTTTCATTTTTTTGTTGTCTTCATATAAATAGTATAAAAATTGAATCTCTTTAAATCTTTGAAGATGATTTCTCGATACCAACATTACCATTTTATTCTAATTGCAAGATGTTGGAATTTAAAATCCTCTCGTTTCATAAAATGTTATACGATATGCTGCAAAAAGATAAAAAATACGAGTATTGGAAGAGAGCCTGTCAGATTTATGAAAGAGAAACTCAAAAATGTCCAGAATGCGGTGGCGGCTCCTTTTTTAGAATATTCTCTAGAAACTTGTCGGTAGAGGTAAAGGAGAGTATACTTAATGTTATTTCTCCTTTATCCATGATTATTCTAACCCAAGAAATTTCTTTCAATAATGAAGAATCTATTGCAATATTCATTTGATTTTTCCATTATTTTTTGTTAAATTTGACGTATCATTATCGCAGATGCCATCAATTACGACATTAGTTATGAGAGAACAAAGACGAAGTACTCTTAAAACTGATATTCAACGATCTAATAGAACTGAAAGTTTACCTCCTCCTAGAGTATCTATCATGCCATTCTTTGATAACGATAAAGAAGAGGAACAAGAAGAAGGTCACATTTTATTTTTTGTAGATAGGCTTTCAAGTTTAAATTAACACTTGTGCAGATTATATTAACCTTTTTGTAAATCAAATTAATTCTACCGACAATTAAGAAACGAAATATTCCATGTTTTATTATACGATTAATTGAATGATAGATTGTGTCCATGTCTGTTAGATTTTTATTAATATAATTCGTATCGTTTGAAAGTTTTATGATATATGGAAGAAATATTTCGCGTGATTTTTCTATCTATAAATATTTATTAATAGATTTTATTAATCATTTTGTTGCAATTGTCATTACTGTAAATTGTCATAATAATAATGTCAGATTTTATTTTTATTAGAACGACTAAAGAAAACAAATTGGTAGAAAAATATGATTTGCAAAAGGGTTAATTTTGAAATAAAAAAAAACCTGATATGTACTTTTCTTCGAAATGATATTTAATATTTTAGATTTTTCATCGGACGTTATCAGTGTTTCGAGCAAAATAGGATTTCTATTCGATAGGTCCAGATCTAAATTTTTGAAAAGAGCTTCTGTTACACCCGAAAAAATAAGTGATCCTTCTCGACACCTTCTTTTAAAAAAATTCACTTACATCGATTACAGAAACTGTCATTGTTATGACAAAGTTAATTGCATATTTTGGCAATTGAGTCAATATATCGAACAAATAGGTAATCTTTTTTATGTCATTTGATCTAAACAGAATATACATACACCTATTCTATATTTTTGAAATCGATCGATCATTTTAGGATCGGACGAAGATATTTTAGAATTTTTGATCGGATATAGTGCAGGATTAATTTACATCGCAGAGCCGTTATTTGCTCTAAAAATTCTTGAAATAGCCGAACAGGTAAACGAGAATATTGAAAGGAAGTGTCAGGAAGGAGAAACGCGTAAAAAATACCCGATAATTAATAAAGGAATGATTTTGAAGTTGATAGGTATTTGGTAGGGGATTTTCTATGTGATAATTGTATGATTATTGAATGAAAATAATTTGTAGGTGATGCTCAGATGGCATTAGGCTATTATTCCAAAGCGAAAATAACGTATACCAAAGCAGCATCATTGCAAATGACTATACCTCGATCAAAAATAGTTATTTGTTATATAAAGTTTATTGAAAAATTACGTTTACGAATAGGAGAAAGATTTTTAAATCATTTTGTCAATCGTTATCACGGACCAACAGCTTTCGATAATTTACAATTGGCAGCTTATCTTCGACGACTTTCTTCAGTTCTTATGGTGACACGCGTATTAATTTCGATTCGATCGTTCTCAGCTATGCATATAAATTATTAATTAAACGAGATCACGTATATATATAATCATATAGATAGAAGAAGAAAAAAAATCTGCACAATCGTTCATCCTACAAAGTCTCAGATTAGGATTCGAAAATTCCGGTCATTTTTCAAAACAAGCTCAAATTTATCTTACTGCTGTTGAAGTTTTACGGTATACGGGTGACTTTAGTTTTATCAAACGTCTCGAGCATCTAATGATGCAGATTACGAAAAGAAAAATTTATTGGTATCGTGCCGAAGATTTAACGCTTATAACGAAAATATTTATGGCGATGTATGAAATTAGGTAAAACAAATCCATTAAAATCAGACTCTCTCTAAAATCAAATTTCATTAAATACGATAATTTTGTGATATATAACAGAGCTTTGAGAGGTGAATTTCAAGAAGCTATAAAATTTGGTAAAAAGGTACTTAGAATGACAAACACCATGAAACTTACCCACGTGAAACTTGCTTTGCTGCCATCTTTTATAGAAATCATGGTAATCGATAATTAATCCACGTATACGCCAAATCGAATAACTTTACAAAACATAGAGTAGAGAAAATTCATTAAATTATATATTATACATGGTCGTATTATTTATTAGTGAATGACCATTACAATTGTTCTCGATTAATATTGTTGAGTCTAATTATTAATTATGTTTTCGCTACCACACGTCACATACGTATGACTACTCGTTGATTCGTTATATATGAGTTTGTTAATTGAATTACTTGTTGATTAATATTATTATTATTATTTAATGAATATTTATAATTTATTGTAGTAAAATTGTAAAAAGCTATATCCTATACGACGGTAGTTTTTCTGTATATACTGTATATGTGTGTGTGTGTGTGGTAACGAACAATTAAAATTTATTTTAAATATAAAAAGTCAAGTATTGAGATCAAATAACTTTGATAATTAAATTTTCAATCATTTTAGTAGTAAAGTTAATCGTTTTGGCTTGTTAACGGTGTTCATTTTATATCCAGTTTATTTATATTTAACTTTTTCTTTGACTCTCCTTTGAAACTCTTGCAAACAGATGTGGACGAAACATATTAGCGAATCAATTGATCTCATAAAAGAGCTCTATTATATGTCAGACGAGGACATCGATAGTTCAGCTATTACCTGGTATTACGCTCTCAGCTTGGAATTTCTCTTACAAGCTGGAATATTTTTGGAATCTTATGAATCTTGCCTTCGCCATGCCAAAACACTCGCCAGTACGTTTATCCTATTTTAAGGATGATTTGTCGGTACAATCGGAAACAAAAGTTTAATTTAGTGATCATTTTAATAATAAATGTTTATTAATAATTTAATAAATTTTAATAATAAATAATAAAATAAAATGATAATAATAAAAATCTCAATTTAAGTGAAAATTGTAAAATAACTTTTGTTTGTGACTGTACCGACAAATCATCCTTAATAGCATCAATCGTTTAATTTATAATCGATGAAATATACATTAGATTATTAAAATAACAAATAAAATAATATATTATTTATATATCGTGAAATATAGCTTGCAAAACTAAAGGCTGCGTTTCTCGCGATCCAGAATGTCTTACTCGACTTTTAAGTGGTTTATGGATTTGGCAATTGCGAATGTAAGTTCGTGCAAATGTTAATAATTATTTAATCCTACGCGTTGACGTGTCGAATGTTATCTTTTTCTCTTTTTGTTGTTGTTGTTGTTGTAGGGGATACAGAATTGATGAAAGTTTCCAATTAACCGTAGATATTTATACGAAAAGAGTTAAACACGATATTTTTTCAACAATAATTACTTGCGGCCAAGTAATTCAATCGCATAAGTATCACCAATCGTAACAATAAATTCTAAATATTTGAATCTATCATTCTAGGGCTTGGAATGTTTTCTCCTAGTATTAATTCGTTGTATTAATTTAAAGAAAGCTAGTCAATTGATAGAAATCCTTAACACCGTGCAGAAAATCATAAAAACACTCGATCGAGTTTCGAGACGTGCACCGTTTATAAAACCACTTCTATATTTTTTAAAATCTCATATGAATACGATTCATGGTAGAAAATCAAGGAGAAAATTGAACCTGCATAAAGCAGAACAATGGTCACGTTTGCAAGACAACAAATGCATGGCTGCATGGATCTTACAAAATAAACGGGTAATATGATAGATTATTGATTCCATCGGGTTTATTATTTTATCGAAATTTTTGTTCATTTATCAAGGCAATGACGGTCAGTAATCTCGGAGAATACTGGATGGAAAATATCGCATATTTGTATAGTTTTCACTGGCAAGATATTCAAAAATTCGATTTACATTCTTGGGCTTCCATACTCTATCCTTTACCGATCCCAAATACGTATTTATAATAAAAATACATGACATATGAGACTGTCATCCTGCTTGATTTAAAATAAACGTTGTTTTGTATAGAATAATAGATTCTCGTATAACGTGAGTTTCTAAAATACGAATTTTTTGTCAAAAATATTGCAATTACTGTTTCCATATAACACGATTTCGTTATATAATAATATACTGGAATTCCATGCACTTAAAAAAGTACATTTGCATGCATTAATTGAACATTGCATTGTAGTTTTCATCGCTATCTACTTTTTCCGTTTAATCATTGTTTTTTCATATTATTTTGTATCACTATGTTATATTAAGAATTTTCCAATTAATTATATCCAATGCAAGTGCTCTCATGAACACCAATTGTAAATTATGTAGAGAAATATACATTTTCTATAAAACAAACCCACACAATGCGTAACCTGTTTACCACGTTGTACGAGAATTTATTGTTTAGTAATCCCTCCCTTTACCCCTGTTAATGGAATCAAGGAAAATGTCAGGATAGTTTTGAATCGTGCGAATTGTGAGTTTATTCATTGTCAAATTATACATAACCGAGCAATATTTTTCATTTTCTTATCTTTTTCTACTAATGGCTAGATAATTTTAAATTTAACTTTAAAACTTATCTAAGTTCTTGAACTTTTCTTTTAATCATTTTATTAATAATACCCCTTGCTCTGATGCCATTATTAATTATTGATTTCAAATGTTCACCTCACAATTTCGAAATAAATTACATTCAGGAATCCAGTACAATTCAATTACATTGAGGATTCCTGTTATCTCAAATTCGTTGAAGTAAATTCGCGTAAATTCACGTATAAAAAAAAAAAATGGAGGGATTACTGTATTTCATTCGTTAATTCCCATAATTGAATATACTCGATTATTAATTACACGATAAATAAATTATATTTATATGTAGAATTCTAGCGAAATGTTTATTTATTAAAGGCGTATTATATTTATTCAGGTTCTAGAAGATAAAACAACACAACATTTCCCTCGTGCGCACAATCCTCCAGAAAAAAGCGATATCGTTTGCTCGATTTTTATTTTTACAAATTACCATCAATGTGATCTCCGCACATTCGAACCTCGGTGGATGATAATATCACGAAATGACATACAAAATCTCTTGATTAGTGATGATCATTCTCTTCTTCTTTCTTTTTTTTTTTGTTTTTTTTCTTTTTTTAATCATCGCGAATATTATTATCTTTTTATCATTAATATTATTATTATTATTATTTAATTATAATTATTATTATTTACTCGTGATTAATTGCTCTATATCTCGAATTTTTGTTGTTGTTTTTTCTGTTTTTTGTTTTTTTTTTCGAGTACGCCAAGAACGCGTTGAAAGATTTTTTTAATGGGAGAAAAAGAGTATAAAAGACGCTTATATAATAAAATAAAATAAAATAAAATATATATATATATATAGGAAGACACATATACGATGAGAAAGAGAGAGAGAGAGATGAGATAATTGAAAGATAAAAAGAAAAAGAAGAGGTTAAAAATAAAGATACTACTAAAATAAAAGTTTACTACACATGCGAGGTCATAGATTCATTCTACGTTCATCGGTTCGCATGAATCAATGACCACCGTCCCAACATTACTTTGAAATAATTTAATAAGTCTACTCGTATCGTGTCAAGTTACCCTGTTTCAACAATATAACGCAATTACCATTTTAATTAATATTTTGTTCACGAGTATTTTTAATCGTAACAACGTTATATTATCGCGGTTAACCGATTGGACAAGAAAATAAAAGGGAAGAAGAAAAGAATGAAGAAGTAAAAGGAACGAGAAGTCTTTCTTTTTTTTTTTTTTTGTATTTTTTTGTATTTTTTTTTTTTAAAACACGTACGCGCGTTTCGAACTACAATTCGACACGGTTCTATTTGAAAAAAATTTGTTCTAGAAGTGACTTAAATTTGTTTGTTTTTTTTGATTACACTTCGCAGACCCACCAAAGTCGTTAAAAGTTTAGCTAAATTTGTTCTCTCTTCGGTCGAAAACAAAATTAGGAAAAAGAAGAAGAAGAAGAAGAAAAAAAAAAAAAAGGAAGAGGTAGAAAAGGAAAAAAAAAAATAGGAAAATTAAAAAGAAGGAATAGATCAACTTGGCGTACTCGAACTATTTGTTCAGAGGAACAAGAAATAAAAGAACACTGAGATGTTTTAATGTATATACGTGTAAGTGTGTATGTATGTTGTTTATATCATTTTTCTCATGTTGGTTCTTTCATCCTCATTGGTGGGTCTCGATTGCCACGTTGATTGATTTGCCGTTTCATTCGTGCGTATCTATTTCGTTATCGATGCGACTGCTCCTGATACCAGTTTTGCCCGTCCATGGGTAAATATCTGGACAAGCTTGACAGGTTTTCATGTACCTAACACCACTTTTGTGCCAAAGATTGCAAACCTTCGGATTGTTACATTTCTTCGGTCGATCCTAAAGAAAAAAAAAAAGATTATTGTTTATCATTAAATTGTAAATCAAATATAAACGTATTTTACTTACCGCAAAATTGCAGCTGAAAGGTTCGAAATTATGGAGAAGTGCAAGAGGCGTCGGATTTCTAATCCATTGAATAGCTTGCCAATTCGTTACAACCCAAACATCATCCATGGCAACTATCGTGTCAAGGAAAGAGATGAAACCTTCTTTATGATGGGGTTGAGTAAACCATGCCGCATGATAGAAGAGTCCGAACGGTGCTCTATGATGCAGGAATACATGAGAGATTTGATTGTAATTATGATATTGGGCTAACAATAATTCAATTATTACAATTATTTATTATATATTATAAATTGAATAAAAAAAGAATTCTTTCAATTTTTGTTATTTATGTTAGCCCACTGTTATAATTATCGTCACGTAAATGAATATATATATAGGAAATATCGATCACTATAATTGAAAGTTTGAAACGTGATATATTCGGATACCTGTTAGTCGTGTAATGTCTTTCGAAGTTTTTGATAAGCATCTTGTAAACTCCATCGGCAGTTGGTGGATTACTGCAAGCGTCTCCCATAGAACACCTACCACCGTTCAGATCTTGCCACATTACCATAGGCACTTCCCATAATCCAGGATAAGATCTGGTAGGACAAGGTGGTATCATACAATCGTGGAAGAGTTTATAATCTAACGTGTAAGGCCAACTAGGTGGTCTGTTCTCATAAATTGGCATCGAAGAATCGTAAGTGAAGTTTGTATCCCACAACATTTTGAACATATTGTTTCCACCGACCTATCGAAAGAAAAACGTCAGACAATGATCGAAGATATAAGGTTGAAATAATAGGAAAGTAATATTAGAAATGTTTCATTTGAAAATTTCAATCTTACCGATAAAAATGGAGCTCTCATTCCTCTGACATCTTCCAATTTGACACCTCCATAAGCCGAAAGAATTTCACGTTGTCCAGCCACTTCTCGTGCCCACTTTCGTTGGGAAAATTGTTCTCCGAAACTGTGCCTATGATTAACGTTTATTACCTTCATCTCGAATCATTAAGAATTTTCTTAATTAGAGCCAAATAGAAAGAGATAAAAATGTACACATGAACGAAACAACAACGTATACACGTTTAAAGGGAAAAGACAAATTTGTATAAATTTTGTAAATATCATTTGTTAATTCGATTTGTTATTAAATGATTGAGATAAGCGATCGAAAATGATCGTTAATCGATACCTATTACCGTTGGCGATCTGTTATAGCGTGCCAATGATTCGAATGATCGTTGTGTAAGCGTGAATCAAATTCAAAAGCACATTAACGTGAATAGAAATGAAAAATGTGATCTTTGATGAATCCGAGATCAGAGAAATCAATTTGTCGTATTTGATACGACAAAACGTATATATATGTATATGTATGTATAGTGATTCACTTAAAATATTTGAACATTTGCCATGAAATACTTTATTAATTATAATAAGTATATTATACAACACTTACCGACATATTATTAACATTGTATGGAAGTATGATACTCTAGATTATATACGTAAAGTTTTAAAAATTATTTAAGTTACAAATTTATTTCTTATAAACGTAAAGATTGCTGAAGCTACAAAAATATTTGAAAATAAAACATTTGAAGTCTTTAACATTAAATAGGATCACTTTTGGCACGAATAATAACATCTAAACATTTATTATATTATACATATTTTTTACTAATTTTTCTGTAACACTTGGTTATATTATCATAACTATCGTCATTTAATTGACTATAATAACATAATTATTAATATATAACATAATTTAACTAATTTAACTAATTTAAATAACATAATTTAATTAACTATTGTATAAATATATTTCAATTTGCTTGAAACTTTACTTACATATAATCTAGAAAATCATACCACCATCCAATGTTAATAATACGTTAGTAATTATTGTATAACATAATTATTATAATTAATAAAGTATTTCTTTCATGGCAATTGTTCGAATACTGCAAATGAGTCACTGTAAGTATATATCATTGGGTTGTCAATCCTACAATGAGGATACTTACGAGACTGTGTGGGAGGCAATTTCATGACCGGAGGCATAGAGATTTTGAACCTGGCTGTAGTCGGTCCACTCGTGGGATACGTAGAAAGTTGCTGAGATAGGACAGTCATTTGGATTTTTTCGTCCCTTCTCGAAGAGATCTGCGTAGAGTCCCTTGTTCAGATCGTTCACGGAGTCATCGAACGTCAACAGGACCAATTGTGGGATCTCCTCCGGGAGGTAATCACCTGTTTTTTTTTTGGGTTTAGGATCGCAGGGACACGAGGGAAAAGGGAATTTCAAAGAAATCGTAGGAAGTTTCCGTTTGGAATATCGATTTCGTCGCGTTTCGAATTGTTTTCGTTGAAAACGTGGGACGATGATGCGTGACGATGAAAAAGACAGAAAAAGAGAAAGAAAGAGAGAGAGAGAGAGAGAGAAAGGGAAAGAGAAAAGAGTTATAGTCAGTAGGCGTCATTAGTATACCGCAAGAGTATCGTACGCGCTCGGTGAAACTCTTTACACGCGTTACGAGTATCGGTGTCGTCGAAGGCGTAGTACCACCTTCCTCTCATTTTAAAAGACGAGAATAGAGGAAGCTGAGAAGAAGAAAAAAAAATAAAAGAGAAGGAAGAAGGAGAAATAACCGATCGTTTCACCTAACGCATACGATCTTTCTTCTTTTTCTTGTTTTTTTTTTCTTTTATCTAATACCCCGTTTAGGGAATTAAGAATCCTACCAATCTGAGTAGGTCCGTCGTCATGTTTCTTTCCTTTTTCTTTTTTATTGATTCAATTTGCTTTCACGCGTGCCTCTTTGTTTATCAATAGCCTTGACTCACTATACTCCGGGAAAAAGAGAGAGAGAGATCTTTCTAAGTCGGCCACCGTAAGAGATTCTACGTCGTATTAATAATGCTTCTTTTTTTATATCTTCTTTCAATAAAAAGAATAATTAATATGAAATGATGAATCATTTGATCGGTGCTTTTACAGATCGGTAAGATACTTAGAAATTAGCGCTGATTCTTCGTTCATTTTTTGAAGAATAAGTTTGGCAAGTATGAAAAGTTAATTAAAAGCGAGACATAGACTTGACACACACGATCACATATATATATGTATATAAATATAAATAACAAAAAAATGAAAAAGAGAGAGAAAGAGAGAGAGAGAGAATGATGAGAGCGTAGTAGCGTCAAGCTCGAATGACGATAGCCACGCGCCATATGACACAGTTACGTGATTCTTTGTAGCCTTTCTTGTTATAAGCCACACACAGATGGTCGGTAGAAAGGGCAACAACAACGGAAATTCCATCTTCTCTTTCTATTAAGCGAGAGACTTACGAGACCGTGTGAGATGCCATTTCATGACCGTCCGAGTAAAGATTCTGCACCTGGCTATAATCTGTCCACTCGTGCGAAACATAGAACGTCGCCGTGATCGGGCAGTTGTTTGGGTTTTTACGGCCATTTTCGAACAAATCACTGTACAACGGTTTGTTAAGATCATTAACAGCATCGTCGAACGTTAGAAGGACGATCTGTGGTGTCTCCTCCGCTGGTATTCCTCCTGAATAGACGATTGATGCATCCTATATGTGTATTTTAAGCCCCGATACGATTCTAACACTCCATCGATATCATTTCATTTTTATATTCATTTGTTATTTCTTTGTTTCGATAATCTATCAGTCTAGGTATATATAATCCGATATTATTTATCTCGAAAAATGAATGAATCAATTATTTTTGAAGTTATACTTCTTTTGGCGCGTTGGGGAAGATGTAATGGGGAGTGATTTTGTTCCGAGCGTCTGGAACACGGAGCTTAGATAGAAGGAGCACGAACGTATAGTATCAGAAGTGTTCCCGAAAAGTAGAGCAAATAAAGTTTCATTACAGAGTGCGCTGCAACTGCCTCGAACCAGTTTTTAAATTTAGCGGTTAAAAATATTATAACACAGAGTAAGCTATACTTAACCTACAATTCCAATGTTTACAGATTTTCAAATAAATAATTAACAATTAAAAAATAATGTTGAAATAAATAGTTAATGGCACATTTAATTTTTTAATTTCAATTTGTGTGACGTCACAGAGATTTACTTGCCCGTTGCGCTACTCTGGTGGTGAAAATATGTACATGTTATTTGATGCTATGTTTTTGGGGACACATTTTATACCAAATGCCCTTTATGCCGTGCGTGCTCCTTCTATCTAAGCTCCGTGGTCTGGAAAAACGACACCATGAAGTTTGTCGGTATTTACGAATTAATAAAATAGAAAATGAAAATAGGAAATAATATATGTATGTATGCATATCGAATTTATAGGCGCGCATATACAAGTCATTCGAGCTAAGAGATCATTAGAGATCGTTACCACTTCGCTTTCAGCTTAGTTAAAAGTGAAATAAAAAAATAATATATCACTCACTCTCGCGGAAAGCTTTCGATTTCGAAGGGCATCGCTCGTGTGTGAGATACATCGGCCGGTGCATATACGTATATATATATATATATGTATATGTTTATATATCTACTCGTACGACGCGGATCTGTTTCACTTTCGAACGCACTATATAACGTGTATATGTAACGTTAGAATCGGAGAAAGTCATGGCGACCGCTAAACCGATCGTCAAACTTAACATTCGTAGCGCGACGACTTACGTCACTGCCGGTCGATGTTTCAGAAAGCTAAACACGATCAAGCCCTCGAAAATGTATTCTCGTGATCTATTATATTCTGCATAAATTCCAGCTTTAGCATTGCATCTATTTTTTAATCCCTTTGGCATACAATGATATCTGGGAAACACGCACCATTTTTTCTCATACTGTATACACAGAACTGTTAGTTTATTATTTAAACAAATTATTCATCGTTAATGTTCTTCTATATAAATTTCGTGAAAGAATATTTACTTCATTGTGTATAACTTTAATTCAGTCAAATTAAATGATATTTTTGAGATATATCGAATTGTTTTTGTTTGTTTGTATGACAAAGGATTAAAAAATTACCTAAATGCAAAACCTTGATTAGAAGAATAAAGAAAATTTCATTCGAAGATACTAGTATTGCTATTCTACATAATATTTATAGAATCATCAAAGGTAAGGACGAAAGTGGGCGCATACCTGGAATGTCAGCGCCTCCGCAGCTGCAATCCGGAAGTAGACAAACGTCCCTTCGGCATTTTGCAGCCGGCTTGTCGACCTGAGGTGTCGGATAAATCGGAGCTGGTCTAACCGGTGGGAATCTGTAGATATCGACGAATTCCTGCGCCTTCGAAACTATCTCCGTCGATGGTTTCAACGTGGGTCGTGAACGACTAAAATAGAATTTTTACTATTGTTAATTCTTTTTTTTTTTTTTTCCTATAATTATTATAATTAAAGTTTTTAAAACGTACGTATAAAATTTGATCGTTGTAATTATATATTATTTAATTATTTTAACAAAAAAACAAAAAAAAAGACAAACGAAACGATAAGAAAAAAGAAATGCAATTAAAAGTTTTCGTATTACTATCTGTCATCAAATAAAAATTATATAGTGCGATAGTTAGTTAGGCAAATAAATTAATTAACACTTTGGTTGTTTTTAACTCCAAATTTCTCATTAACCTTTTTTTTTTAAATGTAATTTTCACTAATGATAGATTAAAGATAGTCATTCCCACTAATGATAATAGATTTAAGGGTTAAATACTCGAAATATACGATGATATCTTATGATATATTCGAGCAATTGTTTTCACTTGGAAAAACTTCTTATCTTTTTTCATAGTTTCTACATCGTTATTTTCACGGTATGCATTTCCGTTGATACCCGAAGGAAGGATCTCGCGACGTTACTTTCATTATCGACGAGAAGGAGGATTGAAGTACTCGTTGCTAACGAGTTCTTTCGTAATTGAATTTCACTGCTCGTATGAAGAATAATTATTTCTTTTATTTTTTTTTCTTTTTTTCTTTCTCTCTTTTTATCCTTTCAATGCAATCATTCGACGACTTCACTATTTCGAAATAATTAATATTACGATGGGAGTGTAACGATCGATAGAATAATTAATAAGAAACACGGTAGATTGACTTACGGTGGCGCGGTGCCTCGGTTGATTTGTTGGGGACGACCTCGGCTGAAATATAATTAAAAGAACAAAAAAACAAGATTTAAATAGTTAATATCAAATACGTCAGACGTATGGTATGTTCGTTGTTGCCCGTTGGAGAAAGTGAGTAAAAGCGAGGAATCATTTTTGCGGAGGCCATTATGCGTATAAGCGAAATCGGGTCTCAGTCAGTCAACAACGGGGGCCCTTTAAAACACACTAAACCATTCATTTTCGTCGATCTAGATTACACAGATCACATGGATCCGATTGATATCATAGAGAAACAGAAACTGTTTCTATTTAACTCTCCATTTATCACGTGACTCTCTGATCGTGTTATTATATATCATCAATATTGCAACGAAAATAGGTTAAACGAAAATAGATTCCAAGACAAATAATTCATTATAATTTTTATCGTAATTTATGAATATTATATCCAAACTCGTATAAATATTAATAATTTGTCTCTACATGTAGATCATATTTCGAAAGTTGAAATTGAAAATTCAAACAATATATTTACATATATATTTACGTTGTAATACATACCTTGAAACACTAACGGTATAAGGCCTAGCACTTGTCGTAGGTGTTTGAGTGGTAGTCGTCAATGGAACAAAGGTGTCAACGATGGCATTGGGAGTTGTTACGTGGACCACAGGATGGCTTACAACGTTCGTCCTGTATAATAGTCAGGTGTGAGAAATAATTTAATGGGTAATTAAACGTGTAAAACAACTAGGTTCATTTTAACGTTGATACGAATATACGTGTCTGATATATTTAATAAACGTATCACAAACAATGACAATTAATTAGTAATATTTTACCTCAAAGGTGGTTGTCCTTCGGATATTCTGAATCTATTTTTGTTTAATTGAGCCTAAAAATAAAGGAGATAATAAATGAATAATGAAAAAAATACGAAAAAAGGTTTGGGGAACAAAATATCGTCCGATATTTCTCTTCTTACCTGATTCTCATAAATATCATAATCTTGTGCGGTAACATCGTGATTCAAATTATATCTATCCGCGTCATTGACACTAACTTTTTTCGATTTTTGTGGATATTGTTTCGTGCTAACTTCGCTAATTTTCACATTCGGTTGTTGCAGAGGTACCGTTTGGTTCACCGTGTATTGATTGTAATCTAAATGAGAAAAGTCATGGTCATTGCGAAAAGAAATTCCTTAGCTTGATAATGTCAAGGAAGGGTCTCCTTGAGAACATTAACGACGAGACGTGATCAGATTTTTTTTTATCGTTTATTCGAATAATCATTGAATCATCGAACACTTTTATTAAAAAAAAAGAAACAATTTTACAGAAGCCCTAAAACCCGTAGAAAAAATAATCAAAATCGAAAGAAATAATTACCATCATCTTTATACATCGAAACGTCATCTTCATAAATCGTGTAATAAGGATAACTTTGATCGGGATCATTGTAATATGATTTCGATATGATCGGTGCTGCCGTAGATGCCAAAGTTTTAGCGATTCTAGAAGACTCCGTTGAAGGTACTTGTGTTCTACAAACACGAGAATCGTGATAAAGGTACTTCAAGATAATCTTGGAATTTGTCATTAATCATTTATAGGAAATATGTCGGAGAGAAATAAATCACGGTCATACATAGATCGATTAATAAAATGAACACTTTTACGATACCTGTAATGAGATTCCGCTTGAACGCGTGCGTTCACCAGACTATCCTTTTCTCTTTCCTGCGATTAACGATAAAGAAAGAAAAGAAAAACCAATTACTGCGTCGAACCTTTAGTTTCTTTCATCCTTTTCCTTCTCTGTCTCTTTTCTTTTTTTTATCATTTCCGGAAAAGTTAATACTCACAGATATGATGTTTCTACGAAGACCATCACGGTCACGTTGCACTTGTCCTATTGTCGAAGGTTGTCCTCTGTAGACACGTTGCTGTCTGTCACTCTCGATCTCGCTAGCTGGTTCGTAATCATCCTCGGGATAATTTCTAGCTTGTTGTCGTTGACGGTATTGTCGTTCCGTGGTCTGAGGTGCTGGGGAAGCTGTTGAAGTGATCAGAACCGGTTGCCTTTGGATCGGTCTTTGCACAGGTTGATGCTGTTGTTGATGCTGCTGTTGTTGCTGTTGTTGCTGCTGTTGTTGTTGTTGCTGCTGTTGTTGCAACGACTCAATTTTCGTAGACCTGTATCGATTAATTTGTTGAATAATTTGAAAAAGGAAACGTTAACAAAATTCTAATTGAATTTCTCACGGTCGCGGTATCTTTGACACCCGGAATAAAGTCAAACGTAAAAGAGGAAGGGGGTGAGTTGTGTTAGAAATGGAGAAATCGATCCCCACGTTTAAACTCTCCTATACAATACTTTAATGAATGCCCACCGAGTTCTTGTTGCTTAACTCGTTGCACAACGGGACACTTGGGTTATGCCGACTACGGGCAGCACGCCTTACAAGAGAGAATAAGAAAAACGAATCTTAGTTGGACGGTGCAAAGCGAATATAGTTCGCAAGGTAAAAGAAATGATCGAGAGAAAAAGTAACCGGAAATTAAGTCAACATTTCAAATTGACCATCAACTTTCTTTCCATCTCTTTCTCTTGTCTATCAAAAAATCTTGTTTTTCATATTTAAGAATAGTGCCGAAAATTGTTCGATTTAACCGTGACGAATTTTTTCCAAAAAAGAGAGAGAGAGAAAATGTATTGGATTGGCAGCAGGAATATATATCAAAAAAAGAATAAAAAACAACTCTAAACATTTATTCGTAACTCGAATGGAATGTCCGTTAATAAAAAAAGAAATAAAAAAGCACGAGGGAAGGGGGGGGTAGCAGCCTTGGTTGATCTAATATTTGCGTATAAACAAGTTGAAAGCCTTGTTCGACCCACGTATCGTAGTTCCAATCATTTAGGCACGCGAGTTAGGGCAATAAGAGGGTAGGATAGGTGAGGCGAGGAGATTGGAAATATTTGACCAGGACAGACAGGAATTATATCGAGCCAACGAATCGTATTATCGCGATAGTTGTTTTCCTTTCTCCGATTTCTCCCTCCCTTCCTCCCTTCCTTCGAATATCCTTCTCCTTTTTTTTCCCCTCCCCCCACCCCACCCGATCTTATTTCCACCTCTCTGTTTCTCTCTTTATCTCTCTCTAATCGAACTATTTCACCTTCTTCTTCCTCCTTCTTCTTTTTTCGTTCTACGTTCCATACCTTATTTTTTTCATTGTTTTATTTTTAAACGTGGACGAAATACGAACAAGATCGTTTCGCAATGTTATGTGAAAAAGAAATCAAATCGATCGGAATGATCGACGGACGTCCGTTCGAGAAAGTCAAGATCGATGAAATAGTTTCTATTATCCGCTAGAAAAGATTTTTCCACGCTCGTGGTATCCGTGGGAAAAAAGCAGTCGCGTTATTCCGATTATCCGGTGATCGGAGCGTTATCGGTAATTACCTGCTCGTAATTAAGCGTAAAATCGCGATTCTATCATGACCGATGGCCGATTTAATAATAAGACGATGGTGTGGGAAAGCTTTCGAATATACAGGCAAGCGAATATATCACACAAATGATGCTACACGATAATGATGACGTCACTAGACGATGTCTCAATTACTTATTGCGTGCACGATTACTTTGGTTAATAAACTTCGATGCAATCAATTATAATTAAAAAGTCAAACGTATGGGAGAGGAAGGAAGAAAGAAAGAAAGAAAGAAAGTTGGGGAACATTTTTGTTGGATTGTTACCAATGAAATATCGTTACGTTATGTATGTGTATATGTATTTATAAGTAAGTTTGATTAAAAATTGAAAGATTGAATTGTCCTTTCGAAGGTCATACCTTTCTAACAGCGGATCCTCATCGATCTCCTTATTGACCAAACCACCTTCTGGACAGCCAACGTTACGTGGCCAATCGCACGTCTGCAATTCATGGCTGCGAACATAATACGAAATGAAAAAAAAGGTAAAGAAAAAAATTCGATATTCCTTTGAAATAATAAACTAGACGATTCTAGTACCTAATAGCATCGTAATCTCGAGTTTATACCTAATCCGATATCGCCTTACTGTTAAGAACCTCTCCGCTAATGCATACTATGATGCCACGCATCATACTTGCACTTATACACATCCGTATACAGAGAGCGAGAGAGACATACCTTGCTCACGCACACACACACACACATTTATGCATTTGAAGGGAGCCGCACACCGGTTCGAATGCACCGTGTTCCGTATCAAACGAGGTGTGGCAGATCGATTTTTTTCCAGGGTTACACTTATACGTACGTACGACCCCCTTTTACCGTCCAGCAAAACCAGACGACTGGATTGAAAGTGCTCCAGGGTCGGCTTTACGTGCGTCGTTCGCCCATATACTTATATCGAGATTCGAATTCTTATAAATATATTTTCAACCTCGACAATATCTTTCTATTTTTATCTATTCTTTATTTTTGAATTTATACTTCTTTTGGCGCGTTTGGGAAAATGTAATGGGAAGTGATTTTGTTCCGAGCGTCTGGAAAAACACGACATCATGATGTTTCAAGTATAGATTTCAAGTATACGGCATGAAGTTGTCTTCTTTTCTTCTTCCCGCCTTTTTTCTCAAGCGGGTCACCCATCCAAGTACTAATTGTACTCAGCGCTGCTTTACTTAAATGATCGAAGTGGGAACTAATGCTGTAACCGCGCCATGACAGTTGACGCATAAAATATTTCGATATATCTCCCTTATATTTAGTGTAGACCGATTGAAAATATGTTTCCTTTCTTTTTTTTGTTAAATAAATAAATAATAATAATTAGTTGCTTATGTTCTCATACTTCCAATCCAATATTTTGTTGAAGTTATTTTTGAGGTTATGTTCGTTTTGGTACGGCAAAGAAGTATAACTTCTTACGTGCGTACATAAGTACACACACCAGTTTTTTTATTCTTTCTTATATATATAATAATAATTATTTTTCTTTGAAGTTATTTTTGAGGTTATTTTTGAGGTTATTGAGGTTATGTTCGTTTTGGTACGGCAAAGAAGTATAACTTCTTACGTAAGTACATAAATACACACACCAGTTTTTTTTTCTTTTTATTTTTATGATTTTTCTTTTTTATTTTATGTCAGCGAAACGAAACAAAACGAAACGAAACGAAACGGAACGGAACGGAACGGAACATCCCTTAAATCGAATTACGAATTCAATCGGGATACATAAAAATGTCCGATTGAAATGTTGTTGGAGGTTTAAAGTTATAACGCAAGAAAAAAGAAAAAGAAAAAGAAAACAAGTATTTTCAATCGATTCGATACGTGGAAATAAATTTGCGAGACGGATGTTTAAATGTCAAGGCCTCGAGAATGGCATTGTAATTTCTTGTTAATCTTTAAGAGGAATAAAAAAATAAAAAAAATAAATAAATCACGCCTCTCCGTTACTATACAATCCAACTCTCTGGAACTTTGTATACGAATCCGCGTGCACGCGTACGTGAACGAGTTTTCTTTTAGAATCGAACGGTTTAAAACAAATTTTAACTTCTTCTTCTTTTTCTCGAATATTTTTGTTTGTTTGTAAAATCGTTTTTAGTATTAAGAAAAATATCATCGAAAATTGTGCCGAAACAATTACAATTACGAATTGTTCAACCAAAAATCTGATATCAATTATTTAAATGATTTATTTTTTAATATTAAAATTGAATTTTTTTTTGTTGTGCACAAATTAAAGTTAGTCCTTTTACATAATTATCGGCACAATTAACAAAATAAAGAAATAAGAAAGAAAGAAAAAAAAAATAGGATAATTGTCACGGAAATAATAAGATAAACAAGTAGATCTTAAAATGAACGATTTAAGGTGCAAATCATTGATCTAAAGACTCGTTAGTTTCCTGGTTTCCTTGCAAACTGCATGACGGTGATCGTAGCAGTAGCTCGTTAAAGTTCCAATCTAAAGCGTCGAAAGAACAAGTTACTATGCACAGGAATGGTCAATCGACAAAAGTGGTCTACGTGCTGAACACGTTGGCACGTGAAATTCATTATAAACTTAAGTTTATATGCAATTCGAGTAAGAAAGATCGAAACACGTTGTAAATTGCACAGCTTCATACAACTTCACGTGAAAACTGTAGTTATTATAATATTACGATTATCAATTCGAATCTTAAATCATTAAATTAAAAAAATTATTTCGAATTAATCAATGGATACTTCAAAAATAAATTTTGTATAAATTCAAATATAAATAATCAAATGACGAAAATTAGTAAAAAAAAAACAAAATTCAGATCTCTTATCTTGAAAAACATATTCTATTAAATAACGTGAATTATATTTTATGAATCATTTAGTTTTCAAAGTTAAAACACTGTCTCATTATCCGCGTATAGTATCACTCTAATTTCCAGGTAGATTAACTCGTTCGTTGGTTCGTGAATTCTCGAGAAATAATCGTTTCTTTGAGGAAAGTTCATCTGGTGGTATCGCGGAATGATTCAAACGGACGTTGGCCTTCTACGATTATATACTTATGGAATAGGTATGCGACATTATAAACATGCAAGCAGCAAAGAGAACGAAGATACAGTGAGTTTTCCTTTCACCGAATCGGTCACCTCTTCACACCTTTCCAAACGAATAACTTTTATTCTTTATATTCAGTACACGTAGATTTATTTGAAAAATTTCTTCAAATTTAGGATAGATCAATCACGTTAATAATACTCTATTAGTAGTTATTACGAACCTGTACATCAAACCGCCAGTGCAAGATTCGAGCAAAGCTCCACCGAAAACGCAAACGTAGTATTGCGTGCAATCTCGAGGATGAGGATAATAACCAAACTCTTCGGGACACTCAAATTCCAAAGCTGCATCGTTTCTACTGGCTCTCGCACTTCTTGGTGTGTTTCGTGTACAACCTGAAAAAAAAAACACCAAAATTTCCATTAATACCTATATTTGTTTATTTGTTTATTTGTTTATTCAAACATTAATGGGAATTATCACCCATTACATAACCAGAATAAATATTGAAACATAAAGATAATATAAATATTGATAAATATATTTATAAAATTACTGAAGATTTAAATACAAAAATATACAATAAGTAGCAATAATTTTTATTTAATTTAATTTAATAATTTAATTAATTTAATTTAATTTAATTTAATAACTAATATAATGATAAGTTTAATAATAATTACATAATTTTCATTTTTGTTTTGTTTTATCTATACATTACATTGTACTATACTGTAATTAATGGCTTTTAGGGAGCCTAGGCTCTAGGGTCAATAAAATATTATTAAATAAATAAAATAAAAATCAAAACGATTAAAGATATATTATTATTATTTAGAAAAGTGTCCGTAGTAAAAAAGAAAAAAATATTATATAGAAAAATACTATCCGAGTGTGTTAAGTATTTTTTATTTTTAATTTTTCTTTTTCTTTAATTAACGACCCAAGGCAAAAACATTAGAAAATAATTATATTATTACTTTACGCGAAAATGATCTCGGTGTGTATGCTCGGTTGCGTTGGAGTAACGATAGAAGAACTCGGAATGGACATTAATTTCACGGGGTAAACTATAATTACTAGGGGAAAAATAATATCCTTAAGGAGAGTAAATTAGACGTGTGTGTGCATTGGGCAGCATTGAAAACAATACTCGTTAATAAGGAGGACTCTCGACGCGTATGGTTACGAATTGATCGTTCAATTTTACGCGCTGCCGCCTATTACACACTTCTTTTACTTATACACCGTATTTGGATATTCCTTAACTTAATACCAGCCTTTCCATTCTGAAAAGCTACATTAGATTAATTCCCTATGTGTTTAGGAAGTAATATTTCTTAGATAAATTATGTACACGCCTTAGAAATCAATTATTATAGGATAACAATTGGTCGTTTAAGGGGTTATACGCAGTTAGAATTGAAAAAAAATCAATTTTTTTTTTTTTTTCATTTTCGGAATGTACATATATTTAAGTATATTCTATGAAAATTTCAAATCGATCCGACAAATATTCTTCGCTTCATTTAAGCTGCAAACAAACATTTTTAACTATGTGTAAACGTCTCTTCGAAACTTTAAACGCGTTTTTCCCAAAACGATATTTTCAAAGTCGGTGATCTCGATTTTTTAGAAATGGCTTAACCGATCGGTTTCGAATTTTTACACAATCTTCTTAGATATATTCCTCAGGTATTAAGTATAAGGAATAATTTTTTAAAAATTTATTACTATTTTTTTTTAACAATTTAGATCGAAAATTTAGTCAAAAATACAAACTCGCAACTGCGTATAACCCCTTAAGGAATGCATTATTTAAACTGTTAACTAATTAAAAAAGAAAAAAAGAACATCTTGTAAATTCCTGTTGAATCTCGAAGGATTTCAAAGTCATTTAACGAGTCAGTGAAAACGAGTCTATCGTCTTTTTGGATCACCTTGCGAACAAGTACGAAGACTATGATTTCGAGGTCACTTCCAGTTATACTTACAGACGAACGGGTCTTCGAACGGGACCAGGATCTCCCTTTCAATGATTTTTTTTGTTTCTTTTCAATCGTTAGTTCACATCTTTCAAGGATATCCGTCTCTTACTATTTTGGCTTTTCTCGACAACCTTCCTCGGACTTGAGTTAACCGATACTTTCAATGTCAACAGGAAGACTGCATTCCCGTATCTTCTATCTCTCTTTCTCTCTCTCGTTTAATCTTTTTTCACGTTCACACATTCATAATAATTATACGGATCCACGTGCTTCTCTCATGTATTATGTATGTATTCATGTACGTGTGCATAAGTAATGTACAATGATGTTTTTTTTTTACAAGTGTATACATAATGATTAAAATTATTGATTATAAGATTAATGTAATTTCTTTTCTCACTTCAAGAGACTGTTTTTTTTTTATTGTAGATTATTAATCGATCGCGAGTTATATTTGGTATTCGCATAAATAAGCAAACTTATGTAATTATGAAAATATTCAATTATATATATAAGTAATTATTTGAATATTATTTTATCCGTGTTTTGTTTTTTTATTTTAATTCTAATATTAACAGTTTTTAGTTTCTTCTTTTAGGAGAAGTTTTTAATTATTATCGATTATTTTGTTCTGGATATGTATATCGCATATTTTTACACCTTTGTAAGATAAGTCTCTCACTTATTTCAATCATGCTTGACGAATATTATACTTTTTCTCTCTTAAAAGTTTCTCTTATTCTTTTTCTTGAAATTTCCATTCCAAGTATTCAGCAACGAATTCGAAATTTTGTTAAACTTTCACGAATTATTATATAAGATTTAAAAAACCTTTCGATATTAGTATTATGTATAATATATTTTTTTGAATAATCAACATTCATGGGAATTTGTATTTACTTTCACTATACTATTTAATTATATTGACATGAACTACTGTTAAATTCTGATTTGATATATTAAAATTTAATTAAATTATACATTTAACTAGATTCCGACAGGTTTTATTAATCGTTTATTAATGTCCCATTATCTGCGAAAATATTTCAATATGTAGGTGAAAAAGATGTAAAAAAATGAAGAAAAAGTTTTTATTCGATCGATAAAAAAAAAAAGTAGTCCGTGAAATCTGATCGATTGAATGTCGAATAAAATACGAGTATAATATTCTTGATATAATTAATTTTATATGTCCCCGTATTGAGTAATTAATTATGAAAAAAAGAATAAAAATTTATATAAGTTCAATTTATATCTCAGGAATTGTAAAACGATTTATATCCTGTTACGAATCAACGTTGTCTAGTGACATTAATCTCGAGAGAGTGAGAGAGAGAGAGAGAGATGCATATAGTTATATAAATAAAACTATAAAAAAAACGATTATAAGAACCAATCCAGTTTCGTCGTAATATTCGTCCTAGTTTAAACGAATCAACGCTAAGATAATAACTTATATGGGAAAGAAACATTTCGATGGAATAATAAGAAGACAACAAGGGTTTTGTTTGTTGTTCAAGCAGATATTCTCACGTAACAGAAGTGTGTACCGTGATGCTGTGTGACGCAAGTTCTCTTGCTTTTCTAGTAAATCAATTCGTCTTCTGTTACGAGTTAGTTGGCCGATCCCACGATAAAATTGCGTTGGAAAGTTTTAGCAAGTATAGAAAGAAGATAATAAACACATCGGGATCGGTATTACTTTCCTAAGACGATTACATTTTTAACGATTTATGAATTAAATAATAAACACGAATTAAATTAATTAAATGACAAATTTTCTATTATTTTAATATTAATTTACCAAATGTTTATGGACAAATTGTAATGATGGTATGGCACGTACAGAAATCAACCAACTCGTAATCAGTTTGTATAAAGAGAAACATAACGTGTCTAGCGCGTATGCACAAGGTCGACCAAAAATCCGCTTACTTTTCTCTTGCGCAAGAAAGTTACCACGTTTGCTGTTCGCATTTCAATATGCAACAAGCAATAATACCACTAGACCGACTAGTGTTTTATTCTAAGATAACATAGATCCGATCAAATTAGTTATTATAAAAAAAGGTTGCACATTTAATTGTCACATTACGTTCTAATTTCGTTCAAATGAAATTAAATGCGATTTCATTTAAGGGGTTATACGCAGTTGTGAGGCTCGAAAAAGACGTATTTTCATGAATTTTTTCTAGAAACAGTTTTTATTTCTCAAACAAAAGTGATGGTAATTCAAATAGAGCCAACTTTTGAGAATACAATAGCGCGTCGATTATGTTAAAATATTAATCTGCACCGCTCCTGTAGATGATCTCCTGAACGTCCTCTAAAAAAAGACGTTTGGCGGTGATCTCCATTTTGGCGGTTTGGATTATTGAAATTAAAAAATATGGTGGATTCTTTTAAAGGATAGATTAATGCAGATATTAAGCAGAAGGAATATTAAAAATTTTGATTTTTCACAAAATGGCGTCTATTTGAACAAAAGTTTGTGTTTTTGACTAAAATTTTCGATCTAAATTGTTACAAAATAATAGTAATAAATTTTTTAAAATTATTCCTTTTATTTAATACCTGAGGAATATATCTAAGAAGATTGTGTAAAAATTCGAAACCGATCGGTTAAGCCGTTTCTGAAAAATCGAGATCACCGACTTTGAAAATACCGTTTTGAGAAAAACGCGTTTAAAGTTTCGAAGAGACGTTTACACATAGTTAAAAATTGTTGTTTACAGCTTACATGAAGCGAAGAATATTTGTCAGATCGATTTGAAATTTTCAGAGAATATACTTAAATATATGTACATTCCGAAAATGAAAAAAAAAAAATTGATTTTTTTAAAATTCTAACTGCGTATAACCCCTTAAAGAAGGAAGACGCGAGACGTTTGTATTTATTCAAATAGAACAAATTGTATTCTCTTTTAATGTATACGTTGAATACAATAATGAGAACTCATTTTTAAAAAAACACATTCAATTTACATTTTATTTCAAACGATATTATTTGAATTTGTTAAGATATATACATTAAACATTTTTCATAGAATAATTGAGGGTTAAGAAAAATATATGTAAAACAATATACTTTGTTATCTTTTTTCTATACTTGGCATTTCTTTTGTGTTAAAACGAAACCTAATTAAATAATTATCAATCATATTGTTCTATTTGTTTAAATCCGTGTGAGATAAACGCGATTGATCAACTTTGCAAAATATACTTCATATAATTCTGTTCTTTAGAAATACATAGATAATTATTTGGATAAGTGATGTAACCTATATTAACCAACACACACATGAGACAGGGATAGAGGGGGAAGGGAGAGAGGGGGGGAAGACTTATTGCAAAAATCATTTCTAATATCTTCTCGGTAGCCAACGTAATCCGTACAAATTGCATTCTCAACAATGATTGAAATTACGTTTCTAAGTTGAACCTCGCCGACAAATAATAATATGATTCTTCATAGTGTAACTTATGTTTGGCATTTTACGTTTGAAATATTTTCATCGGAATAAGATCGTCTAACACAAAACACAGACACACACACACACATACAATGGAATAATAATATAAGAAAGATGTGCAGAGAAATGATTCTAACACTAGGAATATATACGTAAGAAATACCATTGAAAGTTATTTAACGATAACTATTCGATTAGAACTATAGTTAAATGTCAAACACGTGTGAAATATCGAACAAGAATGCGATGTTACGATAAACATTACTTTAATCGATATTTTAATTCGAAGATATTATTTAACAATTCAAAAAGTGGAAGACAGAAATTGTTTAGTTCTGTGTGGTCTTAACGATAACACACACACACATATATACATGTGGGGTTTATTCGTAAGTTAGATCGTATAAGTCGTTTATAATTAGCTCGTATAGCAAGTGTAATTGAATTTGTTGCACTTGGTGCAGCAACGGGAAAGAACGATTGTTCAAAAGATAATAACGAAGAACTTGTTACACGATTACTCGCAAAAAGCTTTGAGAAAATGGGAGATGGCTAAGTATAGTCACATGTAATTTCAGAATTAAATGTCTAGCGAGATCAACCATAAATTTTATTCCACGTTTTGTGTCCTAGTCGGATTTACACGAAATTCATTCGAGTCGAGTTACGTTTCCTTTTTTTTTTTTATTACGTTGATACGATATAAGTAAGATACTAACACTGTAATAATAATAATAATACGTGTGTGTGTATGTGTTTGATTACTTGTGATCTACCTAAATGCTTGTTTTCATCGCAGGTATGCGTGTCTCATTAAAATCCATTATAGTGGTTGATGGTGGTGGTGATCATGGTGGTGGTCTAAAGCGAGGAGTGGCCGTTAAAAACTCGGGACGAGATTTGCAATGGAAAAATTACAAAATCCAGTTGGTAGTATCTAAAAGAGATGACTTTCGCAAGGAAGATTGTGGTTTTCGGCATACGCTGGTTGGTGGTAGTGGTGGTATTCCTCTCTTTCTTTCTACCAACTTTGACGGCGCCTTTTCGTGAGAGAGATATTTATATAATTTTCACATGAGAGAGTCTTCTACTAAAAGAACATCATCGCTAACTTTTTATCCTATTATATAATTTCTGGTAAACCGCTTGAAAGCGCAAGAATGTGAGAGGGAGTACTATATACATATATATATAGTGTACATTATATTATTATATTATAAATTAATATAATATAATATATGTATAAAATAGGTAAGCACTGGATAGCTCAATGAGTAAAGGGAATCACTCGGAAGTAGAAAATCCGGGTTCGAATCCCGGTGCTCCAGTCGGTTCAACGGGGCACAGTTTTTTTCACGAATCCTAAATAATTATATATAATTTTGTTGATATATAATACGGTATTATTATATGTATAAAATATATTATTAAATAATATATATAATTATATAAATATTTAATATATATAATTGTATGATATAAAATATATTATATATATAGTGTACAATATAATAAGGATAACGATCTTTTCTAATCTGAACATACTGATCGATGTTCTAAATTAAAGTAGAATATTGTATACTTAAATGGGAATGTGTGACCTTAAAAGAAAATCAAATTATAGGTGTTTTTACATGATACAGAGAGTAGATTGAACGATGAACATCTTTCTCGATGACTCATCATACCAGTTCACGACTTCTATCAGCTCATACTCTTCAAACTGATCAAATTTGTACCGAGTGTATCTCACATATGCACACAAATATACATATACACATATACATATATATATTACAACGTTACAATTTATACATTACGATATAGCTTGGAATATAATTTGAGGAGGGGATAACGAAGGACCTACGAAGTCAGGAGAAGTGAAAGTCGTGCGAATGAAGGTAAAGGAGAGAGAAAGAAAAAAAGAAAGAAAGAGAAAAAGAGAGAGAATGAAAGATAGAAAGAGAACCCAGGATAAAAGAGTCGACGAGTGAATGAGTGAAAGTGAGTTGGAATACCGAAGCGAGCCTTTGAAACTGGAGCACGTCTTGCATAATGTCGGACACTTTAAAATGGTTATAGGCGTTCCGTATATACACACGCCTTCTATTTGTCTATCCTCAAAGTCTAATTTTCTTTCTCTCTTTCTCTCTTTCTCATACTTCATTGTCAATTTGACAAAGAAATAGTTTCCTTTACGAAGGATATACAAATCGCGTGTGTCTACAAAAAATAATACCTAAAAAAAAAAAAACAAAATATAACGCAGTCAATCTCGCGAAAATGTTAATGTTGAAATGACAAATAATAACAGGAAGGAGAACAATAATAATAATAATAATAATAATAATAACGACAATCTAAGTTCTAAATTATTCGTTTATGACCATTCTTGGTGATAACTTGAAATTGAAATTTGTCTAAAAATTAGAAAGAGAAAAAGAAATGACTGGTGTATTCGTGCGAGTTCGGTCAAATCCGTTCGTGAATGCAATTACTATCTCGCAAAAAGTGAGCAATTAGATTTAGAGATCGTAAATCATACCAGGGTGGGGTAGGGGGGGTCAGGAGGTAGGTTTTTTTTTTCTTTAAGCACGGAAGGTAATAAATCGTAGAAAGGGAACCAATTTCGGAACCCTTGCAAGAATATACCGATTGCATGAAAAACATTTTCCATGGCTTATTATTTACTTACACGCCATAGACTAAACGGCCCCGAGGACGTATGTCTTTTTTTCCTTAACCTCCCACCCCACCCCATGGCGGTTTCGTTGTCGGTGGATTTCTGTACTCCTTTATGGGATTTAATTACGCTCGAATTGTTGCCGAACGATCGAACTTCGATGCTTCCGAACAAGTTCGCGTAAAAGGAATATTTACGAATGATACTTTTTAAAGTATGTTCAAATTGTCGAACGAGTTATGGTATTTCTGATTCGCACAATTTATCGAAGAATTTTATCTATTTTTTTTTTTGCGTGTGTCTAATAAATTCCATAGAAATTTCATTCGAATGTTTTCAACGATGTTTTCCGCGTAAAAAAAATTTATTTTTTGTTCTTTTTTATTGTTAACTTTCTTCGCGTGACTCGATTCTATCAGATCCAACGTAAATGATTGAAATTTTTCGTCCTTGCTTACGGTGTGATATTCAAGAAAGTTATATTTTTATTCTTTATAATCGGAAACGTCAGATATTTTAAGCTTCCGCTACGAAAATCCGTAAGTTATAGTAATTTTCTCGAAGAAATTTACCAAAGGATTAAATTACCTTACGTCTGTGTTAATTGGCTGATTTACATGTGAAACCAATGCGCATGCACTGCTCTCCCTTCACTTTACCAAACTCGATTATGCTCGGTTAAACAGATTCTGTTTTGCAAACGAAGTAATATTGAACCATTTTGAACTATCGAAAATGAAACTATTCGTATAAAACTTATGACAAATTGTGTATGTGTTTTTTTTTTTTTTTAAGTAATCTCTAGTCTAGAATATTAATTCTCAACACGTACAATTTATTTTCGAATCGATTGCGTAAAACGTTAAGAACGCACGTGCATCCACCGATTATGAAAAATGTACAAAGTATATACACATACGTACGTATTTTATTAACATTACATTACATTAAATTTTGTTTAAACTCACTTTAATTGTATAACTTTTGTTTTTCTTGTTTTTTTTTAATCGTTTTTATTGTACTATTTATTGTATATTTTTTTTATTTAAATCTTCATTCATATATTATCTATTTATTTATATTTATTTGTATTTATTCTATTCTTCTTTTCTCTTTTTTTCTGTATATTTTAATATATTAAATAAATATTATTTATTTATTAATATTTATCTTTATCATTACGTATCTTTTTTATATATTTTAATTAATTAATTTATTTACATTTATATATATATTATTTTATTTATCACTATTATATTAATATTATCTTTATATTACAATACTTATTCCGGTTACGTAACAATCGGTAATTCCCGTAAATATTTGAATAAAAAAAAGAAAAAAAATATATATAAATATATAGACGTTAAATGCAAGCAGATGCAAGCAGATGCAAGCAGATGGATGCACAATCTTTTCTTTTTGTCATATATGCTTACCAGTATCGAAGGATACCACCGTCAAAGGTCGCTACTTAATAATACCGACGTTTACCGGTAATTAATGTCTAATCTCGAACGATGACCAAACACGGTTTCTATGTACACGTCATTAAAGATCCATACTTGTAACTTAAAACATCTAAGATATATCGAGACATTGAAATATACTCTCGGTAAATTATTCTTTCGAGATGTTCCAATCGTATATAGGTATACACCTAATCGTACCTAGATCAATAGACCTCATTTTATTTGTTGAAGCAATGGCAAGATCACTCTCGCAAGATCGTTCTACTCGAAAAGAAGTCGGTCAGACGTCTTTGTATTTTCAAATCGAAACTTCGCATCTATTATCTGCTGCTGCTTGTCCCTTTGCTTTCCTACGATGTATTTCCGTTCGTTTTTCTTGCTTAATTTCTCGACGAACCTAATCTCCCAACTTCATCACTGATACAACGAAAATCTTTCCTCTGTATTTTGTTCTCTCTTTATATTACTTTTGAAGGTACTTAAATCTCTTAACAGATGCCGATACGCACGAGAGAAGTTGCGAGCAAAGAGGCCGAGACCTCAGATGTGATTATGGTTGTTCTTTTTGTTGTTCTTGTTGTTGTGTTTTTCTTACGACACACACATTTTTCACGATCAACGAACGAAATCTGCAAGAGGAACAAGATTTCTTCTTCTTCTTTTTTTTTTCTTTTCAAAATCTTCTCTCGAGTCAGATCGGAGTCTGATAAAACAGATCTAACGAGTCGATATAACAATTCTACCTGAAGTTTGTGAAAAAGGTGAAATAATTTTCAAAGTAACAACAGCTGGTTGGTGTTCACAACTTTAGAAATTACGTAAAATATTTTTCCTTTCTTTTTTTCGAAGTTATACTTCTTTTGGCGCGTTTGGGAAAATGTAATGGGGAGTGATTTTGTTCCGAGCGTCTGGAACACGGAGCTTAGATAGAAGGAGCACGAACGTATAGTATCAGAAGTGTCCCCGAAAAGTAGAGCAAATAAAGTTTCATTACAGAGTGCGCTGCAACTGCCTCGAACCAGTTTTTAAATTTAGCGGTTAAAAATATTATAACACAGAGTAAGCTATACTTAACCTACAATTCCAATGTTTACAGATTTTCAAATAAATAATTAACAATTAAAAAATAATGTTGAAATAAATTAGTTAATGGCACATTTAATTTTTTAATTTCAATTTGTGTGACGTCACAGAGATTTACTTGCCCGTTGCGCTACTCTGGTGGTGAAAATATGTACATGTTATTTGATGCTGTTTTTGGGGACACATTTTATACCAAATGCCCTATGCCGTGCGTGCTCCTTCTATCTAAGCTTTGAAGTTATTTTTGAGGTTATTTTTGAGGTTATTGAGGTTATGTTCGTTTTGGTACGGCAAAGAAGTATAACTTCTTACGTGCGTACATAAGTACACACACCAGTTTTTTTTTTTAATCATCCTATCGTTTAGATTTTGCGAGATACATAATACGTAAAAGAAAAGAAAAGGAAAGAAAGAAAAAAAAGTATTCGTGCAGGAAGAGATGTGCATCATCGATGAAATTAATTAGTATCAATTTAACGTTTAACCCTGTGCACGATATAGGAAGAATAAAAAGAAGATATAGATTACGGTTATCGTAGCTTTCGTTTCACGTAATATCACCGGATATAAGTGCGCTCAGAATAAAAGCCGATTTTATGCATTAGCATCCAAAGTTCGTGGGATAGAAAAGAGAATAAGAAATGAACATTAATTATAAGGGGGAACGATCATGCCCATTGGTTGAGATCACGATAGGGGATCACTATCGTGCGATAATCGTGATTTTATCGAACGAGTAATAGTCAGGGAAAAAGAAGAACGAGGAAAATAAAGATAGATGATTAATAAGATTGTGAAGTATTCTGAAAATAGATTAAACTCGGATTATATCTCGTTGAAGTTTTGGCCTTTTTCGAACGATTAATTCCGTTTATATAAGTCGTTGGAAATGGTAGAAAATAATAAATTTGATGGATAAATAAAAGGAGAAATATCGCGGACGGTGAACGCCCAACTATATCGAAAGGAACACCCACTCACGATCCTTCTCGTTTCTTGAAGATTACTAAAGGCACCTCGACCTCATCGGCATTCGAACTTCTATCCCACGATCAGCCTGTAAGTTAAGGATCCATGGTTCTGAGTCATACACTAATCTTCATGGAAAATATCACTAGATTATAAACATTCTCGATATTATTTATTCGACAATATTATTTTACATGGATCTATGGAAAAGTTTATTAATAATCATGAAAATATGTGTATGTGTGTGTGTGTGAATTCTTGACGAAGAAACTTTAAACATTTATTCAAAATTAAAACGTGATTTTTTTATTATCGTTATAATGTATATTACACTGTTGTTATATATTATATTATATTATTAAATTAATGTAAATTATATTATCCAGAGATGTGTGTGTGTGTGAATTCTTAACGAAGAAACTTTAAACTTTTGTTTAAATTTAAAACATGATTTATATATTATATTATATATTATTAAATAAATGTAATAAAATTATAATAATTGTATCACAGTATTTATTTCATTAGATTATTTAATATCGTATTTTAAAAAATTAATGAAAATAAAAATGTGTCCATTAAGAGAAGAAAAAAAAAATATGTAAGTGGATATACACGTTTTGATTTCGAAGAATTCAAATGTCATCGTTCTTTCGAAGGAAAGGATGATACTTCCAAAAAATTTCGTATTATGCAATCGAAGGAGTAACATTTTATCGAAGATGATTACGTGACATCGAATTATATTACTCGGGTTCTCAACCTTTCCTGATCCTTGCGTGCCATTCGCAGGAAGGAAAGAAAAATTATTGCGAAAGTATCTATCGCGGTCTGTTACTTCATTAAACATAATTATTGTGTTCGAATGTTTCGAATGAGTATGCAATTAATCATTGTACCGTGAGATCGAAACGTCGAATTATTCGAAAAACATTTCGAATAATTCGATCAAAATTTAATCGATTATTCGATCGTTCTAACAATTGGGATTTAGATTTGATAGACAACTGAAATTTTCAAATACGAAAATATTCATTAAAACCATTCGCGAAATGTCCCTGAACTCGTTTATACGAGAAATACTAATTTTTATACTTTTTTACTCATTTTTATTCCTTTTTACATTTCTAGCCGTTCGAATGAGATTAAAAAATACGAAAATAGCTACGCAATACATTCAACGAATACCGGATGTAAATGAACAAGGTCATTATGTTAATAAGTTCGATGACGAGGTTCCTAATTAAAATGACAATATTGTTTGAATATAAAAAACGTATAAAAGTTTGGGTATTTATGTATAAACAAACAATCGTCATTAATTTAAGCTTGCAATCAGACGTGTTCTTATTATTTTGCGTATTTATTACACTTTTTTTTACAATATTTATCTCCTCGTTTATATTGCATACAATATTTTATGTCCCCATTTTTTTACGCGATTCTTTAATTAATAATATTTCATTAATTATTTACATTAAATGTATTTTATCTTACATACAATGCTCATATATAAACGTATGTATATATCCACTCACCAACAGTACACACACATACACGAAATAAATTGGAATTTTAATATTTCAGGTATGTAATTATCATATATGTGTATACATGTTTAATATAAACCTTAATTAATGAAATAAGCATATGTAAAGTATCATCGTTAAAATGTTTATATAGAATTTAGGAATTTTAATATTTCAAGTACGCGTATAAAAATTGTATATACTTTAATTAAATCATAAAAATTTAAAATCTTACCTGAAATATTCTATACAATTTTTCAAAAACTATTCGTTCTAATCTAAGAAAAATTACTCATCAATAATTCAACACAATCTATGACGCGTTAATGAAATTTTTCATCTAATTGAAAATAAATCAAATTTATATACTCGTAAAAAATAAAATTTTCCTCGTTCAACATAAATTCACGATCACAACGTAGAACCTTTTTCTTTTTTCTTTTTTTATATTTTCTGTCCCTGGCACACGTCTCCAGAGACTTTCTCCTTTGTATTAATGATGCAAGAACATTCGTGTCTGTGTGTGTGTGTATATATAAAAAATACATAATATATGTTAACTCGTGTATATACATACGTAATATATATTCGCAATAGTAAATACATATTTATTATTAAACGATCACGAAATTTTCCATACAAATTAATAGCCCATAATAAAAAAAAAAAATAAATATAAAAAGTATTTTTCTCTCGAAACTGCGTAGGAAGCACAAAACGAATCGTTTAACACGGATTATTAAACAAATGTAACTAACACACATACACACATATATAAGATTGAATATACGTGTTTAGGAACGTCGTAATCATCTTACCTGTCCGATCTTGAACATCAGGTATAATCTTGAACAGTTACGATCCTAACGAAATAAAACAAGTAAAGTGCATAATATGCAGTTCGTTCGATGCCACGCGAATGTAAGACGATTTAAAGATCTTATCGAATAACCATGAAACTTCTTAAGGGGTTATACGCAGTTAGAATTTTAAAAAAATCAATTTTTTTTTTTTTTTCATTTTCGGAATGTACATATATTTAAGTATATTCTCTAAAAATTTCAAATCGATCCGACAAATATTCTTCGCTTCATGTAAGCTGGAAACAACAATTTTTAACTATGTGTAAACGTCTCTTTGAAACTTTAAACGCGTTTTTCTCAAAACGGTATTTTCAAAGTCGGTGATCTCGATTTTTCAGAAACGGCTTAACCGATCGGTTTCGAATTTTTACACAATCTTCTTAGATATATTCCTCAGGTATTAAGTATAAGGAATCATTTTTAAAAAATTTATTACTATTTTTTTGTAACAATTTAGATCGAAAATTTTAGTCAAAAACACAAACTTTTTTTCAAATAGACGCCATTTTGTCAAAAATCAAAATTTTTAATATTCCTTCTGCTTAATATCTGCATTAATCTATCCTTTAAAAGAATCCACCATATTTTTTAATTTCAATAATCCAAACCGCCAAAATGGAGATCACCGCCAAACGTCTTTTTTTAGAGGACGTTCAGGAAATCATCTACAGGTGCGGTGCAGATTAATATTTTGACATAATCGACGCGCTATTGTATTCTCAAAAGTTGGCTCTATTTGAATTACCAACAATTTTGTTTGAGAAATAAAAACTGTTTGTAGAAAAAATTCATGAAAATACGTCTTTTTCGTGCCTCGCAACTGCGTATAACCCCTTTCTATATCATTCTTCACTTTAAATGTAGAAGGTCGAGCACCCACGTACAGGTAATTGCCAGGTGCACGCGCCCGTACGTGCAACGATTCTCGTGCCACGAATTCGTGTAACGCGAATACCATGTAACGAGCTGAACGTTTTTGTATAAGTTTCTTTACACCTTTTTTTATTTTTATCTTTCTTCTTCTTCTTTTTATTCTTCTATACCTTCACTTTTTAATCGATCAGCTGATCGGAGGAAAAAAACACAGGACACGTTTAATATATTTTTTGTTTGTTGTTGTTGTTATTACCGTTGAAAAAAATTATTTTATTTCTCACATTTTGTCTCGCATTGATCTCGAGTGAGCTTATTGCAAGCACATTATATGCAATATATTGCAATAATGTAATGCAAGATATTACGATATAGATAGGACAACGAACGAATACGAATCGTGTTGGTGAAAGTTATTATTTTCGTATATAAAAGAGAAACAAGAAAAATATTTATCTAATAATAATAATAATAATCGAATAGTATTTTCCTTTTTTTATTTTCTCTCTCTCTCTGTTTGTTTTTTTATTTATTTTTTATTTTTATATTTTATTTTATTTTTTTTATTTTGTATTTTTATATATTTTTTGTTTTGATAATTTAACTTCACGATAGGAATCAAATTTGTGTTCTTCGAAAATATGAATTATGCAATATAATGATCGGTAAAAAAAATATGAATCAAATCTTTGATACACAAGACAATGTTAAATAATTATTTCTAGTTATTCGGTGAAGGCCAAACGCGTACGGAGAATGTAAGTTTTTATTTCTCTCTCTCTCTCTCTCTCTCTCTTTCTACTTTAATATAATTTTTTTTTTTTTTATCTTCCCTCCAAGACTTTCGATCATTCTCCCGGAAAGGTTTGCCAGCATAATGGGCACGCGAAATTACGCAAGAAATACGTGTGGTATAATATCGTTGAACGAGACAATTGTTCCTCGTGCGTGTATCTATCGGTTCGATCGTTCCTTCCTTATAAAAAAGCTGACCTGCTTTTTTTTTTCTTTTTTTATTTCCTCAGGTATCCAGCCTAGATAATATTAGATTATATTTCGATCATTCGTTGATCGAGAATTTCGTTGAAATCATTTTATTTGTCTTTTATTTAGATCAAGATTTATGTTAACGTTATTTATTTATCTTCATTTGTTTTTTTGAAGTTATACTTCTTTTGGCGCGTTGGGGAAAATGTAATGGGGAGTGATTTTATTCCGAGCGTCTGGAAAAACACGACATCATGATGTTTCAAGTATAGATTTCAAGTATACGGCATGAAGTTGTCTTCTTTTCTTCTTCCCGCCTTTTTTCTCAAGCGGGTCACCCATCCAAATACTAATCGTACGCAGCGCTGCTTTACTTAAAATGATCGAGCGGGAACTAATATTATCACCGCGCCATGACAGTTGACGCATAAAATATTTCGATATATCTCCCTTATATTTAGTGTAGACCGATTGAAAATATGTTTCCTTTCTTTTTTTTGTTAAATAAATAAATAATAATAATAAGTTGCTTATGTTCTCACACTTCCAATCCAATATTTTGTTGAAGTTATTTTTGAGGTTATGTTCGTTTCGGTACGCCAAAGAAGTATAACTTCTTACGTGCGTACATAAGTACACACACCAGTTTTTTTATTCTTTCTTATATATATAATAATAATTATTTTTCTTTGAAGTTATTTTTGAGGTTATTTTTGAGGTTATTGAGGTTATGTTCGTTTTGGTACGGCAAAGATGTATAACTTCTTACGTGCGTACATAAGTACACACACCAGTTTTTTCTCTTTTTTTTATTCTTTCTTATATGTATATAATAATAATTATTTTTCTTTGAAGTTTTTTTTGAAGTTATTTTGGAGGTTATTGAGGTTATGTTCGTTTTGGTACGCCACAGAAGTATAACTTCTTACGTGCGTACATAAGTACACACACAAGTTTTTTATAATACGTATTATTATAATATGAATCTGAATGGAAAACTAGTTTACGTCATAGAGAAGGCGGATACGTGTTCTCGCATAGTAACATTCTCCTACGATTAATCTCGTTATCTATGATCTCCGATGAGAATAATTTCGAAAGATAGGTGGTGAAGAAGAAAAAAAAAAAGAAAAAATATGAAGTAAGTAAGTTAGTTTGATTTCCAGATCATTTGATTGAGAATTGAGTTGATTTCTCGTGATCTTCGTTGTAACATATTCATATTCATTTAATAAAGAATAGAAAAATAAGTATTATATATCGTGAACGTAACGGAACTGATCGAATGAATGCACGGTACGTTAGGTTTAACAAGGCCGTTAATATGCAAAGTTTCTCGATAGAAAATAAAAAAAGGGGAGAATATAAGATCGATAATCTGATTCGTGCAATCAACGAGAACGAACCAGAACGAACCAGAACGAACTATGATCAGTGATCAAGAGCAGTATTCGCGCTTGTAACTTTTCTGAAAAATAGATCAAAGTCATGCGATCACAGTTGCATTCGAGTTGCATTCGAGTTGCATGTCGTGAGATTGCACGGTATCGAGTAATTTCCAAATTAGTCGTGACCTTCAATTCTTTTTATATATATCAAGGATTTATCGTGAAGATATAATACTGTCGTATGATTATATTTAGATTCATTTCGAAAATATTTTATTATATTTTACTTTGATTCAACCTTTAGAAATAATTATATATATATATATTTAAAATAATATTCATTGGTTTTTTATTGAATGTTATTGATCGTATTTCTAAATTTTTATTAAAGCAATTCTATTTCTATTAAATATTCTATAAATATTCTATTTCTATTAAAGATTATATATATATATAATAAATTATATTCATTAGTTTCATTGAATGTTATTAATTTCTATCGTATTTCTAAATATTTCTATTAAAGATTATATATATGATAAATTATATTTAAAAGTATATATTATATATTAAAAATAATATTAATTAGTTTTTTTTCATTGAATGTTATTAATCGTATTTCTAAATTTCTATTAAAAATTATTCGCAATAGGACAATATAAATGCAACACGAATTCAGATAACGCAGTTTATTGGTAATTTTTAGTGTCACTCAAATTCGGATTAGATAACAATTTATAGTGTTAAAAGCAATTTCAATTCTCGACTAATTTAAATTGGATATTTCTCGACTAGCCGTAAAACGATCCAATCTAGTTGCACATCGATCAAAGTTAGAAAGTCGGAAATGTTTACCTTTAAAATACGCTTTTATTTCGCGAAAGACAATTTTCGCGAAATAAGCTTTTTCTCGCCTAGCAATGTAATCGTTTTCTTTTTTTTTTCCTAAAGTCCCATATACACCATAATCCTATTCTATAATATAACACTTAAAATACAAATCTTCCTGTTAGAAAAAAAAAAAACTATAAAATCTAGGCGGAGTAACGAAGGTAAAATCGGTTTAGAACGGTGGGATTGATTTGAAGTATTATTCCGCGAAAACCGGTCCTTCAATGTTGCAATTCCATTTGCCGGAGTTTTAAGCAGCAAGTATCACCGCCGTTGCAATTTCACTTTCACAAGCATTTGCAAGATATATCCGCGACGTTGCGAAGGTAGAATTCGGCCACGATATCGAAAATCGTTTTACAGGTAAATAAAAATATTGGCTGCACCAACTCCCCGAAGATACTTTTAAGGATACAAACATCATATTACAAAAATTTCCTTCGTTTATTTTATTTTATCTCATTTCTTCTTTTTTTTTTTTTGGTAAAAATTTATTCAAACGTTCATTAATCTCCAATGTGGTTTTGCGTTCGATTTGTTCGTCTCCAAAGGAATTTGAAATAGGAAAAAGTATTTTTTACGCCTCGAGAAACATTTCATTTTTATTTAACAGTTGTTTAACTTGGCTAGTACAATTGATCGTCGACCGGATAACGTCGGAAGTTCAAACTTATCTTTAGATTTAAAAGAAAGGTAAAAAGAAGGAGAAAAAAAAAGAATACGAAACACTTTTCCATTTCATTTTCATTCAAATTACCGAGCGAGCTCACTGCGTTGAAAGAAAATAAAACAGTTGGATATACCACTCGGGGAAACTGGTTAAAAGGTTTAAATACCGTTCTGATTTTCTATCTCACTGCGAAGGTCAATAACAAATTAACTTCAATTACTATCGGTAAAAGAGACCGTTAATTATTATAAACAAAAACAAACAAAAAGATACTAATTCTCGTAGATCATCGTATTTAAGTATGAAGCATCAATTTATCCTTGCATGCATATCATCGATACAATTATCCTTTTGATCCTAATTACCAACGGACACCCCTTGAAATCTCACGACAATGTTTTTAACTTCTTCTTCTTCTTCTTTCTTACATATAAAACACGTTAACAAAATTGTAAACTTTTACTTTCATACGTATATAATATTAATCATTTTCCAAACGAAAATTTGATCGTAAAAATAATTTGAAACAATTAAAAACTATAAACTATCGTTTAAAAATGAATCATTGTCTTTAATCACTGTGTTTAATTCATCGAATCGAAATATTTTATTGTTAATACTAATTAATTAAATATGAAACAACATCCAATTGGTGTATATTATTAAATAATACAAACAACGTTTATAGAAAATCGAAAATGTAACGTAATCGATATAAACAAGAAAACAAGAAGCATAACACGTATAAGAACGTTAAAACTTGTGGGATTTAAAAAGAAATGTAAATTTCAAGGCCTGTAAAGATATCAAGAGGCGTTAACCAGCCACGTAAAGTTGGTACACGACGTTGATATATGTATGGTGTACGTTCACCGATATAAGAACAATAAATCTATGTAGAACTCGTGGTCACACATGTATCTACGTAATATACCGTTATATCTGCATGGTAAAAACGTGTGTGTAGGACTTTGAGAAAATAAAGACTCACTTTCGTTATCGAGGAATAATGCATTGACCGGGAAATACATTTCACATATACACACACACACATTTATATGTATAAATTATTATTATATATATAAATTATATAAATTATATATTTATAAAATATTATAATTTATTATATATATTTATATTATAATTATTATTATTATTATAATTATTATTACATATATTAATATATATTTATATTATAATTTATATTATATATTTATAAATATATGTAAGCTTTGTATGCATGTGCCCGGTGCATTGAGTGATTAGCTGTTTGAATTTGGCGCCATACATTGGAAAAACAAAAGCTAGCTGGAATGACAGTTGGTGTTTAAATCTTGCAGGAGCGTTTTAGAAGTTTAGTAGAAAAGTCTTGTAAATTAAATTTAATTGAAAACGCATTAAGATTGGCATGAATTAATAGAGAAACGGGAGCATGAACTTTTAATTGTTGATTCTCTTATTTTAGGTAAGTTGATCACGTGTAAATATTGTAAAATTGTTAACCTAACCTATTATGTTTAAATAAATTACTCTTATTTTTAGACGAATCTAATTGTGGTTCTTACTCTCAACAAATTAAGGATTACAAACATATTATATATATATATAATACATAAAAGTATGTACTTTAAATTATTCACTCGAGATAACTTTTTCCATGTATAGTTTGCCTGTACCATATTTGATTATGCCAACATTATGTATGGTGTTGGTGTTGGTATAGGTTCCATGAGAAAATTCATGGGAACACACGTTGTTTTACCATCGAATTCTTCCATTGTTATTTGATCAATATTATCCTATTCTTCGAAATGATCTTAGGTTAGAAAATATCAGAATAAGTTTACCGTTAAGTTAGATCGAGAAAGAATCGTATTACCTGTAACATTTTCTTCTTTGGCATTCTAATGAAAAGCATGCGGTTGTCTCCGCGTCCTTGAGGCATCGTCATGCATTTTAAATGATCATGTCTTTCTTGGCATCAAGTCAAAGAAATGTAAACGTGATTGTGGCAACGAACGAGACGTCTCGTTTCAAGCTCTCGATTGATCGATCGACTTTCTATACCACTTTCAAGTATTTCCGGAGATGAAGTAAAATAATGTTAATATATATTAATATATAAAATAATGTAATATATATAAATACATTTTTTTATACGTTAATATAAATAAATATATTATTATTATTTTTTTTTTTTTTAGGATTTGCAATTGATATTATAATAATATATATTGCATTTAGTATAATAATATATAAAATTACATTACATATAGTATAATAATATATATATTGCATTTAGTATAATAATATATAAAATTACATTACATATAGTATAATAATATATATATTGCATTTAGTATAATAATATATAAAATTACATTACATATAGTATAATAATATATATATTACATTTAATTTATTATATATTGTTTTTTTTATTTTTTTATTTTTTTATTTTTTTATTTCAATTTTTTGAACATTTTAATGAATAAAGAAAGAAAAATACTATTTCAAAACATCTTAATATTTTCTCAACGAAAAGTATGGGAACAAGAACGTATTACAATATTATATATTAATATAAATAAATATATACTATTTTTTTAGAATTTTTGTAATAAATATTATAATAATATATATTACATTTAAATTTATTATATATTATTCTCTTTTTTTTATTTCAAACAAATTACGTTGATTATTATTCCTCGATTAAATTTATTCGTTACATACGAATTAACTTTAATGATTAAATAAATAAAAATATAAACGAATAGGAACGTGTTTCTATTAGAAAATTGACAAATACGTTAAAACGTAAACGGCTAGTTTTCAAAAGATTGGCGATATTTTCTCAACGAAAAGTATGGGAACGACCGTGTCGATGCGAAATCGACATATTGCTTAAGTTCTTGTATTGTTTGTTCTCTTACCCTAGCTTTCACGATATCGACTCGTCGTGTATTTCTTTCTCGACTAACAACCACTATTATAAAAGAAAAATCGCACGGTTTTTTATGGAAACGGTTGTTCGTTTCTGTTGTTCCTCAATCATTCGCGATTACCCCATTTTCGTTTGGAAAATTTCAAACTTCGATCGAATAAAGTTGTCATAAATAATTGATGTCAATTAACACACATTTATCATTTTACTTTTATATTATTTATTTCATTTTTTGAATCATATTATTCTTACATTAAGACTGTGTAGTAATTAATTAATTACGTTTAATAAAATTTGTTAAAACACTTGATTTAACAATTTATATTTCACAAATAAATTTCTTTAATAAAATAATTAATCTTTAACATTTTTAACTAAATGATTATAATTGTTTATGACACCTTTTTATTAAAAACATGATACGAAAAATTGTATATAACTTTATAAATTAATATATATATAACAACATATATTATTTGATCAATTTAACTTTGAATATTTGTAAAATTGAATTATCAAAACACTCGATCGATAAATTTGATTCACATATTAAAAAATACAAAGTTTCTTAATAATTAAGATTTATTATAATCATCACTAAATAACTATAAATAAATTTTTTTTGGTTTTCTTTTTCCCTGATGAAAAATCACTTTAGTATGATACCATCACAACCCCATAGCACGAAGATTAAATATTTCCTGCTGGCACAAATGAAGAAATCATTTTCATTCGTTGAAAATTCACACATCGCGAGTTACCACCACCACCAACAACAACAACAAAACCCCATGGGTTTTTGCGTGTAGGACGCCGATAGTCGGTAAGTCACTTATACGAGTGCAATATATTTCTCGAGGGTTCCCCATACACCAGCAACTATGCCATTTCTTTATCTCTCTATAGTCATTTTACTCTTTTACTTTGAACACGCATCTCCAACTTGATATATTTCATAGCAAAGCGAAACATACGGCGTGATACTAAAAGAAACTTGCAGAATCTAACGTATAATATCTCTTTTATAACTCGCTATACTAAATATCATTTTTTTTACACATGTAAAACAGAACAAAAATACAATAAATAAGAAAGAAAAAGAAAGAGAGAGAGAATTTATATACCCTTTCTAAGAGAAGATAATATAAATGATGAAAAACATACCAAAGAAGATATTCTGTTGGTTTTCTCAACTGTTTTTATGATTGTATATTTATTTATAAAAAAAAAAACATGAGCTCCCCCTCTCGTGTCATCAAGGTTTTCATATATATGTATTTACACACACACATTCTCTGATAAAATTAACTCTGACGTTCTTGAAATGTTTTACGTACGTAAATAATAGAAAAGTATATATGTACCTCAGCCTATCTCTGGCGTGTTGTAAACCAGTTGAACTGCTACTACCATCGAGACACGTGTTTTTCGTGTCGGTGAAACACGAAGGATCATCAACGAACATCACTAACCTTTACAACGATGACTAACAGTTATACTAATTACAATTTACCTACTCGTTCAATCTTTCAGAAGATAGAATTTGTTTTGACATCATATTTTCACTTATCTTCGATAGAAATATATTTGTGACATAATCGTTAATGGAACGTAATCTATCGTGAAAGTAGACAAAAGATAATTTTTTAAAGAAAAATTTTGAATGATTGATTCAACGAATATCGCATAATATATCAATTTTCATAATTTATTAATTTAATAATAAATAGTTTAGAAATAATATATAAAATAATTAAAAAGGATGTGATTAATACATTATATAATACATTATATTATATTATTATATCTATTGTTAAAGTAGACAAAAAATAATTTTATAAAGAAAAATTTTGAATATTTGATTCAACGAATATCACATAATATATCAATTTTCATAATTTATTAATTTAATAATAAATAATTTAGAAATAATATATATATATATCAATTTAATAATATATAAAATAATTAAAAAAGGATGTGATTAATACATCATATTTTCGTTTTCTTCAATTTCATATTCAGAAATACATTTGTGACATAATCGTTAATAGAACGTAATCTATCGTGAAAGTAGACAAAAAAATAATCTTATAAAGAGAAATTTCGAATGATTGATTCAACGAATATCACATAATATTATATATCAATTTTCATAATTTATTAATTTAATAATAAATCATTTAGAAATAATATATACCAATTTAATAATATATAAAATAATTAAAAAAAAGGATGTAATGTGTAATACGTGATTCTCAATTATCAAATATGGGAGAAAAAAAAATCTCTCTGTCTTCCCCACTCTTTTTTCCCATTCCGGTTATATTAGAGAAAGTACACAAGTCCCATTCGTTAAAACAAAGTAACCATTTCGATGATATCGATTAATCTATGAAGTATAAACGCGTAAATTTCAAAAGATTTATAATTTAACGACGCGATTCGTACTCTAACACACGAACACTACTTTCTCTGCATTAAGTTTACATGAAATGCATGGTTTATTCCATACAACGATCATTTCAATCAAACGTCGTTAACTATAAAGTGATTTTAGTTAAAAACAACAACAACATATATTATTAATTACAGCAATTAATATTGCTGTAATTATCTTTTTATTCTCTTTTTTTTTTAATAGATTCAAGTTATTTTTGTATTAACATTTTCTTACATTTATTCATCGTAATATACACATGGTCATTCATTCATGTTACTAATCATACCATAAAAAGAACTATTATAGTAATATAACATGCCTAAACTATTACCAATTAATATATATATATTATATAATGTAATTAAGAAAATTAAATTTTCTATCTCTTGAAATAAAAATATTATATAAACAAAATAATAATATAAAATATAAGAGCAATAGATAAAAAAAAAATAATAATAATATGTATAATATATAATATAATGAACAAAATTAAATTAAATTAAATTGTCTATCTCCTGAAATAAAAATAATATATAGACAAAATAATAATATATAAAATATAATCATTATTTATCATTATATTAATCATAATTAATATATATATATATTATATAATGTAATTAAGAAAATTAAATTTTCTATCTCTTGAAATAAAAATATTATATAAACAAAATAATAATATAAAATATAAGAGCAATAGATAAAAAAAAAAAATAATAATATGTATAATATATAATATAATGAACAAAATTAAATTAAATTAAATTGTCTATCTCCTGAAATAAAAATAATATATAAACAAAATAATAATAATATAAAATATAATCAATAGAAAAAAAAACATAAAACATAGGCAGTAAAGATAAAAAAAAATAGATAAATTTCAATCGACAAGTAATTATTATCGTGTAATTTTTCTAAATCAATAAGACATGAATTTTGTTTGTTTATTATTATTGTTGTTAAATTTAATTTTGCGGGTAAATTCGAAAGAGAAAGGAACGTTCGCAAGAAGACTGGAAAATTCATCGTTAAAATACGCCTTTCTACGTGCACAATTCGAATATGTGTGTGTGTGTGTGTGTGCGTGGCGTGGCGTGGTTACGTGCCACGCGTGTTTCTTAATACTTGTATACAGTTACAGTAAGATTTCCGTGGGAGTGGAACTGATCGGTCCCACGAACCGATCAAGGTTTTTACTTTACCGATCTAACGATGTCGAGAAAGGTGCAATAAGCTGTCTTATTTCTCTCTCACTCTCTTACCGTTCTTTTCACCCCTTCCTTCAAACTCCCTTTCTCGTCAAACTATTATTCCATAGTGTTAATAAAACGTAAGTATAATAACCGTTCTAACCCACATTTTGCACCGTGGAAAAACAAAGCCCTTCCTCGAATCCGGTTCAAGACGTCCGATGACGGTGAATGGAAATTACATTCGACGCAGATCACGGATGTTAAATTATCTTAACAAATACACACACACACACATATATATATATGGAAATTAAAATTGTTTTTTTTTTGACACATTGTATAACATAAATTATTGCATTTTAATTGATTCTCTTTCTATCATTCTCGAAGTGAATTATAATTACACACACACACACACAATAATGTTAATAATTTATATAACTATATAATTTATATATAATGTTAATAATTTATATATATATATATAATATAATATATAATATATTAATTATATAAAATAAAATATAATATAATATAATTTATATAAAATAATATAAATAAATATAATATAATTTATATAAAATAATATATAAATAAAATAAATATAATATAATTTATATAAAATAATATAATAATATATAATATAATTTATATATAAATCTATAGAATTGTAGATAATTCTTTAAAATATCAATTATAACCAGAACTATCAAAGCTTTCATTCAATTTTCCAAAGAAACTCAAAAAGTTTTAAGCCTAATTTTGCTAGAAACAAAATGTATTCTAATATATTTATTTCGTTAATGGTGTTTTAAAATCGTGGATTACATGGAAATTGATTTTTATTAGAAGCAAAAATAAATTCATTTTATTGTTTTTTTATTTGTCTAAATAAAGAAAAATATCGAATAGAACAAAAGAATGGATTTTTGTTTCCAAGATATTGATAGGAATTTCTTTCCACCCCCCCCCACCTCACACCTCCCCCCCACCCCCGACTGTTTATGAGAACTGGACAGCAGAATGGAAAGGTTTCGACCTTGATACATACCTGATTCCAAGATATTTTTTTAAATCTTACAACAAAGTACTGAAAGTGTCGAGAGAAAGGGGGAGAGAGTGGGTGGGGGAATCCCCTGGTTGTTGCAATTTTATATTAAAATAAACCTCTTACTAAATCTCCGAGGAGGAGTACGTTTTTTCCTTTTGGGGGGAACAAACGACGAAGAATTTGATGATCTCACCTGACAAACGAATAATAAAAAACAAACAAAGACAGAGAAGATTAAAAGAGTAAAATTAGAAATCCAAAAACATTTTCGGGAGATGATCAGAAAAAAACCGGATTGTAAGAATGCAGGCGCCAGGTAAGACGAATTTGTAATCATTTGGAAACGTGTGGGAAACCCAACGTGAAATTTCATTAATAACGACGATTAAATTGACGTTCATGACGATGACGATGATTATGATGATGATTATGATGATCGGAATGAAACTGTAATGATCTGAAAATGGAATACAGGATATAATACCTACTTGTATAATTTAAACTCGATACCAACGTATTGAGAGAGAGTTAAACAAATATATAATCAACACACATTTGAGATGAGAACAAAGTTGAATTCTTTTTTTTTTTTCATGGATTCGTTAATTAACCTATGCAACTAGAACGACGTGGTGGATGATCACACGGTTTTGCTCTGTTCCGAGTATGTTTGCGAGTATGCGAATGCAATGAAAGTATCTCTCACGTGCGAGAAGACACACAAGTTAGTTACACGATTCTATTGGATTTATATTCTTTTTTTTTTTTTTTTTTTTTCTATTTAAGTACCTTATTTTTTCTGGTTTTTTTTTTCTATTTAAGTACCTTATTTGTATTTCTTCGTAATATATTATTTTTTTTTGTATTTATTTCTAATAAAATAAATTATTAATTCTATATTCTAAATTATATAATTTAATTTCTCTAAATAATTTTGTCCAATTCAATTGCAATTTTGTAATTAGAATGAGATTAATATGTTGAATTTTGTAATTGGAATGAGTTTCATATGTTGAATTTTCTTATAAATTTGTTGATTTAATTTTCTTTTATTAAATTGTTTAATTTTGTAATTAGAATGAGATATGTTTAATTTTGTAATTGAAATGAAGTTTAATATGTTGAATTTTCTTATAAATTCGTTGATTTAATTTTCTTTTATTAAATTGTTTAATTTTGTAATTGAAATGAATTTAATATGTTGAATTTTCTTATAAATTCGTTGATTTAATATTCTTTTATTAAATTGTTTAATTTTGTAATTAGAATTAGATATGTTTAATTTTATAATTGAAATGAAGTTTGACATATTGAATTTTCATATAAATTTGTTGATTTAATATTCTTTTATTAAATGATTTAATTTTGTAATTAGAATGAGACAGATAAATAATAATTGTAATATTATGCATTAAAAATATGTTCAATGTGTCTTATTACAAATGAAAGAATTAGACATACCTTTAAAAATACAATTCTATGATAATATCAATGCAAAGTGGTATAAATGGATGATAGATTATTTGAAATAAAAAGAAAAAAAAAAAGAATATATATATATATATATACATAGAATATATTCATCCGGTATAAAATAAGTACTACGAACGTGAAAATACTTTTGTTGAACTTTCTCTCGTCAAGTCAAGCGATTACTCGCGATATTTGCAAGTGCCGACTGGTTAAACGAGTCACGAATTGAGTTAACTGACGTAAAGAGAGGAAGGAAAAATTGAGTAATTCATAATTAAGAGAAAGAAAATAAATAAAAAAAGAAAGAGAGAAGTAAGACAAAGTAAAATAATTTTGGTGTCACGTGTAGTCGTCCCCCATCTCCCTCCCACCCCCCACCCCCTATTAAAAAGTCAAATGACGTCGAGTAAAATGATTTACACCGTCTGTCTGCGTTAGGTTCCTTTTGTCAAATCGTTAAAAGAAAGAGGATACGAGTTTCGCGATTTCTTAGAAAGTAGACAATAACACGAAGGAATGAATTTCGCGAGATGGATTAAGAAATGTAATCGCAATCTACCGAGACGCTTTTCCTCGATTTCCTCGATCATTACGGACACGACAAGACTATAATACCAGTTGAACGTTAAGAATGAATAATCGGTAACTCCCCTATCCGATGTTTTATTACATAACTCACGACTTTAAAGTACGAATTATTCAATGTACAATCGAATACAATGAATGTCTATGTATATTCCTTTAAACAAAAAAAATCTTGATAAACTTGTAGTTTTAATAAATTATATTATATTTTATATACGTATTATATAGGGTACTTATAATTATTATTAATTAATAATAAGTATAATAATAATAATTTCTATGTATATTCCTTTAAAAAAAAATAATCTTGATAAACTTGAAGTTTTAATAAATTATATTATATTATATACGTATTATATATAGGGTACTTATAATTATTAATTAATAATAAGTATAATAATAATAATTTCTATGTATATTCCTTTAAAAAATAAAATCTTGATTAACTGGAAGTTTTAATAAATTATATTATATTTTATATACGTATTATATAGGGTACTTATAATTATTATTAATTAATATAAGTATAATAATAATAATGTCTATGTATATTCCTTTAAACAAAAAAAATCTTGATAAACTTGAAGTTTTAATAAATTATATTATATATTATATACGTATTATATAGGGTACTTATAATTATTATTAATTAATAATAAGTATAATAATAATAATGTCTATGTATATTCCTTTAAAAAAAAATAATCTTGATAAACTTGAAGTTTTAATAAATTATATTATATTTTATATACGTATTATATAGGGTACTTATAATTATTATTAATTAATAATAAGTATAATAATAATAATTTCTATGTATATTCCTTTAAAAAAAAAATAATCTTGATAAACTTGAAGTTTCAATAAATTATATTATTGTTTATTATAATATTTATTAAATTATATTATTATTAATTAATAATAAGTATAATAATAATAATTATAACTTACTATATTTATTAGAATACCATATTATATATAGTACTTACTACATACATATATGTGTATAGTATAATAAGTAAATATAAACCCTATAATAATATTATTGCAGATATATTACTCTACCTCTACATATATACGTTTTTTTTTTTTAATAACGGGGAAAGATGACGACAAGAAAAAAGCGAAAGTTACTATCGTTTTCTATTTCTAATTTTCTCAAAGTTCAAGGTAATCATCTACAAACCCACCGAGGAACTTAATATTCTTCTGCATAGTTCAAATTAAGTACACACGTATTTCAATTGTTTCACTTTATTCGAGATTACTTAATTATTTTTTGTTCTATTAGGAAACATTTATTTAAAAAAAAAAAAGGAATAAGTAAAGTAAATAATTTTATGAAAATTAATAATTATCCAAAGTAAAGTTGACTTATTTTTAAATTGTTGATCAGAATTTTTGTTATTGAGAGAAAAAAAAAACGTACCTATGAGAATAAATGTTCTCACGTGTGTTAAGAAGACATCATCGTTCGACTGATTGTGAGATCAACCTGTCGTTCGCGCCATTTCTTAAGTCGGTTCATTGACACGAAGGATTCGAGGAGAGGAGAAATCTCGTTTCATCGTTTTCGAGGGCACGCATTTGTTGTCTCGTTGAAATCAACTTAAGTGTAATCAATAAAACAAATCTTTGTTAACGAGTTTTTAAGAATTTTCTTTAGAAGATTATTTAGATTTTTATTGGTCACTGTTATTATTATTATGATAGGTAAAAGAAATATCAGACATGATGAATATTTAATAACGAAACAATATTGTGCCACTTAATTATGAAAGTAATTTAACCATAAGTCATATATCTTTTGTCTCAAAATATTCAAAAAGGAGATTACATTTGAACATTCAAAATGAATTCTATATATGTTTTGAAATAACAAACACACTATCTGTATTGATTCATTTTTGACAATATATCGTGTGAAACAAAATTACACATTGAATTCAAAATTAAATTAATTATTTTTATATATATAATAATAACATATATATATCGTTGTCTTGGATAGCTAAGTTGATCAAATTCGTAGCCTAAAAGTGCAACTCAACCTAGCGGCGTGAGATCGAGTCCAGCTGGTTCTCGGAATCAAAGTTTTTTTCCGTACTTTAATTGTTTAATTGTGTTTTAAATTAGTTGCTCGCCTTCTCTGAATAATATATAATATTTTCATTTAATTAAATTAATAAAATCAAATAAAATATAATTAATTTAATTGATTGTAGACCACTTTCATAATTATGAGAACAATTGGAAATAATGAATAAAAGGGGGGGGAAACAAAACGTGTATTTACGAGTTAAAGAAGTGATGATCGATCGGCAGGTATTAAATCATTAAAAATAATCAAAGTTCTTTGGTAGAAGTTACCGATGCGTGGGCGTAGGTATCGCGTCTCGGAAAAATTGTTGACCTATAGGACAGAGTCTCGGCAGGAACCTTCGTGCAATAAACACTCGAACGTGAAAGGGCTTCGATTTTACTTTAACAGCAACGGCCGAGGAGCCCTTCTTCTTCTTCTTCTTCTTCTATGAGTACAGGTTCTACAGGTACTTCTTTATAGCTAAATAATTTATTGCTTTTCCCCCTTGCGTTGTTCCTACGGCGAAACAATACAACCCATACCGAAGAGTTGTGTTCTTCAACGTGCCTGTTACGCGATCCTTTACCTAACTCGGCCCTTTGAAAGTACCCTTCGAAGGGTACTTTGAAAATAATGCGCCTCTCTTACTGTATTATCCGAGAAAGTATAAGAAATTTATTTTTGATTAGTTTTCTTCTTCTTCGGTATTCTTCTTGTACAATTTAAGTTTATATATTAAATGATAATGAAGTTTGTATATTTAATTAATGTTAAGTTTATATATTACAATTTATTCGTTTAATATTATTTATATATTTATTAATTTATATATACATTTAATTTAATTATTTTTACTAATTTAATTTCAATTATATTTATTTTAATTTATTAATTTAATATTATTTATGTATATATTTAATTTAATTTACTAATTTAATTTCAATTACATATATATTAATTTATTAATTTAAATTAAAAAATCTAATTAATAAATGTATGATATATTAATATGAAATATATATACGTCAACATTATATTACTTTCACTTAGATAATAATAGGCTCTCTCCGTAGTTCAAAAAAGAAAAAAGGAAAAAAAATAAATAAAAGAGCTCGTTAAAAGACCAATCATTTAGCGACAATGAAAAAGTATCATAATTATAATCTCTTTTAGTATACTCACGTACGAATTACGCGAATAAAATATTTTAATGACACTTGAAATAAATCAAATTCTTTCGTGGAATTAACTTGAAACGCAAACATTTTAATATAGTGAGGAAAGCCTAAGCAATTCGTTTTCTAATCGTTTTAAAACTAACATTGAAAGGCATACGACAAGATTAGAATATCTAAGAAACCATATTAGGTAACTACGATGTGCTACGTGTTACTTTCTTAGGTTGTCGTTTGTAATCGCGAAGAATAATCGACATTTGACATTTGATAAGCGTGTGTCTGTGTGTCTAGTATAATAATCGAAGAAAATAAATATAATTACGTAATGAATCGTAGTAAGTTAAACTCGTAATAAAACCTGTGTGCCGTACTACTTTCAATAAAATCAAAACGAAAGCAGGACTATTAACGTATGATTTTTATCATAATAAATATTATTGTTACGAGAGTTAACAAGGTTTCTCAATCGTACGAAAACGTTCAAACTCTGGAAAGTACAATGTAACATTATTATTATTATACATACTTACAAATTTCAAGGACGTATAAAATATTTTAATAAAAGTAAGTTAAGAGATCTGAGAACTTGAAAACTCGTTTTCCATATGTTTTCAAAATGTAATGAACAAATGAATGTTATATAAACAACCTTTTATCGTGAAATAAACAGTAAAAATTTACCATACTAATGCAAATTAAAAAAAAAGGGTACATTTTTAAGAGACGATTACAAAGCTTCTTTCGCAGAGTAACAACCAACATAAAAGAGAGAATAAGAGTCGAAGAAGCGATATCGGCGCATTGCCCGAGGTAAATTCTCTCTCGTAATTGCAAAGGGGCAAACCCCATGAAGCCGGACACCGATGTATAACACGACCGAGAGAATATAATAGGCAAGAGTGCTCAGAACCCCTCCTTACTGCTTATATACGCTGTTGTAAATTCTCCTCGTAATTGCCAAGAATGAAAGAGAGAGAAAGAGAGAGAAAGAAAGAGAAGGATACAGTGTGGGTGCAGATGAGATCCTGGAAGAAGGACATCAAACGTGTTTACTCGAACCCCATGCAAACTTCTTTACTTCTCTACTTCTCTACTTTGCTACGTTAATCAGAAAAAAATAATATATTTTCTTACCTTCTTCTCTCTCTCTCTCTCTCTCTCTCTTTCACTTTCTCGATTAATTTAATACGAAAATTTATCCACTTTTTAGATTACAATATTACGGATTATTTATTCATCTCATTAAAATAAATATCTTTATATTGCGAATAAAAAAATAATTAATTAATAAATAGAAAGGATGTATTATAAATATCTTTAAAAAAAAAATTAATAAAAAAAATGAAGATAGCTTTATACGAGGCCCTTGATCTTGGGCCACTTATGTTAGGGTCAAATTTGTCATACTTATCTAAAGGGATATATTATTGTAGATACGATTCAACCCGAGAATTCACGATTCGTTTCTAACTCGTTCAGCTTGAAAGGATACATTATCATGACGGATAAATTACAAGACGTAAATTTGAACAGGACTGTAAATTATATCCGCGATAGCTAAAAACGATACCGTTCAACTACTACTACTATATATATATGTGTGTGTGTGTGTGTGTGTGTGTGTGTGTGTTCATGGTTTCCACCTACGCTAGAAATCAGATCGGTGTCTATATAATTTTGCCTTAAGGATTTCCCGTAGTTCACGAAGAGAACTATTCCTATCTCTATGGAAACTTTAAATTGTAAAAACTTGTACGTATGTATCTATTAGATATATTCAACATTTTATTATATAATATATTATATTATATATTAATACAATATTTATTACATATATTTGGTGGTCTGAAAAATTCGTGCAGATTTTAGCATAGGTGGCATACAATTTTGTTACTGGAAAACTCTGAGAAGTTTTGGAAAGACGAAATTTTCGTGTTACCCTTTAATACCCTTTATATATATATATAATATAATAATAATTATATAATAATTTAATAAATAAATATATAAGCAAGGCACACTTAAATGCATTGCGTTTCAATCTTTCGGCAAAATCAGCAAATAATTATTCTTTATAGGAATTTCACTTAAGGGTTCAAAAACTAGACTAAAAACAGCAAATAAAAATTATTTATAGGATTTGAAATAATAGTAAATTAAATACATATATAAATATTATTAATATATATATAAAATATTTCTAATGGATATAAAACAATGAAAAAAGTATCAAAAACACGTTAAGATATTTTCTATGAAGATTTATCTTCGTCAATTAATCTAATATCACACGATCGGAAACGTTTTTCACGAGACCTCTCGGAATACACTCGATGTTAGTTAACATTCGATGTAACATTCGATGTAACATTCGTATCCGTTTGATATTTATTTGTTACGTTCGAATAAACGTATCTATTCTTGTATCTCTAGGATTCGGACGTATCCTATCGTATTTCGATATCACACGATCTCATCTCTGGTAATTAATGTTACAAGGTTTCAAACGATTCCCTTCCCCTCCCCTTTACCACCACCCCCATATTTCCTTCCAACCATTTTCTTAACAAATTCTTAACGGATTCACAAATCACATTGATCCTCGTTGACCAATCAGAACAAAAGAAAAAAAAGGAGGGAAAAGATTCACTATTTGATTTCATTCGATTTCATTTGATTTGATTTGATTTGAAACGACATAGTCGGACACAACGAACGTTCTTCTTCTTTCGGATTTTACCTCCGGCCGTGATGGTATTTCGTAAAAGCAACGTTTCCACACCAAACTCATCCAGCGTGTTACCGAAATGTGGCACGGTACGGTAACATGGCCGGTTAACATTTCCCTTTGTCTTTATAATTTAAAAGGTAAGGTGAAACACTTATCCTTTTCTTTTTCTCTGGAGATCATGCTGATTCGCTTCGATACCATTCAAGGTGTTTCGATTGTTGTATTATACTCGAGCTTAGGCAACCCTTTTGCAAAAGGAATGATCATGTCTCCATTATCATTGCAATAAATAATACACTCAGATTTAAAAGCTTATTTTTTAATCTTAAAACTATGAATTGTGAGAACTATCGTTAGGAATTTGTCTGTAATATATTTACAAATGAAAGAGATGGAAAGAAAATTGATTTATTGTATAGTTTCATGTTAATCGGATCATCAATCTGTGACTGTGACTGATACGAAATTTTTTAAAAAGATTATTTTTTATTTTTATTATATTTATATATAAATGATATTTATATTTTTAACAAAAAATTATATTTTATTTTATTATTTAAATATTAATGATATTTATATTTTTTTAACAAGATTATTTTTTATTTTTATTATATTTATATATAAATGATATTTATATTTTAACAAGATTATATTTTATTTTATTATTTATATAAATGATATTTATATTTTTAACAAGATTATTTTTATTTTATTATTTATATATAAATGATATTTATATTTTTAACAAGATTATATATTTTATTTTATTATTTAAATATGAATGATATTTATATTTTTAACACACATATATATATATTTTATTATTTATATATAAATGATATTTTTATATTTATTTAACAAGATTATATTTTATTTTATTTTTTTAAATATAAATAATATTTATTTACAAATTGGAAGTTAATTGTATCGTAAAAAAATAATTCACTAAAAAAATAAAGAAAATATAGATTTAGGTCATTATCAAAATAAACGACTCATATATTTTACTACGATCTAATAGAATATTCTATAGAATACTCAGAAAATTTCAATCTATAAAATATACTTCAGTTAATTGTTTTTAGAGTAAAGGAGTAGCAGAAAGTATTTTTAAATTTTCATGATTTGTTTAACTTACTTCTAATAACTTCAAATTCTTCCCCCCACTTCGTGTTTTCAATATATTCATAAAAACCATACTTTATAGATTACTTTGAGGATCATAAACTTGTTTTAAGGATCATTGTATAAACATTTCGAAAATGTTCATAATTTGGAAATATCAAACGATAGCAATTGGACAAAATGAAAAATAAAAACAAGCTGTTTTTCAAGCTGTTCATTCGAATTTCTAAAATCAACCCTCGGGGTTACCCTCGGGGATTAGGTACTCGATTTGTTGCCATGCTTGATTTCCGCGTGTGCCAGATACTCAACAGTGCGGTCATTACGTAAACTGACATTTTCACGTGTAAAACGAAGCAAGCCAGTGAAAGATCGAATCGACTAGTATAGCGTTTAAACTCTATAGTTTAATAGTTCTTTACAGGGTAGTAGTAATAGTCAGTTACTAGATTACTATAGGTGCTTTCTCGATCGCTATACCCTTTCGAGTTCACCGCCTTGAATTTTCTAATCGTCATCATATCTAACGATGAAACGTTTTTTTCCTTTTTTTTTTCTTTTTAAATTAATTTCCTTTTTATTTCTTAATCTCATACCTTTTTTCTCTTTTTTATCTGTGTTACGTTTATTATATTTATTTATTGTACCGTTATCAATTTTAATATCATTTTTGTTTGCAATATATTTTCAAGAAAATAATTAAACACATGTACACATAACGTTTTTTCTTTTTTTTTTAAATGAACTTCTTTTTTATTTTTTAATCTCATACCTTTTTCTTTTTATCTGTGTTACATTTATTATATTTATTTATTGTACTGTTATAAACTTTAATCGTTTTTGTTTGCATACATGATGTTTATGAACTTCCTATTTTTATTTCTGAATTTTTTTCCTAAACCTTTTCTTTTCATCTGCCACATTTATTTATTTACCTTACTGTTATAAATTTGAATCTCATTTTTATTTGCAATATATTTTAAAGAAAATAATTGGAAAACACACACGTTTTCGACCGTTTCTCTTAACGTCCCTCTTAGCATAATTTTACCTAACACGAGTTTAACGTACCGTTAAAAAGAAAAAAATAAAAGCAACAAAACGATTTAAAATAAATTACATGGTTTCATTAAAATTGTTAAAAGATCTTTACTTTCTTTACAAAATGATAAATTGTTGTGTCGTATCAACAACAACAACAACAACAAAATAAATAATATAATATATAATAAGATAAGATTTGACGAGAGATAATATAAAAAGATAATAAACGAAAGAAAATGAATAAAAAAAAAAAACAATTCATAGATACGTACGTAATGTCTTTTAATAAATGAAAATAACTTACCAACTCTCGAGAATACAGCCAGGAAGAAGAAGAGACCACTGAAGAGTATCATCTTCCCGAATATTGTTTTTCAAAACGTTAATCAAAATTCTCTATTATAATATCTGTCAAATCGCGAACGATAAAATAAAGAGAAAATTTAAATATCACGTTTGCATATACAAATAAAAATCAACGTTCTTAATTCGTATATAAAATACGCGAGCCTACACACACACACGCGAGAGAACAGATTATAATATTTAAATAGATTTTCTCTTACGAGAGAGAAAGAACAACGAATTTCGATTCGAAAATATTTTTTAAAAAAAAAAGAAAGATAAAGGAAGAAAATAGGAAAAAAATGATAATAAAAAGTGAAGGATAAGAAATAAGAAAAAAAATGAAAATAGGAAAGAAAATCAACGATACGTGGGCGCTGTTACTCTTCCTTGTTTTTCTTTGCTTTGCTGGCGTTTCAAATTTTCTTAACGACAAATTGAAATATTAAAATTCAAATAAAATAATCAACTCGAAACGCTATTTATTTTTTTTTCCTTTTTTTTTTCGTTGGAAATAAAAACAAAATTCTTTTCGTATGGGGAGAGAGTGGGTACAGGTAAAGGATTGTAGGAATCAATTGGGGTGACAAAGCTGAGCTTACGGGACGTACGATGGTGGATTATTTAGCGTTAATGATAGCGCCGTTTTCAAAACCGCGAGAGCGCCATCGACGACTCGCAAAACATATGCTACGGTCACGAAGAGAGAAAGGTGACTGGATATACGCGAGGCGTGCTCGATACCTCCTGTCTTCTTGGCATAGTCACCTTTCTAGCAAAGCGGTAAGAAAGAAGGGAGTGTTGGGGGCCCGTATCGGGAGGCCCCTCTTCGGTATCATGGGCCCCCTACAAAGAAAACCACCACCACCACCTTTCCACTCAACTCAACTCACCTGAACTGACGCCTTGTCCAACCCCGAAACGACCTTGCTCAAGAAAAAAAGTGTGTGCTCATTAAAAATTATTCAAAAGAAAAAAATGGGATATTCCAACTAATGTGACTCCCACACCCTACCCCCCTCATTTTTTTTATCCTATTTTTCTTATTGTTTTTTATGAATTATGGCTAATTAGAAAAAAAGGGTGTACGCTTTTTATATTTTTCCATGTAAAAAAAGTTTATTTCTTTCAACCATATAAAAGCACTAATATTATTTTTTGTTACGGGTAACAGTTTACATAGAAAATCCTACTTAAAGAAACCAAGTTGTATATATATCGATATATCACGCGCGATAATCATATGAACACATCTTGTATAAATCCGATTCGATTTTTCCAGCAAACTGTACAAAATCTTCAATTATTTGTTGATCGATGATCTCTTTTATTTATTGTACCACATAATTTATACGTTCCCTTTGTTCTCGTTGATTGAATCGGGTGTTGTTAAACGACTAGACGTGATTGCAAACATTATTACCAAATATCATTTTCGAAATTGTCCTCTGAATTTCTTCGCTGCTTTTTTTTCTTTTTTTCTTTTTCTTTTTCTTTCCCCCTCCCCCCCTCCCCCCATTATTTCTTTGTTTTAAATATAATTAGAAATATACAATTAAACGTAAAAACAACGATGATCGCACATTGAAAAGTTTTTGTAAGAGTATCGTAGAAACAAAACCAGCTCGATATATATTCATTATTTATAACAAACTATAATATATTTATATATAAATATAAAAGGAAAGAAAAGCGTTGTATTTTTCTTTTTAATCGTTAACAGAAAAATTAGAAATAAATTGTATGCTAATTTTTTAAAATAATTAAATACTGTTAACGTTTAATAAAGACGTGCATATACAGTGGAAGGTATAAAAGTATTCGTAGAATTAATATGCGAATAGAAAAAAGATTTATATATTGTATTACAATGAAAATGTAAAAAATACATATCTTTTTTCTTTTCATATACTAACTGTACGAATAATACTTTTGTCTCTCAATGTATTATACCACCAATCGTAAAATTCACAACGTAGACAAGATTGATAGATCAAGAATCGTTGATAGATGGAATACCCCACACTTTTCTTTTCTTTTCATTTCTTTTCTTTAATTTTTTGGTCGAAACAAAGCTTGTTAACCAATATAAAGATAATCGAGTATTTCTATTGATCTCAAAGACTGGTTTTTTTTTCTTTCTTTCAAGAATGAAAATATTAGACAGATCGTTTGTTTATTAACGATTACGATACGACTTATATATGTTATATGTACATAAACAGAGTGCAGTATCGCAGTAGGACGAGATATCCCACCACCAGGTCGAATATTAACATTGTATCATTACGAATATTGAATTCATTAAAAAACGTGTTCTTTTTTTTTTTAAAAAAAAAGAAAACGAGACAAAGCACAACGTAACGTTGTTCATTCTGATTAGAATGAAACGTCGTTTGATTTTTTGCCCAACAACAAACACATCGATATGTAACATAAAGATTTATGATGATTTTTCAAATTTTTCCCCTGTACGTTGTTCGCGGATAAAATGGCTTCTTATTTGCAATAGCAGGAAAGAACAAGAGGATGAAAATGGGTTCCTTTTTTAACATATTTTGAAGAAGGAACGATCGATTGATGCCCTGTTTTGATCGAATGTTATTGCTAAACATTGCATTGCGATTGATTCCTGGTTGCAGTATATAATACTTTCGAGACGCATATTATAAGAATGAAATAATTACATAATTGATCGAATCTCGTATATAAACTCTAATTACTAACTAATTCAATTTGTCTATACTTCTTACGCATGTTGCTTACAGAATCTTTGAACAGGACTGGATCAAGTCTCATGTTGGATCGTAATAATGGCATATATCCAAAAACAGCTACGAATGTATTCATGCACGTTTGCCGTTGTATAAAATGATCAGGATCATTCCAAGGTGATCTGATTTTGAACAAATAATTCATTCACAGATATATTCGATATAACAATTATATAAAATAATTATAACGATTAGATCAACAAGTATTTCAAATTAAAAGTGTATAATAAAATGTTATTTATAAAATCCTTAGTTAATTCACGTATTACCGGATGATACACTTTGATATACATATAAATAAATATTTACCTAATTCCAGCAACCATAGTATCTTTATACAATTTCCGTTGAGTTACTTTGATAGGTGGTCTTCGAGTAACATGACTCACCAAGAAATTCATTAAAATATCTTCGCAATTCTGCGACTGTTCCACCGTCTTATGAAGAGTCGAACTTAATAATTCAGTATACAATGTGTTATAATAACGATGATAGAAAGCAGCACCAGTTAGAATGATACTGTAATCGTTTGTCCATTTACTCGTGTAACCCCATGAACGCTTTCCATTTTTAATTAAGATACATATTAATAAAATATATTCTAACAAATGATATAACAGATGAATAATAATTGAAAAAAGATGTGTATACCTTTGAATCATCCCAATAATGTGATCTTGCTGGATAGCCTATTATTCGATCGGGAAATGAACGCCAAACCATAAAAGCAAAATCAATTTCGTCAGTATTCAGAGTGGCATCTTCATCTAGCGACAATATGGCACTGGTTTTGATTAGTGGATGCGGATAAAAACGTTGGGATATACCATCCACGGAAACTATACTTATTGATGCTTTGATCCCTTGCCAACGTGGTCTTCTTGGAAGTGGAATGTCCGAATTCCACATTAGAATAATCTTATTAGAAAAATATATTTATTTTGTATGAATATTAGAATGAAATTTATAAACAATTGATGTTATTTACTTGATACTGACCTTATCTAAGTATTTACTTTTCGCGAGACTTTTAAGCAAACGATACAGAACAGCAGTAGATCCCAATTGAGAATATATGATGGCAGTGAAAGTATTACCAGGATTGCTGTTTGAGAATGGAAGTTCTTGTTGACTATCTGCAAATTGTGGTAATATTGCTAGAGCTCCAGGACTAGTATTCCAAATAATCCCTTCTCTTGTGCCTTCCCATGGTAAACGTTCACGAATATTCTATAATATAAATATAGGTATGATTTAAAACACGTTAAATATATTTGAGATTAAAAATCTTTATTTAATCAAAATCCTTACCTCGAATACCGTAAATATAATCTTTTCTATAGATGAAAAATATCGTTCCCATAAAAATTGTGTTTGCTGTCGTAACTTAAGAATCTGCATATTCGATACAGAACGTACTATATCTGGAATCTATGGAAACAAATATTTATATATAAATATTAATTAATTTTAATACAATGAATGTTTTTTAGTTTCTCTCAATTCAAAATATTTACTTGAAGCAACAATCGTTCATCGGAAAATATAACAGCCTGAGTCCAATCTATGCGTTCATGAAAAGGCAATGCCCATCCATTACTTAAAATAACTGGTATACAACCTGCTCTTAAAGCTTCTAAAAATCTGAAGCTACCGAGCCTTCGTCCACGAGGGACAAGACAAAATGTAGAGTTCATTAATAAAATCTCATAATCGTATCTACGAAAAATAAAATATAATTTATATTCAATAGAAATATTTCATTTAAGAGATTTAATAAATGTATTTTTTTGATCTATCACACTCACGTATCATATTCTTGATTATCTTGTTGACAGTGTTCATCTTGTAATTCTCTCCAAGCTTTACCATGACGACAAGTCGTTACAAATACCAAATCTTTACCGTTATGTAAATGGTAAAGTGCATTTCTAGTTTCCGAACCAATACCATGTACATATCTTTTACCCTTAAAAGCTGCCACATATTTTTTATTACTAGGAAAATTATTTTCTAATGCTTGACCAGGTTCCCCACCACGTTCAGGGTGTTGTTTTCCAAATAGCGGTATAGATACATCAAAATTTGGTCTAAGTCTAAATATGGACATACTTGCTTTAGCAAGCATAGCGTATCCTAAATCAAATGCGAGAGATTCCTCCGCATAATCTGGCCATGTACCAGAATACAAATTGAATATTAAATGATTTCTTCCATTATTCCAATGTTGTAAACGTAATAGTTTGGAAGGAAGATTATGCACAAATTCACTTGATAATGGATCCCTATCTAATGTGTCCAAGGCCAGAACAAATATACACGCTCTTGTTGGATCAGATGTATAATATCTTGACTCTGTTATAACATTTAGTATTTTTTGGTATAATGGACTTATAATATCTTCAATTGGATACACGTAAACTGTAAATCCTTGCTTGCACTTTGTAAAATCGAAGCAAGTTTCCATACGGCACTTCCTTGCGCGCTGCGATACAGGTAAGTTTCTATTCGATATTCTCAAATCTTTGTCGTAGAATTCTTCATTCAGACTTAAATACGAAGGCAATTGCTCGTAAGGCAACCGAGATCTGCCTGTCCATTTTTCACTTTTTAAACGATAACCACCGAAATAACAGTAACCAAGAAACGCGCATGTCACAAATAATAGTAAATAACGTTTCTTGGCTTGCATGTTTAATGCAATCAAGTTATACGATCATACGTATAAGCTTTAAGCATTATTTGTTAGATGCCATATCCTTGGTTTTGATTACAAGTAGACTACAACATATTGCTTGTATCTGCAGCGTTATTTTCATATATTTAAACAATTACATTGATACGAATAAACTCCCATTGCCAAAGCTCTCTGTAAAAAAATATAAAAAAATCATTTTTCAAATTAATGCAATAGTAACATTAATAACTTTCATTAGAATGTAACTTAAGTTTACAACAGTGCATAAAAGTAGATCATATAAATAATTTTATATGATATTGAAGATTAAGAGAACACCTGGAAAAGGAAAAGAAATTTTTAAACGCTCGACAATCAAATTATGCGAATTTAACGGATATAACAAAGAAAAACAAAAACGTATAATTAATCATTACCTTACTGCTTATGCAAAGGAAATCCTCGAGATTGATTAAAAGAACGAACATCTCGGTGGGCTGAACAATCGCGTAATTCATGACAAAATATGAATCGTTACTTTAGTGACAATGACTTTGATTTCACATTTACTTATTACATAGTGATTTATAAAATGTCCGAGGTAATGATAGTTTGTAAACGGTCAATTAAAGTTTTTTAATAGTCGTTAACCTATAATACCGGAACGCTCCGAAGGTCACACTAGATTTATCACACTCGATTTAACCGATGTAAGATTGCAAGAAAAAAAAAAATTGACCAAGAGTATCATGATTTTTATTCGTTCAAACAGCAATATATTGTCAATATCGTATAATGATATTTTAAGAGTATTTATAGGTTAGTCGCGAACCCGAGGAAAATTGAAATAACTCGCCGGTTATTTTACGGTTCTTAACGTTTTCCTTTGAGATCGACACAAACGCATTATATCGAATTGAAAACGCCTCCAATTGCAAGAGATCATTGCACGCGATGCATTAAATAATAAATCGCTTCGGGAGCATCGCGAATAATGCAATGACGTTTAGACAATCAGACTAGTAAATTGCCTAATCGGTTATATACTTTACAGGATGTGTTACCATCAGAGCAGTTTGACGATTCATCGAATGTTTTTTACTGCCATCTATCAGAAACACTAATAAACTTTTATATAAACAACTGTCACTATGTTACCGACAGAGATAACTATTTGAAAAAACATTCTAATTCCAAAATTCAAAACAACAAATAATTTTTAAAACAAACATAAACACACATTATTTAAGTAAATCGCAATAATTTGCTTTAAAATTAACGATAAAACATAACAATGCAATTAAGTTGTATCGTAAATAAAATGAACAAAAAATCAAAATGAATATATATAAAGTATAAAATTATTAATAACAAATTCAGGTAGAGAGACATTGTCAATTCCTTGAGATATATTTTGTACGATAAAGAATAAATACGTTGTGACGTTATATCGGCATCAATAATGCATGGCCTGACGCGTTTCAAATTGATGTCGAATCGTGATAAAGGGGCCTAGATTGATCGAAATTACAATGAAACCGAGGTATCATTGATCGAACTTGAATATGCCAACGGTGCATAAACTTGAAATGAGAATTTAAGTTCGAACGCGTTTTCCAGGAGTCTCGGAAAGAGAATAGAAATTTCTTAGATAAATAATAAGAACATGCTGGCGAATACGATTAAAAAATTATGGCATACTTTGATCGAAGTGTACAACGAATTCTCGATCGAATCTACGATACATGGAATAAAACATACAACTCATGCCAAGTCAATTAGTTTAAGGTAATCGTATAATTTTTCTTCTTCTTCTTCTTTTTTGTCTCTTCTTCAGTCTATTTTCTTTTTCAATTTAAATTGTCTAATTCGTACGATCACTATTGTAGGATATTATGGATCATCATCATAATATTATCTTTCTTGGCATCGGCAAAGTTAGCAATGTTATTCTACAGTCGTCATCAGTTAGCAAATATGAGTACTTTGATAATCAGCCCTCAAGTTCCAACTAATATAATCCCATTACCAGCCGTTACTCTTTGCCACGGAAATATTGCCACGATACAAAACGTGCTTTCTTATTTATCATCGCAAGAACGAATGTATTCTTCTAAAAAATCTATTTTAGATTTCAAATGCAATCGATTTAATTATTCTTATAATTAAATTCATGTTCTCAGATATATTCCTCGAGGTTTAACCCGAGATGATTTTGAACATAGTGTAAGATACTTACGCGAAGCGATTTATCCCAAAAATCATTATCCAGAAGAATTAGATAAATTACAACAAATCCTTACGGCAAATCAATTATCGTTGTCCGAATTATTCGAAAACATTAGTCCAAACTGTACAGATTTTGTGATGATGTGTCGACTTAATGGAATATTTATGCCATGCGATAAAATGCTGAATCGTATAATCACACGTTACGGAGTATGTTGCGCATTCAATTATGAAGATCCACGGAAAAATATAGAGAGGTAATATATTAATCGTAATAAAAATTCAATTTAACGAGAGAAACGTTTCCATTGCAATCGGATAGCATTACTAATAGTGAAATGTAAAGGAAAAGCTATGAAATGTTCACCTTGACCGTAAGACTTTTCGATCGATCAGCTAACAAACTCACTTATTCACTTCGAGACAGTTTTTTATTCTTTTCTCTTTTTCTTAAGATATGAAGTTTGCTCTTTCTTATACGTGTTATGTCACGCAATCGTTCCTAGAATACCAATAGATATGTAGATAATTCTTTCGAGTAGATGAGTCTTAAATATTAATTATAAACGTAACTCGTAAAAATGATCTTCTCTTAAAATCCTCGAAGATTTATATAATTTCTACAGGTCGAAAGAAGAATCTTTGCCAAACTACAGCCTTAATTTTGGGTCACGTTATGTTATGTCTTTTCTTATGAAACCTTTACCACCGCGTGACCGTATGTCGTCTATAATAAACGGAGATGGTATGAAAATATTAATACACGAAAAATACACGTACCCAGAGTCTACTGCTTTTCAATTTATCGCTGCTTCTGGTCAAGAGATTATAGCTAAACTGTATCCTACTGCATTGAGTAGCAGCTCTGAAATTTTAAATTTACCGACCACTGTTAGAGGATGTTACATGGCTTTGTCATCCCAGAAAAATCATCGTTATCGCGCTGATAATTGTTATACTCATTGCCGTGAAACAATAACGCGCAAAATTTGCGGTTGCATACCATTTTCAGCGTCAGTATTGGAAACAAAAACTGACTTAAAAATTTGTAATTTGACACATATTTCATGTCTCGCCCGTATTACGTTACAAACATATACATTAACATTGCAAGATTCAGAATGTGATTGCCTTCCTGATTGCGAATCTATATCGTACAAAGTTGCAGTTAATAAATTGCCAATGTCTGCTATCCAATACTCTCCAGGAAAATTTTAGTAAGTATATATAATAAATTTTATATATAAATTACTTTAAATATAATTTTATATGTATATATATATATATATAAATTTCTTTTTATATAATTGTATATATTGCCTAAAATTATAAAATGTTAGTAAGTGTATTTATTAATTTTAAAATTATTCAATTTTGTCGAATTATCAGTGAAGCCGCTGCACGAATTTCAAATGCAACAATACTTCACGTTACGTTTGCCAGAAATTCGGCTATATTGCAACGAAGAGAATTAGTACTTTCATGGATTAATCTTATCTGTGCGTATTTTATACCAAAGTTGTTTGATTACTCAATCACGAAATGATTCATTTCAAATTTATTCATTTTGCAGCTTCCCTAGGTGGTGTCTTTAGTTTATTTTTAGGATGTAGTTTCATCTCACTCGTGGAAATATTTTATTTCTTTTGTGTTCACTTTTTTTATAAATTAAAATTCCAAAGAGAAAGTCTAAATTCGAATAGTAATATGAACAAAAATTATAATTGATTTAATTAGACGAAAAAAAGAAAAAAAGAAAAAGGAAAAGAAAAATAATTTGATAAATTATTTCTTCATAACTGAAATATATGAAACACAGTATTAATATCATTTACGACTATTTATAATACTTTTTATAAAAATGCTGACAAACAATAAAAATATTATACACAATTGATATAATTAATTAATATCATTACTTTTTAATATGACTAAGCACTGCCTTCTGTCTCCAATGAAGAAGTTTTATTTGTTAAACTATTTTTATTATTTCTAAAAGATGATTTTTTCTTATGGCTCATTCGAGTATCAGGCTTCAATATTAATCTGTTCCCGTGTAAACATGGCCATTCACGTTGTTTAAGTAAGTATTCCGCTGTAAGTTCTACACTTTCCATCTTAACTATCGCACTCCTGAATAAAAACACAATTATAATATAAAAAATATAAATATCTTTCTTTTACAATTGATAATAAAAAGCAAAAATAATTTCATAAATTAGAATATACTTATTATTTTCTTGATTTATATTACCTTAAATTATTTTTATTTGGTTTTAACAAAGTAACTGATACACATCCTGGTAAAACATCTTTTATCTCCTCAATCTTTACAGAACTTTTTAGATTTCCAACATATAATCTGTTTCATAATTAAATAGAGATATTAAGCAAAATAAATATTCACATATGTGAGCCGTAATTTATTTTAAATATATATAGTTAAGCATCTGAATCAAGCGCTTTAGCAGCAATATTTTTTAAAATTCTAATAGCGGAATTAAATACTTTGGTCTGTGAGCGAATCATGATATCAGAGATTAGATAGATTTGAATAAAAAAATCTATTAAAATACTTACGTTTGTGACAATTTTTCATCTGGCAGCACAGAAGGTAATTTAACTTTTTTTCCTTTCTTTTTAACTTCTTTGCCTTGTAGTGTATTCAACAAAGCTCTTCGTACAACTATAGGTTTCCCATGTGCAATTTTACCTTTAAGATTTCTTTTATTTTCTAATGCCTCTTTAACGGTAGAAAATTCTACATGGAAACTTTTACTAGGTTGTCGTGGTAATTTAATAATAAAATCACCTCTAAATAAATCCGTTACTTCCTCTGTGTTTTTTATTTTACGTGTATAACGAACAAGAAGCGTTCTTTCTGCTCGTTCTTTTAAGCTCTGCTTCCATTCCTCTTCACACATTTTCTGATAAAATAGAAAAATAAATCTATAAGATTTTAATACAAATATATGATATGATATACTCAATTCTTACTTTGTATTATATTTATACGAAATATAATCGGTTTTTATAAATATCTCTTTTATATTTATAATATTATATTTATTATTACAAGTTTATATTTATACGTATTAAATAATTTGATAGTATTCTTACTATTTTATTTTCAGACGATCAAAATGCTTCTTTTTTTTTATATCACTTCCAAAATATTATAGGTTATAAAAACGTGTTTATAGTACCTAATATTATAGGTTATGTAAACGTGCTTATTATACCTAACCAACCAATACAATGCTGGTTTTTGACCTAGTTAGTTTTGAAATGTAACCAGTACAGTTTAGGAAATATTATTAAAAAAAAAGGTCCTAGTTTCAAAATTACTAGAAATAGGCAAAAAAAAATAAATAAATATGCAGAATAAATTATCTTACTTTTTCGAAAAAGATACTCTGTTATTGGGCTATATAGAAATTCGTGATTCTTTTGCTTATCAATAATTGTTAATTATTATAATTTTAGACTCATATCAACTGACCTTGGGAAAAGAAAAAGATATGTATAAATCGAGCATTTGTTTTCGAAAAATGTTCAACAGCAGTAATAATTTTACTTTAGTATTTTAAAATAGCCAAAAAAAAAGAAATTAATATTTTTTAAGACATTGTCTTGCATAACAATAGAAAACAATTTGTTAACACTTATGTTTTGCATGGTATCATTACTTATATCATAACAAATATAATTATAGATAATATGTTGTAATATGTTAAAAGGTCTCTTCAAATAATTAACTTTTATCTTGTAAGTAATTTGTGTGTGCATAGTAAATATAAATATATATAATTCAATATCCATTTAATTAGGCCATTGATTAAAATATAGTTTGAAATTAAATCCAAGTTTTAGCCTAATAATAAACTTTTATATTTCATATTGCGTATAATAATTGATAATAAGAATATGTAAGACTTAAGGTATTAATTTCATTTCAACTAATAATTATTTTCAGTTTAATGATCAAATATAACTTTCAAGTATAATTACCCAGACATAAATGCAATCATAAATACTTCTAATAATCTTATTATGCATTTTATATAAATAGATAGTACATACGCAAAGATATTATATGACTTACAATTCTAAAATAAAATTAACTCAATGGAAGTACTGTACCTAATAACGAACAGAAAAGAAAATCTGGAAGCTTTGTTTTGGAGTAATATAGTGTAACAATAAAAATATTTAAAATATCTGTCCCGAAAACTATAAATTAAGTGCTTTTTGAGATCGGAGATTATAAAGACAACTGATAAATACAGTTTTTAATTCCTTTCTTTGATACTCTGTACACTAATAATAAATAATTCTAGATCTAAAATATTCATATAATTTTTGGTTCTACAATTTATTATTTTTAATAATACCTATAAAAGCCACTTCTGCATTCCTTTTTTTATAATCTTTAGTTGGCTTAGATTAAAGAGTGAAGAAAGCTGATAAATTATTAATGTGTACTATATGTTAATAACATAATATTAAAGAAATGCATTATTCAATACAACTGTTATCCTAAAATTAAATACAAATTTTCAAATGAATTTGAATAGTTATAACATGTTAAAAGGAATTGAAATTTCAATTTTTCAATAATATTCGTTAACAAAAATGTAAAGACTAATTTAAACTCTAATTAATTTAAGAATAAATATAATAAACTATAAGAAACGTTTTTATGATCGTACTTCCTTTAAAAATAAATAAATTGTATCTACTTATTTTCTGTCCCCAGAGATAAATCAAAATTAATCAATTTAATTATTGATTAAACAATATACCAATCGGACTCATTCTTAAAATGTAAGTGTGCTTAATGTAATTTATTATGGCTTCAAGACTGTGCTAAGGAATTTTTTCACATCTCGCATTTCCTGGAAAAATGGTAATAACATTATATATTTATAAAATGTTTTCTATAAAAGGAAAAAAGAAAAGAGATACAAAAAAATAGGAATTAGAAATTTAAAAGAATATAACAGAATAAAAAAAAAAAAAAGTAATAATTATACATATCCAAAAAATAAATATGTTACCTCTTCAGAGGATGTATGCATCATTCCCCTGTACGTTTTAAATTCTGTCTGTGACATAAATTGTTTAAGAAACGATGCAGTCATTTGACCCCATTTATATGGCACTATAGGATCGCAATCTCCATGACATTGTAATAACGGTGTATTATTATTTGCTAATGCTTCCTTACAAGGGAATAAAATAATAACAACCATAGTAATAATAGTAAAGTAAAAATTAAAGAATTAGTAAAATATTATGAAGATATTTGAAATAAACTTACTGCTGGAAACTTTTGATGTAAAGGAAGCCATGTTGACAAAGCTACTATACCAGCTAAAGGTTCTGGGTGTGTAAGTGCACTATACATAGCTAAAGCTCCACCTTGACTAAATCCTCCTAGGACAATATTTTTGGTTGATATACCTGCAGCAACTTCTTGTGCAATTAAACTACGAACATATTCCGCAGCTTTACGTATACCCTCTTCATCTTCTGGACCGGTAGGATCCAAAGATCGTAAGTCAAACCTGTTAATTAAATGCTACTTAATTATGTAAAATTATTATACAGGTGGTACCAACGTTAGTTGACTTATCCTGTATATTATCCTTTTAAATATGGCGATTTAAAAAATATCTTTATAATGTTTATTAAATGTACTTACCAAGACGGCATTCTAAAGCCTGCATTAAGAGTAACTGGCATTGTTGGTCTACAAAAATAATAGATAAATGTTCAATTTTCTCGTTTAATTATTTTAATATTAATTAAATATTGTACTATAATATTGTAACATACGCTGTTGGACAAATAACTTTGACATGAGATTGTCTTATAGCTGCTATAGGACTGGCCCAACCATTTCTGTAAAGTAGAAAATTATTATTATTTAATAATTTTATTAAATCTATAAAATTACAGATAAATCTTAAATAATAACTTACCCTGTATCACCTAAGCCATGGAAGAATATAAGCTGGAACAATAATATTTCTATTTATTATACAAAATTAATCATTTTATAAATTTATTATTATTAAAATATTTTCTATAATAATATAACTAAAATCTATATGTAATATATTAATATATAAAATAAAAGCTCCAGTGTTTGAACTAACAGGGAGACTTAACTGTTGAGATTAAGATATATTTGGTATAGTAGAACAGTAATTTGTATCATGATGTTAAACGTTTATTTAGAACAAATAATATAATAACAATTAGAAAAAAATAATGCAATAAGAAAAAAAGGAATAAAATATTAGTAATATAAATAAAAATGAAAGATATAATATTGTACAAGGGGTATACTATCTCTAGATTATTTGTTTTGATAGTAAATGACACAACCGATAAAGTGTAAAAATAGTATTCAGATAATGAAACGTATTAATAGTGGAGCATGTATTGAACTTTCAAATACTAGATCATCGGATAGTAAAAATTCTACTATATATATATACACATATGATTGTTAATTACCGTGGCTGTATGTCTGGTAGCAGCAGAAATTATCACTGGGCTTGACATTATATTTTCTTTGATTTTCTAAGTACTATAGAAAGTAGGAAACTAGTTGTATATTAATTCAATAAAAATCGTAAACAGAGAATAGAACACCAGACATTAATCCTTTCAACTGACTGCAGAGTTGGTTAATATTCCCTATATATATATATAACTATGTAATTGCAAGCCATTGGTCGAATTCATCTAGAATGCAACATACAACAAAAAGTATGAAAACCACTGACTATGATAAATTGTAACTATTATGTAATGCAATTGTGCAATCCGAATTTCTAAAAAGTATTTTTCAAATTTCTAAGAAAATGGAATAGTATAATTGTAGATTTAAGGTATTTAATTCATTACTTCCTGTCACCTTTTATTTATAAATAAATCTTTTTTTTCGTACTACAAACTGAAATAAATGTAATGAATAGTTCAATGAGAATATTGCCCATTGACTTTCAATCGTAAATATTTTTAATTTTTTGTACATATATACACCTGATTACAAAAATAATTCACTAAATATAAGAATATAAAAGATAATATATATAAAAAAAAAACAAAATAAATAACATAGAAAATTGATAAATAAAAAGCTAAGGTTACCTCGATGGAAATCGGACCGTGGACATGAACCAACCAATCAGAAGGCGTTTACTCGGCAATGAAAGGTATTCTACAAGCCTGAAGGCGCACGCGTATTTTCTTAAATATGTCATAGTCATCATGAGAATCGAACTTAGGGGTGCCTGGAATGCGAGCATTACGAATAACAAAGATGGTTCGTCGATGCTCGAAGCACTCGTTCCATGATCGTTCTTAGTCGAGGAGTCGTGCTGACCAGCCATATTGTTTCACCGCAGTGTTTGTTTTGGTGCAACCTAGATTTCATATTGAAAAATCGAGAAAAATTAATTCGGCGCTGATTAAAATAGACGGGTTAAAAGCTAGAATCATATTTTGGGGCGTTGTACAGGTAACGGTGATCGTGCGGTCTTTTCAATTGTATTCGTTGTCAGCCGAAGGGGGGCTAATCCGGTATAATCTGGGTGTCAGTCGACGCGCACGAGAAACGGCCGAACGAAAGAAATGGCCTGCGCTACTCTAAAGAGATCCTTGGAGTTCGACCCGGTGCACAGTCATGGTCGTCCTAGTAAGCGACGAAGATGCGTCCCTATGTGCGTTTCGCCCGGTACATCGACGCAGAACAATCCGGGACCGCAAAATCCCTCGCCCTTCGGCGAGGTTACTCACAAACTAACTCCTGGTAATTACTATAGCTTACGGCCATTTTTTTTTTCTACCTTGCTTTACGATACGGTAATTAGTACGGGCGATTGTAATGTTTTCTCATTATAATTTTAAAAATCCTATGCCTCCCTGTTATTCTATTGTATGGCCGCCACCACCACCACCACCACCACTATACTTCTATTAGAAAGAAGGGTGGGGGACAGGATTCTTCGGAAGAACGTCTATGCGTGATCAAATTTTTTCAATTTATCTTTCTTTATTTCTTTTATTTTTTTTTTCTTCTTCATTTTCTTTCTAACTTATTACCTTGTAAGTCATTATACTCGGTTTTTAGTATGATAATAGACTTTTTAATCATTCTTAATTTCCTTTTTTTTTGTCCCCGAATCGTTTTTACTCGCAGGTCGAATTGATCATTAGTCCGATATGAAATTTAATAGTATTCGTAAAATATATACCCTATTAATTATTATGTATATAACAATATGAAACTTTTATATTATCTTTTATTTATTTTTTTCTTTTTATTAATTTTTTTTTTTATAGAATTTTATTTTTTATATATGACAATAGTGGCTACTGGAATTAACGCTCACGCGCATGCGCACATATGATGGGATAAGTAAAATTAACGGACTTTAATGCTTTGAATTTTATTTATTAGATTTGACTATGAATAAAATAAAAAATTTCGTTAATTATTAAAAATATGACAATCTAGGTGAACATCTGAACAAATTAGTATATATATATATATACATAAACATATATTTATACATACAAATAAATAAATACCCACAACGTTGTAAGATTACATTACTATATAACAAACACAAATTAATGTATGAATACACCTGTCTAATGAAACATTCATTAACAATAAGAGAAAATAAAATGATAATATATATTTTCTTCTAAATAGAAAAAATGGCTGCCAATATCAGAGAAGAGATTCGTAGACTGCACCGACGCAAGCAATTATATTTTAATCCTCAAGTAAACAATGGAGATTCTTCAGATATGGAAAGTCCTTCCAGTCCGTCTAGCCCATCTGCATGTGCTTCAAATTCTTACACTCATAGCGGAAAAGAAAAGCCTCTTTTTACATTTAGACAGGTATACAACAAAAGTATACAATATTTTATTAATATTACTTAAAAATGAACGATATATCTGAAAAACGTATAACGTTTCTTTTTGTTTATTATCTTTATTATATTATCTACATACTATTTATAGTATTTATTGTTTCTGTCCATTGTTAATAATTTTATTAGGTTGGCTTGATCTGCGAGCGGATGCTTAAGGAACAAGAAACACAAATTCGAGAGGAATATGATCAGATCTTAAACATGAAGCTTTCAGAGCAGTATGATGCTTTTGTTAAATTCACCTATGATCAGATACAGAAAAGATTTGAATCTGCAGCTGCGCCAAGTTGTATGTAACAATTGTTTTTTTTTGCGTTATTGTTCACAATTTATACCTGTATATTTGATATAATGTTCAATTTCAGATCTATCCTAAAAGAAGATTTGTTATTTATAAGGACACATTTCTTTGATGAATATTATGTGAGATTCACTTTTAAACTTTTTATTTAATTATTATATAACTCATTATTTTTAATTTTTCTTTTTTTTTTTTTTTTTTTTTAATTTTTAATTTTTGTATTTTCTTAGAAATAAGAATTAATTATACTGATACATGAAATTTATAATTTATGTAATTCCCTTACCTCTTCATAATTTGCTTTATAATAAAGGTTCTTTATCCATTTATAGATTTGTACTGTGTGAAACAAATTTTGCTTCAAGTTTAAGCTGAATACGCTGTGCCACCTCATTCGAAAAATTATCTTTAGACAAACCCAGTATAGTTTACTTTAAAAATAAAAAAATAAATAAAATACAAAAAAAAAAATAAAAAATACAAAAACCTTGAAGAAGGAAGAAGAATATAGTTAAAGTAAGTTTAGTAGACTCACACTGAATAACAGCCAGACTTAAAAAAAAAAATTTACAATGTATACTATTGAACTAACAATATTTGTACTGTCACATAACTAAAGTATGGTGGTATCAGGGAACTGTATTGCGAGAATGTTCTTATATAAGAGCTGATGCTGTTGAAATTAATATCTTATACGAGGCTTGAAGTACTGTACTCTACAATAGCCTAGAACATTCATGTGATAGTTCTTTGTTAGTGTACAGTTATAATGCTACAGCGTCTTAGATATTTTCCTTAAGAAATGCAATAATTAATGCTTGTATACTACAAATTTGTAAATCATGTGTCATTATTGTAATATTATCCATGACTAAAGGAAATCGCTAATACAAAGCAAAGTGTACAAGGAGGAGATTGAAATGTATTAAAATGTCTTTTGTTTGTCTTCATAAAATCGAATGAGTTTCGATGAAAATATAATTTTTTTAAATTAAATATCATAATGTTATTTTTTGAATTTTCTTCATTTTCATTTGGTATGCCTTTTTTCTTTTTTCTTCTTTTTGTTTTTAGTATGTACAAGAGTTCCACGTGAACAAAACATATATATTTGTTAGCATTAAGATTATCATGTAAAATTATTATGTAAAATTGTACGATTAATGGAGCATTATTAAAATGTATGAAAAGGTTGATTATTGAAATGGTTATGCGATACTATATATCTAAAATACTATTTCAAATCAAAATATGATCTTTTCTTTAATATATGTAGTCAATTTCTTTTTACATATGCCTATATCTTTATCTAGTATATAAACACTCTTTATTTGTAATAAGAATATAACGAGCTGTAACAATACATACATTGTCAGATCGTACAAACCATTGTGAATAATGATGACGATAATAATAACAATACGAAATAAAGATTTCTTAGTATTCTTTAAAATTTTTTTTCTTCCCTATAAAAATGTTTCTTTATACACCATCTCCTATTCTTATAATAGAATGTAACATGAAATACTAAGTCTATTTTTGCAAAAGCTTCTCTTCTCATAGTTTTGTATAAAAATTTATTAATCATGAGATTGAGAAATAATGTCATCATTCGTAGATGTTATTAAAATTAAAACACATTATTATGAAGCACGTATAAAAAAAACTATAAAATAAAACTATTAGCACACCAGAAAATATATGAGACAAAATCTTTCACTTATGATACTAATGTACCATCATTCTTCTAACAGCAAAGCAATCTGCATCACTGAATTACTGAATATGATACAAAAGACGTAACAAAGTTATAACTAGATGTGCATTATAAATCTTATTAAGTAAATTACATAATGAAATAATGTAATTAGTAATATGGCTTCAAGTTGTGAAGCCCCTGGGAAAGGGTATATGAAGGCACCACCGAGACGTTTGGAATTGTCACTTCTGGTTTGGACACAAACCTTCACTAAGCAGCTTGAGTAGAAAAAAAGTGCCAAATGTTCCCTATCTTGTTTTTGGCTTTCGTCGTAGCCATTAAGGTATTCAAAAAGACCACGCCTAATGGTAAGTGTTATAACACATACATATATATAAATACAAAATTATATTCATTATAAAGAAATCATTTTTCAAAATCAAAACTGTTTAACAAAGTTATTCTATTAATATAATGAGTACCATATACTTATGTACTAACAGGCAAGGTCACTGTTTACCTGGGCAAACGAGATTTCATTGATCATCTAGATCATGTGGATCCTATCGATGGCATCATTGTTGTGGAAAATGATTACCTCCAGGGACGAAAGGTTTACGGACAGGTTGGCATGAATAGATGTATTTCCTAAAATTGTCTCATACAATATACAAAATAATTAACAAAAAATACTCGCTATTATTATTAAGGTAACTACGACTTACCGCTTTGGTCGAGAGGAAGATGAAGTAATGGGTGTCAAATTTAGCAAAGAATTGGTCCTCTGCAAAGATCAAATAGTTCCTTTCAAAAAGGAAAAACAGGAAACGACTGAAATTCAAGAAAGATTATTGAAACGTCTCGGACCAAATGCCTATCCATTCCTCTTCCAGTTCCCTCAGAACTCTCCAAGCTCTGTTACTCTTCAACCTGGAGATGACGATCAGGGCAAACCATTGGGTGTTGACTATACTGTTAGAATTTATGTTGGTGAAAACGAAGAAGACAAGGTAATTTAAGCAAAAAGAGCAAGGAATAATGGAAAGCTAAAGCTTAATAAAAGTTTATATACAGAAACAAAAAAAGAACAATATTAATTTCGTTTATAGGGCCATAAGAGATCATCCGTAGCATTGACTATTAAGAAACTGCAATATGCACCACCAACACGAGGACGCAGACTTCCGAGCTCTCTTGTATCAAAAGGATTCACTTTCTCTCAGGGCAAACTTAATTTAGAAGTTACACTCGACAAGGAAATTTACTACCATGGTGAAAAGGTGGCAGCTAATGTTATAATTACAAATAATTCTAGGAAAGCAGTGAAAAACATTAAGGTACATTATATTGATGCACATAATATGCTACAAATATTTCCTTTATCAAGATATATATATATATAATTAAATATAATATTGTAACTGCAGCTCTTTGTGGTGCAACACTGCGAAGTTACTATGGTCAATGCTCAGTTCTCACGACATGTTGCTAGCTTAGAAACCCGCGAAGGTTGCCCAATTACTCCTGGTGCATCTTTCACGAAACAATTCTATCTTGTACCCTTGGCTAGCAGCAACAAGGATCGCCGTGGTATTGCTCTTGATGGACACCTTAAGGTACTGCAAGTATAATAAATGTTATAAAATTGTATTTTTTATATTGAAACGATTTACTGATCTCTAATTTTCATATATCATAAGGATGATGATGTAAATCTTGCATCTTCAACCATGGTGCAGGAAGGTAAATGCCCTGCAGAAGCAATGGGCATTGTTATTTCTTATTCTGTAAGAGTAAAATTAAACTGCGGCACTTTGGGAGGTGAACTGATTACGGATGTTCCATTTAAATTAATGCATCCTGCTCCTGGTAAGGAGAACAAAATTTTCAATATTATAGATAGATTTTATTTATAATTTTAAATATATGAATTTTCAAATATTTACTATTTTTGTCTGCTGCCATAGGATCTGTTGAGAAAGAAAAGGCCATGATGAAAAAGAGCAAGAGCATCGATAGGGCTCGCTATGAAAATTCTTGCTATGCAAACGATGACGATGATAATATTGTTTTTGAAGACTTTGCACGCCTACGCTTGAATGAACCTGAGTAAAATATTTGTATATATACATGTATATATATACCACATTCCTCAAGAGGATCTTAAATTTTTCAGTAACATAATAGCATGTATTATAGAAGGTAAAACGGAAATAATTATGGATTAATATCTGAAAAATGTAGGATTCTTTTGAGGAAAAAAAGTAGGCAACCTATAATGAAAAAACTAGGCAATCAATAAGGTAAATTGTTAATTATAAAAATATTAAATTGTGATCAATGAATTATTTTATTAAATACATATAATTACTATATGCATATTATGGAACGCTAATAGAAGAAGAAAAAATAATAAAAATAAATAAAAAAAAGCGTAAACTACAACATAAAAATAAACTCATATCGTCATGCAATTTTCGTGCGATTGTGGTGGTCGCACGAAAATTCATTCAACTGACGGCCAAAAAAAGCGAGCTTAATAACGATAATAATTTATATCTAATTATATTAAAAACTATCCCGTCTTACCAGAAGTGACATGTATGTTATTAACCATAATTTATTATTATGCTGTATATCAATATGTTTCTTTAATACTAATGAATATTAAGTTCATAATATTGTTCAGTTATTATTACTGTACATTAGAATGAAAATAAATAAAATATAAAAATATATATTTTAATCGTTATATATAAATTATTACTACTTTGAAATTATCTAAATGAAAATCTTATACATAATAATAAACATACAACATACAACATAACAATATACAAATAAAACATAAACCTATAAAAATACAATATCACTTCTAAATCAATCTGACTGGAGAGACAAAAAATTATCACTGCATTTATTGCAACTAAATGCAACTAAATTATAAAACTAAAAAGATTGACACACATTTTATGATTCATATTATAATATAAATAATTGTGATATATAAAATACATTACATATATAATATTTTCAATTTTTTGACACATGTCAATATAATCTTGTCATATTAATGTAATATTGTCACATAGTTATCACAACACAAATATTAAACCACATTGAACATTTCCTTAGCTCTAGTCGTATCGTATAAATGTGATATAAATTATTATAAATAATACTATAAAATGTAATAAAAAATAAAATTAAATAAAATAAACACAAAAAGAAAGAGGGATGAAGGAAAATGGAGGGGGAAAAACAATAGTTACAGCGCGTGTTGTTTAGATGGCACCACCAGTATTACGCGTGCGTCGATTTTTGATGTACAATTTGAAACTTCGTTCTCTTGTATTTAAAGATATTTCAAAGTTTTCAAACAGATGAATCGAAACTCGAATTATTTAATATTATCGTTGAAATTAATCAATTACTCGAGATTTACAAATGTTTTTCAATAGTGCTGGTGCAGGATGAATTATTTGAACAGTATAGGAGGCAGCGGTACGAGTACCGATTCTGGCCTCCAATTGAACAATGTCGAAGTGTTGTATACTAAAGTGCAAAAGGTTTATATAAAACCTCAACATAAAGAAGAAAGACAACGTGAACTTAGGGTGAACGTTGAAACTCATGCTGGTCTTAGTCCTGTTTGTCGTAAGGTATTATTTATTTTCTACAAATAACCTTTTTACTATTTGTCAAAATTCCACCACACACACACACAGATTCTACTTATTAAATATTAATATTTAACACACTCTTTTCAACATTAACATGTTTTCGTATAGGACAAAAAAAAACTTGTTATCAAATTGTTATTATTATATAAATCATAGAAATGATTGAAATTCCAAAAAATGTTACCAAATGCCAATCATTTTATTTCAGAGTTTATGTGTTTTATTGTCAGACGATGATGATCCTTGCTTTTTATATTCTTTGTTTATTGCCGAGGAAGATTTTAAAGTACTGAAAGCTCAACAAGGTTTATTAGTTGACTTTGACAATTTTGCAACTCAATTAATATGTTTATTAGAACAATGCAATGTACCTGGTTCCAATGTGTCAAAAACACCACCCAAATTTCTTTTGCTATTAGCAGAAGAAAATGGAGAATGGACATTCAAACTGGTTGAAACTAATAATTTTAAACATCTGTGCCATTTGAGTTTATTCATATCTCCTGCTAATGATTTTGATTTGAGAACTCATATGGCTATGAAAATAAAACAATTAAAAGAAAATGTTTTGCAAAAGAATAGAGATGTAGTTGGTTTAGAAACGCGATTGAATGACTTGACTATTAAATTTGAATCTAAAACTAAGGAATTAGATCAATTAGAACAAAGATATTTAGCAGAGAAAAGTCAAATTCAAATTAATTCTACTCAGCAAATAAGTATCGAAAAGGACAGGTAGATATATTTAATTATCATATGATTTTCATACTTTATATTTTATATACATTACACTTTTTTATAAATTGTATATTATTGATAATTTATATAATAGATTTGCTCAGGCAAGGCTAGAATGGCAACGTCAAAGCGACAAAGATAAAATGGAATTAGAACATAGACATACGGAAACTTTAAAACAATTACATGCTGAACTTGCTGAATTGCGTACACAAAATATGAGTTATAAGGATAAATTGTCATATCTTGAAGCCACTAACAAAGAACAGAGTAAACAATTACAGAATATTGAAAAAGAATTAAATCTTGCCCAAAAAGAATTAGCGCTTTTAAAGAAACAAAATTCAAAATTAGATATAGATTTTCACGAAAAAGATAAAGCCGTTAATGGTTTACGTACGAAAGTAGCTGTACTTGAACAGGAATTAAAAGATAAGGGTGTAATTATTAATAAACATATGGAAATGTTAAAAACAGCGAAAGAACAAAAACAACAATTGGAGGAACTTTTAGCTGATAAGGAAGGCCAATTACAACGCAAACAAAATTCTTTGAGAAGTTTAAGCGACGAGTTAGTAAAAGCTAATGAAATATTAACAAAATTACAAAATGAATTAGCTTCTACTAAATCTAAATTAAAACTGAGAACAAGTATAGCATTGGAACAAGAAAGATTATTAGATAGTAAACAAAAGGAAGTTGGTCAATTGGAAAGTAAAATGGAAATTGTAAATAAAGATATTAAAGAGGCGAAAGTAGAAATAGAACATTTAAAAGAACATGCAAAAGTATTACAAAATCAATTGGAAGAAAAAGACAAAGTAATCAAAAATAACGATAATGGTAAATGTATATAGTATAACTTTCTTTAATTTTTATAAATATAATATTCTACAATAATATTTTCATTATAACTATTTCATTAAATTTGTATATATTTGATTACAGTAATCAATTGGTTGAATCGTCGTTTAGCTGACAATCAATCACCACTTCAGAGTACTACTACTCCAGCTCCAGTTACTATTCCATCATCTGTACAATTAACTTTACCAAGATCAAACAAATTATATGCAAATAGATTTGAAACACGAACACCTGCACCTGGCACTATAGCACCTACTACATTATCAGGGTTGCCATTAAAAAATCCAATAGTTCAAAATCCAAATATTAATCAAACTACTCGTACAACCGCCAGATCTATGGGAGTAGGAGATAGTACAATGGGTTTGTCTTCTATTAACAAGACTGGACAAATTTCTAGTACCAGTACACCATTGGATCGCATTAATACTCTAAATAAATTACCAGGGAATATGCCAGGTATGTCATCTGTGCCAGCTATTGTAGAAAGTAATAATCCATGCATATCTTCGAATGGAACCAAAACAAAAGGTTCAAATGTAGCATTACAAGGTGGGTTAAGAAGAGCCGGTTTGTCGGACAAACAAATTTTGCCTTCGGCTTATTTCCCTAAAACTTTACATTGACAAAGTTGCCGGTCGCATTTTGATACAAAAATATAGTATAATTAAGTAATTTAATATATGTAAAAAAAATGTTATCTGACAAAGTATTTTTTTCAAAATCAAAATATTTAGCTAATATAAAAGTAATGCTGCCATAAATGTTTAATCAAAATTATGAATCAAACAAATGTGTGGTAGTATTTTAAATTTATTATTAAGTGAAAAAGTACAAATGTACAAATAAGGTATGATCAAGATAAGTATTATTACAGGAAGTTTTTTAAAAACAAGAATCTAATACTTATTAGAATCATAACCATATAAATAGACAATTTTGTATAGTTTGACGGTAAAAATTGCATAGATGCAAACACATATATATAAATATAATTAAGATAGTATAATGTTTGATCTCTCATATTATAAACATATTTACAACTACGTATCTATACCTGAAAAAAAAAAAAATGTTTATTGATCGTGTGCTGTTAATGAAAATAGTACCTTCCGCTTCTCAGTTTTTACTGAGACAGCAGGTCATATGTACCTGTATCCAAGCATGGATTGAAAATTGGTACTTTTGGTGCGTAAACGAGCTTTTAAATTTAGATAATGACTTCAAAAAATATTTATAAAATGTTTTTGTTAATATGCCCTGAAGTATCAATTTTAAACAGTAACTGAAAATAAGGTTTATAATAAAACCTACAATGTGCGTCATGTTAATCACATTTTTATATGTTACAAAAAATTATGATGATCACGTATTAATAGATATCTAACAAAGGCATAATTTAATAATATATAAATCCAATTAAGACTGTAATGACTATCATAAAATAATTAGATATATATTAACATTCATCAATTACATATAAATTAAATATTAAGAACTAATGTGCCTTATATATACAAGATAGACTGGAAAAATTCGTTACATTCAAACTTTTTAGAGGGTTTTTCTACAAAAAAAAATATTTTAATATATTAGTATAATGACTCATTAAATACCATGCATGAATCTCTACCGAACAAATATAATGCAATGGATTGTTCCTAGTCTACCAGGTATTTCATTTTTTATGACTTATTATTTGCACAGTAGTAAATGAAAATATAAATTCTAAATAATATAGTCCATGTATTAATTTTTTAAAAATAGAATTTCGATAAACGGGAATATGAAGAGCTTTTAAGCATGCCAATTTATTAAAATACATTGACAAACAGTATTAAATGTAATAGATGATAGATAAATCACTAAATTTCATGTATTTTAATACTTTTTGTATATAAAATTCTAATAAAAATAATGTTATATAGAAATATTTAGCTAATAATATGCAATTATAAATTTTATTGTTAATCTTTTAATTTTTATAAAAACTTTACTCTTCAATTATAATCAATTATAATTTTTCTAAAATATAAACAAATATTTCTAAATATAACAAAAATACTTCAATCTGTTAAAAGTATTTGATAGATTTTATGATTATATCAATAACTATGCCTGTTAGTAGGCAATTATTTTATTGTACAATATACATTCAAATTAATAAATATTCACATAATCATTAATACATATTAAGAATCATCAAAAAATATATAGTCTAAAATAATAAATTTGCTGTAATTTTTATATATGAACTTTATGAATATTTATAAGATCATTTATTCAATAAGCTTGGGGCTTAGTTAGAGACATTTGCTTAATTGCTTTTTTTAGTGTACCAATACACAAATGACTACTAAAATAATAACTAACAATACTGTAAAAATGAAAAAAGATAATTTATATAAATCATAAAATCAAATATCAATGCTTCATCAAGATAATATAATATTAGCCAATATTGTTCTCAGACGTTAATTTAGATTCAGATGGTAATTCTGTACATTCCATGTCTAAAAGGGGAAGATCCATTCTTTTACGTCGACGTTCGCATTTTGGACATGGTTTATATGCATTTAAGCAATCTGCATGAAACACTGCGTTGCATAATCCACACTGAAATAATTTCATGTTTATTATATAGATTTGACATTTTTCATGAAACAATCAGTGAAATTTATATACTTACTCTAAACGTTGAATCCATATCGAAGGGATAAATAACTTTAGGATTATTGCATACTTCACAAATAAATCCTTTTTGACTGCAAAGCCAACAATTGATCACATGATTTCGTGCAAATTCAACTACTTTTTGTAATTGTTGAGCAAGAGTACCGTTAGGTATATCAAGAAGATCAGAAACAGAATACTGATGAACATGTTCATATAAATAATCTCTGGGAGCAACTTTCCTTTGCAATGATTCAATAACAGGCTCACGGCAAGTAAACAAATATGCTCTCAATAAATTCAATTGTATTCTTAAAGATTGTAATTGTGCCATAACATCCACTGCCATATATATTTTTGGATTCAAAGTTTTTAAATCCAATAAAGTAGAACAATCTTTCAGGTACTCTGCAGCTTTTTGACAAATGGTATAACGTTTTAGATCCCAATTATGAACAATACGCGATGGTATTAAATATTCTCCTTGTGCCATACAATCTGCACAATAATAACTTGCAGAAAAAGAACAAACGTGAGCTTTTGAAAACGTCATACCGATAGCATGACCACAATCGAAACAGCTGTAATTTTGCGTGTCAAGGCCTTTTTCTCTTGGTAATTTTCCTAATTGCTCATCAAAATTTATAACAATCTGTAAATAAAATTGTAATATATAATATTTTATATACTTTGAGATAATATAATAATAATATTGTTACGTCTATACCTTAGTTACAGTTGGAGATTTAATTTCTTCATCGATGGATTCATTTTTTGGATATTTTTTTAAAAATTCTTGTAAATTCGGAACTATCACATTACCACTAGTATGATAGCTTTGAATAAGAGCATCATAGGTTGGTCCATCACCCGGAGTACGAGGAGCATCTATTCCAGAACCATGAGATATCACAGATGAGGTCATAGAAGATTCACAATCTTCAAATGAAGTTGACCATCCTAATCTTCCAAATAATGAATTTCCTACAGTAGTAGATATATTATCGGCACAAGCATTATTATTTTCTTGAGGGCTATTATTTTGATGATCATCTTGAATAACTGAGGTATTGATGTCAGTTGTCATAGTTTCTACATCCCTTTTAGGGGTCCCACTAGTTGATACACTTTGTGTAACTTCATTTGTAGTTTCTTCTATTTTTTCTGTATTCACTTTCTCTATCTTTTTTTGTTTAGGTGTATGCGTTGGACTTCCATTTCTATATTGTGTAGTATGATGATTATTAGAGATTTTATCTTTTAAAATGATTTTAAGAGCTTCATCTTCCGAAATACCAACTAAATTATTTAAAGCAGATTGGGAAGAATTAAAGGAACCTAAACTACCTATAGAACTCGCAGTTTCTACTTCTTCGAGATTGTCGTTATCCGTCAAATCCGTAGTTATGGTTTTTGCAATATCTACTGCATTAAACACAGGACAAGATTTCATAGGAGGTGACCATATACCAGCTAAAAGCAGAGGAGTACTTGACCAAAAATTCAATAGACTACTATTGCAAGCCAGTTCAAAGTGTATGTAATCCAAGCTTTCTACCAAACGTTGAGCAATATCTATTAGGTCAGCATCTCTTATGAAGGCAGAACGATCATAATATGGTTTCAAAGCAGAATTATCTCTTCTTATAGAACACAAGTAACTTGCTAAAAGACCTTCATTTAAGGCCAGTCGTATCCATGCTCTGCAATAACCCACTTCAGTGGAAACTTGAGTTAATGCTTGGATCTGATCAATAATTTGGCGATGAGAGAATACTAATAAAGGGCCCCAGAAACTTGGTTGAGGCATAGCTTCGAAATCAGGCCCACTGAGAACTTCTGTCACTCTATTCAAAAGACTGTCCTTCAGTCCATGTAAAAATATAGCTTCCAATACGGAACATAATGTCATTGCTTCTTCGCAATTTCCAACTGGTTCTTCTTCTACGACACCTGGTGCACTTTGCATCTCCATCACGCTTGTATTTAATTGTTTTTGAAGGGACTCTCTCAATAATATATTTCTTTTGTTTGTTAGGGACTTCACCGATTTCAGAAGAGAATTCATTTTGAATAATATCTCTTGTCACCGATATTTTAACGATACTCGTATTATTCCATTGGTACATCTTTGTTACTCGATGATAAGAAATAATCGAGTTATTTAAATCGAGATCGAGATAATACCTTTACATCAATATCATCGAAAGAGAATCATCCGTACAATGTAAATCACATTCACACAATTCGAGCATCGTACTTTCGTTAACGAAAGAAGAACAAGGAAATGACCTCAAAACAAATGTAGTATCATTATAAGATAAGTATGGAACGTGAACTTCGAACCAGTTAACGTAATACATAATAATGTTATCTCTGTTTCTTCCTCCCTGCCCCCTGGACGACGTGCATATAAATAGGTTAGGTATAATAATGGTAAAACATATCACAAAAACATTACAACGTGCGATATAAGTTCGATGTGAATTTAACGATCCATTGAATAGAAGAATAATAAATAATTTTCCAAGATTTCTCTCGAATACTAATTAATTTTTATCTTCAAATAGGATCAATCGTGTTTCTTGCACTTAATCCAATCTGTTCGAAGTAATAGCAAGGTCTGTTATGTGAGAACAACGCAACGTCATCGCTTTCTATGCAGAAACTGCAACACACCGACTTTTAACTTCTTCCCTTTCTCTTCCTTCTCTTTCTACTACACTACACGTTCTATTATTCATTGTAAATAGTTCCGATGATAAACGACAGATAGCGCTGACGAAAATTTCAATTCTTTGTTCCTTTTTCTACGAAGTCAGGTGCACTTTTGTGCAACACAGCAGCGTTGCACCTGGCAATTCGTTTTCTTTCTCTCATATAAAAAAAAAATCTTCTTAAATAACGCGCCACGCATGAATGAATTTATATAAGCATATACAATATATTCCGAATTTTTTTTTAATTATAATCATATTTCATTGGATCTATGCAAAATTTCAAGTAAATAATAAATCTTTTTATTATCGTCATTTTGTTTTAAGAAGAATGGTATTTTAAATTATAGTTCACCATTAAGTTTTTGCATAGATGCAATATGAATAATGAATGATTTACATTTTGATTAATTTCATTTATTCCAATTAATAATTTCAGGTATTTTGTATTCAAATTTGTGTCATAGTAAAATCGATTATTTTCGATAATATTGGATTTAAAAAAGAGAATAGAAGTAAAAAAGAACGATAGTTGAAACTGGATCTTCGATGAACGGAGGTATATATAATCGTACAAATAAAAAAGAAAAGGATGACCGCATCCGGACAGCGACAAGTACACGAGGAAGTTTATTTTGTTTTGTATTTGTTTTCTAATGAAAAGAACAGGGTGGTGGAGAGAGAGGAAAAGGAAAAGCAAAACAAATTTCTAGGAGCAAAGCTAGTAGAAGTTGTTCATTTCTATGTGTATCTTTACTATATTTAGACGAGTAGTTAAAGCGTATTTGAAATGTTGAAAACAGGTATACAGAAGGTGTATGTGTGTGTGTGTGAACGACCGAAGGAACGACGAGATGATGCGCGTTTTGCGGCTTTCATGGCGGTGCTGTTCGTTGAACGAACGAGAGAATAAACGAGAAAGTACAACAAGAAGGAGGAACAGGATAGAAAGAGGATGGTAAATCGGATACGAGAGAGGACAACGAAGGGAATAGTCAATGCAGTGCCGTACGAGAGATTAGGTATACCCGTTTTGGCGTAAATTTGATAAGCGAACTGTTTCGAGAAGTATTTTAAATTATTTTACGATTATTTGTATTAAAATGGTCTTATAATTGTTTCAGTTCGTAACAGGCAACTGTATATATCTATGGATAACCGTTAATTATATAGAAGATTGTTATAAATCATATTCAATCGGATTTGTTCAATGGAAACTTTGATTTCATTGATCGAAGTAACCTTCACCCAGTTGGCAAGCGCTTTAACGATTGATCGATTGACATACGATCGAATCTCTTCTACAAGTTGATTCTTGTTTTTTTATTCTTTTTTGTTGTTCATTTAAAAATTAAAAATCGTCTGGCGTGCGAAAGACCCGCGAAAAAGGAATGTACGAAGGATTTCGATTGGGTGCTCAATGGGTCTTGCAAATGTGCAAGTGCATTGAAGCATCCGATTTCGAAAGAGGATAGATTTAAACAGATGTTCGATATGTCCAAGTCAATGTGTTTGAAATCGGATCGCGCGAAATAATGCGTTTGAAAGATGACGGAGATTGACCCCTTTGAAATTTTTGTTCAGAACAGAAACGAGAGGTGGAAGAAAAATAAGAAGAATAAAGGGAAAAAAAGGGAGGTGATACGCGAAGGGAGGTTCTCGAGATCAAAACGTTCGTGAGAAAAGGTTACTCAGATTTTCCCTCTTTCGCACAGTGAGTGTGCATACACACACGCGAGGCACAAACCTTCGCATTTTCTTTGAGCGTGATATTATGAACAATGCGCTTTCTCACGATAATCACCTCGTAGATTTGCCGTTTAACGTTTTACCACGCTACAGAAATCATCCAGCAGGTCCCTTGCCGACCTTGTTTCCTGCCTTCACATCAACATTCTACAAGAGATACTTTTGCTATCCTGTTACAACGATGAATACCATTCAATTGGATTTTTTTTCAAATATTTTTCTATGCGATATTACCTTTTACTTTTTATAGTCGTCTAACGAACGAGCTAACGTAGAAAGAATGTTCATGAATCATTCTCACTTTCTCTGCAATATCAATAAGAACAATTCATTGGAAATGATAATTATCGACATATTATTAATAATACATAAAATATAAGCTAATGATTATTGTTATCAATTATATTTTTAAATGAAAGGTATAATGAGAAAAAGATAGAAGAGTCGAAGGTTCGTCGTATCAGCGTACAGTCCTGCGCGAGGAGTAGGGGTAGCGTGTTCGGGGACAGAGTGGGGGGTTCGAGGGTGCCGCTCGGCACGAATCGTGCGCGTCCGAGTAGTGTCAGTAGGGACGTGCAACGAGGGGGTCTATGTTAATTTTCGTTCTGTTTTTCCCCCAATCATTCCTTGCTAATAAACTCTTTCTTCTCTCCCTCGTTAATTCGACCAATCGCGTGTGCTATTCTTTTCGGTCGTAAGACGGACCTTCGACGAAGACAGAAAAATAAAAGAAAAATAAAAAGAAAAAGAAAAAGTGTATAAGTTTTTGTCGAGGGCCAGACAAGACGCTCGATACAACACGTCGTGTCCCTTCGGTGCGCGGCTTGACAACGAGGAGACGACGACGACGACGACAAGAAGAAGAAGAAGCGCCCTTTATCGAACGATCTCTTCTCCTCTCGTGTGTGTGCACGTGTTGTCCCTTCGGAACAAGGGAAAGGAGAGAAATCGAGAGGAGAAGAAAAAAAAATAAAACTCGACAAAAAGAATAATAATAATAATAATAATAATAAAAAGGGGAAAAAAGGATTTCGAATGTAGGGCTGGAAGGGCGGCTTCGTATAAGAAGATGCCAGGGGTTCTCGAGGTGTATAAACGTTCAGGGTTTCAGGCGGATAAGGAAGAAAGTTCAGGAGAAGGACTATTACGAGAGGAAAAGAGGCAACAGGAGCAGAACCACCGGGGCCATCGGCCCTCGGGGTGCACCACCTCCTCTTCTTCTTTTTCTTCTTCTTAATGGTACGGTGTGTGGCTGCGAACGAAGGCAACGTGTGCACGTATACATAAACCTAAGATCATCAATTAGTCTCGGTTCGTTCTTGTCCTTAGCTAATTGTAATAAGGACACTAGTGTGAAGAATAAGAGAATTTTACAAGTTGATAAATACAAGGAAAACCTAGCAAGCGTGAATGCGGTCTAACACAATTTACTTTGCATCATTCGCACTTCGTTCATCTCGATCGTGTTCAGAAACTTTGGTAACACCGATAATTAAAGTATCCTATCTTTCTTGATCATCGTTTATACGATTCTAAGCAATTACATATTGCTTATTGTTATTGTTCTTGTTATTGTTATTGTTGTGAAAGATAAAGAGAGAAAAAATATGCCAGCATTACCGAGTACGATCGAGTCGCGACACGTCGACGACGTGACGCCACCTTCGATGATTGCCTCGTCACCGTCGTCTTCATCATCAGCATCCTCGTCCTCTTCGGGATCGTCCTCGACATCGTCACCACCGACACCTAGAATGACAAGTCCACCTATTGTTTCTACGACGGCTTGTTATCTACCGGAATCAAGATTGATCTCTAGATCGATCAATTCGACTAGATACCCTGAAGAAATGGAGGATACCGCGAGAAGTAATAATAATAATAATAATAATAATTCAGGATCGACAGGTAGTAGTGGTAGTAGTAGTAGTAAATCCACCATAGATGCCAGACCAAGGCAAAGTTTATCGAAAAGTTCCGCTTCGTTGCGGAGTCTCGTACGAAGAAAGAGTCGACGACAAACTGGCAATGGTGGTGGTGGTGGTGGTGGTGTTGGTAACGTCACAGGTGGATCATCATCTATCATCGAATCCAATAACGATTCCCGACACTCTCGTAATCAAGTTTCCGAAGATGGGCTTAATCGGAGACGAGAAAGTACAGGTGGAGAAGATGAGACTACGATGTACACCAATGGAAAATCATCTAATCGAAGAGCACCTTCTTCTGTAATTAGAGGAACAACGGTAGCAGGAATAGTTGCAGGACAGGACAATAATAATATCGGTCAGGATGTTTCCTCGTCTATAAGCAACGTTGTATTCGTTGCACCCACTGTTGTATCAAACGCCAACAGGTTCGTACGAACGACATCTTCGTCTCTCGTACGTGCAATCAGCACACCTGGAGCATCGACTTCTAACTCATCCTCCCACTGGAACAACTCGAACGAACAGGAAACCGACTACGTTGTCGATCCTGTTCAAGGGAAGGCATACTACAAGGGCCAATTTCTTGGGAGAGTAAGTGATTTTATTTCATTTTTATACACATTACTTTTCTTTTGATCATCTAAACCTGTGCGATTCGATTTTTAACCAACACCTGCCTCTTCCTCGATCCTTCTTTCATTATTTTTCTTATTATTTATCTTCCGTGATATTTCTTCTCTGATTCGTATGTACTCGTGTACTCGTTTCCAAGATACCGTTTTCGCGGGAATCATTAGTTTACATCTTAACGAAACGTGGGAATAAGCGAGTACTATTCTTGCTTAATTCATTTCGGTATTGTCTTTTTATTCCGAACGGTTCATTATTTATTATATTCGAAGAAAATAAAAATTTGACAATAGTTTTAAAATAAAAAAATAAAATAGAAATTGCGATAAGAACGAAAGTAGGTGCTCAACCCCCCATCCCCGTTGTTTCGTTTGCGTGCCTTCTTTTTTTTTGGACAATTAGCAACGAATGCAAAATGATTTGATTTAAATGTATAGTCGTAACGATAAATGTCAAACACGTTTGATAAATGAAATATCATTATCGTGTTTGCAACGAATAAGGATTGTCATAGATCGTAAAAGATGCATCAGTCATAGGAGTTTGTAGGTCGTGATTCACACGGTACTCGTTTTGACGTACTAAGAATTTTAATGGCGTTCGTTCGCGGAAGTTTTAATGCCCACAGTATGACATCGCAGATTATTTCGTAGAAAAAAAAAAAAGAAAAAAAGGATAAGATGTGTGGGCAGAGGAAGTCATACGAGTCATCCGGATCAGAGAAGAAGGATGCGAGGATATAAAATAACAGTATCCTTTAAAAGTTATCAACAATATTTGATACGAAGAATCGATACAAGTTTCTATAATCTAATAATAATAATTCTATAATAATTATAATAATTCTAATAATATATAATTTGTTTATTATTATATATTTTATTATTTATATATTATATTATTTTATTATAATTTATTAATCTATAATTCTAAAGTTTCTATAATCATCTCAAAATTCACATTATTTATTCAATAATATAATTCATAATTAAAATAATTCATCATTATATAAATTTATCAACAATATTCGATACAACGAATCGATACAAGTTTCATTATTCAAGATTCATTATTTATTTAATAATATAATTCATAATTAATAATTCATCATTTCAGAGACTAGATTTGTTTTTTGTTTTTATTTTTTTTCGATCATTTGATTTTTATTAATTGCATAACTCAACGAATAAAGTTATTACGGAAATAAGGGAAAGTTTGACGTATAGAAGCACGAAAAAGAAAAAGAAAAAATAGAGAAAATGACAATCAGAGCAGCGTGAAAATTGCCTTGAGCGATGAGAATCCGAAATAGCATCTTGCATCTTTGCCGATGTTGTCATTAGGTGGAACGTCGACTACGTCATCGCTGTTTGCTCGGGAAAGCTCAAGGCTGTGTAACATTTTTGCAAATAATGTTATTGTATTATCCACTCCTTATATTATCTTTTATTTATCTTCGTTTTTATATATCTTTCTCGTTGAAAGAAATCTTTCATTCTACCTCATAAAAATTATATCTAAATTCTTACGTGATATCACTTTTGTATAATAATAATTGTTTATTGATATCTTATAGGAATTTTTACAAATATTTAATTAACGTATTCATATATTCGTTCCATTTGAATACATTTCTTTCGTTATAATTCAAATAAATAATTAAATCTCGTCGTGTTTTTTCTCTCGAAGATTTTTGCACCAAATTTTCTAGTTAGATATAAATATGTTTTTTTTTTTATTTTAATAATTATTAAAAATAAATTTCTTAGATATTATAATCGTATGATATGTAATCGTACGTTGGATTTTATTCTGCTCGAGTTGTATCTTTTCAATGTAATAGAAAAGCAAAAGTTTTCTTAGTTAAGCTTAGTAAGTACTTTATCAAAATTTACCTCTTGATATTTCCGTGTTTAAGAGAATCCACCCCGACACCGGTATCTCTTTCTTTCTTTTTTTCTGCCACACCCTCTCTCTCTCTCTCTTTCTTTATTTTTTTTTCACATGTATGCTCGTTATCGCTACTATTCGCGACCGGTTGCGAGTGAACGAACGAGTAAACGAACGAACGAACGAACGAACGAGTAAACGAACGAGTAAACGAACGAGCAAGATTTGCGGAAACTCGTTTCAGCTTTTTCGACGTGCCGACTTCGGGTTAATTATTTTCTCTTATGCGCTTTGTACCGTTATCGTATGGTGCATCGGTTGTGTGGTATCCTTGTATATTTTCGTGAATAGTCCAATGACATTATATCACGTATCGAACATTTATAAACATTACTATTTATTATAATATTATAGTACATATATATATATTTATTTGAAAAAAGATTCATTCGATCTTAAAAATTATAGTTAGAATAATTAAATAATTATTTCTTAATTAGATTTTGAAATATTATATTAATATATATATAATTTATTTTTATTTTTATTGATCTATATATAATATATAATATTTTAATATACATTATAAATAGTATTATATTATAATAAATATTATATTTACTATACATAAAATATTATTTATTACTATATTATATAATATAAATTTATATTATACACATACACTTACACATTAACTTCCATTGATAATATATAATATATATATATTGTACCCATACACTTACACACATTACTTACACTTACATTTAACATATTAACTATATTCTTATTTTCTTGATATTCTTTGAACAACATCTGTGTTAATTCTTTCTTATATATATATATATATGTAATATGTATAAATATAGAATTATATTCCTAATCGGTATGCACACGAGTCCCACACCATATACACTTGCATACATATGTGCAAGTCAATGACATCGTGTGCCTTTCACCAACTGGTCCGTGCACTATGTATGCGTGAGAATTCTTATGTTTGTGTGCTAACCGTGAGGAGGATAAGTTCAACGGATGGGCCTCTTCCTCTTTTACCCTCCCACCACCCCACCCCACCCCTTTTTTTCTCCCTATCTTACTCTCCTCTTCGTTTCCTTCATTTTCTATCTTCTTCTTTCACTCCATTTCTTTCTCATCGTAGTGGTAGAGAACGAATTAGTTTTATATATTACACAAAGGATAATTATTTTATTATTTAGTAAAATTATCTACAATACTGAGGGGTGTGGGGGAAGGGGGAGTTAAATGATAGTTTAAATGAATGTTTTAATAAAAAAAAACATAGAAAAAAAAGCAACGATTTAGAATAGGCAAAAGTGTTAGAGCGTATTATTAGATAAAAAATCTTAAAATTACGATGAAACGAGCCGTTGCAATTAGAGTTACACGCTCGTTTTCCATTCGTAAGAATTTTTATGTCTTCTTCTTCTTCTTCTTCTTCTTCTTCTTACGTTCGTGAAATAAAGACGATTTAAACATAGAAAAAAAAAAGGATAGAAATAAATCGATTGGTAGTCGACACAGGAATATAACAGTCGAGTTATTTTTTTTTCCTTTTTCTTCTTCTATCCACCACTATAGCAGAATATCGACGTTAGTAAGAAATATAAATGGAAAGATTATACGAAAGGTCAGGGTCTGCTTGTAAAAAGGGAAGTTCAATCAAGAGAAGAAGTTATTCAATTAAAAATATTCTTATTTATAGGAACGATTATTTTGTTCGATTTATCGATTATCGATTATTACGAAGAAAGTCGTCTTTAATAAATTCTGACGTTTCTTTTTTCTTTTTTTTTCTTTTTTTTTTTCATTCGCGTTTAATTATTTCATATATTTTCAATTTTTCATCAAGGTCGAATGATTTTTCTCTTATTTTTTTTTTTTTTTTTCTTAACTCGATTTATTTTTTAAGAAGAAGATTTATTTAATCGATCGTTGACGTACGAGTGAAATTTGAAAAATTTGACTGTCGAATATTTCGAATAAAAGAAATTCAGCAATGACCGGTTTCAATGTTGTGTCATTCGTTCGATTCCAATGAAATAATCTCGTTCTCGTTCGAGCCATTTCACTTTTTTTTCCCTTGGACGAGTTATTAAAAATGATAAGTATGAAAATAAATGCACGATATCAGAGAACGAACGGTTGAGGAAGAAGGCGGGGGTGGGGAGCGGGGGTGGTAGGTAATTGGCTTGTAAATCATTTCAAATTCTCGTTAAATATATTCGAGATAATGTGAAGCAGAACAAATAGAACAAGGATTGATAATCTCGCTTTTTTTTTTTTTTACATATTTTCTATTCATTTGTATTTTATTATCCACAAGTGAAAACATCTTTGGTAATCGTGATTTGTAACTCGATGAAATGCAAAATAATAAAACTAATGATTAATATGTAATTAAACACTTGATTTACATTTTTTTGTTGTCTATTCTTTTATTTTTTTTTTATGTCATTTTAGTGAAGTATCGCAGGTATTTAAGAATTGTATTTTCTTTGAATGTAAGTAACATAAGCTCAGGTATCCTTTGTCCGGCAGCCACCGAATGGTATTTTACTCGCAATGCATTCTACAAGTTTGCATATCTACCTCACATACTATGCAAACGTCTATCGATTCTTTCCATTTCACGGTTATAACTTTAACACGCTCCGATGCATTCGAAACTATCCTGATTTCGCATATATATGCATATTCGTGGTGTTGGTTTTATATCGTTAACTATCGTAATTATTATCCATACTTTTGCACTCGTCGTTTAACTTAAAGTATATTTATCATATAAATTTAAATACACATAAGAAAATTTGTTAATAATAAAATTGATCTCGACGTATTGTATTTATTAATAAAATTTGTAAACGTAGGTATTTTTTTAAATATTTTACGAAATTCTATCTATAAATTATATAATTTAAAATTAAATTAATTAAATTATATAAATTAAATTTCATATAATTTTTATATAAATTTCATATAATTATAATAATTATATAATTTAAAATTAAATTAATTAAATTATATAAATTAAATTTAATATAATTTTTATATAAATTTAATATAAATTAAATTTATATATAATTTAAATAAATAATTATATAATTCTATTTATAATAGTCTATCTAAAAAGAAATATAACTTCAAAAATGTACAATGCAAAAGTGCTATTAGGATTGGGGCCAAATAGTTTCACCTTTGTTTCCTTTGACAAATTTAAATATCCTATATTCCTGACCTTTGCCACACTTGTGCTCGTTATTTAAAATTTGTTACGCTATTATAAAACGACCATAAACGATAAATCATTTTTACCGCTTTTTTTAGCCAATTGTATCTTGAATTTTTTGTAAAGCCTATAAAAGGAGTTATATAATCTAAAATTAAATCAATATTTTATCTCCAAAATACAAGATAATACAATGAATGAACAATTGTTCTAAAATACTACATTTTTACATTGATATTTAATCTAAAATTATTAATCGTTATAAAGTATCTTTTATTGGTCATCAAAATCAAGATTATAATAGAATAAAATGTGTGTCATATTGGGAGAGAAATTAATTTCAAACATTATTAAGTTATTTAGTTAATAATCATCATTTAATAATTCAACTTAAATAATTTATAATTATAAAATACAATATAATAAATTTAAAATAATTCAACACGTTACATATATACTACACATATATTATATATATATATATTTATTATATATTTATTTATTTATATATATTATGTATATATTATAAAAATTATTATATATATTTATTTTTATATATTTATATTTTTTTATTATATTATTTATATACTATTTTATTATATTTATATATATGTATATCATATAATTCTGTATATTAAATTGAATACAAGAATAACACACACACACACACATATATAAAATAAAAATAAAAATATATAAAGTCAAGAATAGGGAAAAAGAAAGATAAAATCTGGTAGAATGATTTGATCATTCAACATGTACCCAAAAGTATTTAAAAATACATCTGTCGACGGTATTTAAAAATAAACACGCAAAGGTATTGCCATAATCGTACGTTTTAAAAGCGTATGAGAGCCAATCCAGGATATATTTATGATAAAGTTATTCCTGAAACATTGTCGACGGAACGTTTACCGTAAGGACGATGCTCCAAACAGGTAAAAAGGATCGAGCTTCAGACAACCTGGTCTCAGGATGATCTCACGACCGTTATGTCGGACTAGCGACGCCCATCTCTCCTTACGTTTTCTTTTTTACATACATAAATACACATATATACAGGGTGTCTGAGGTTTTTTCGTATAAACTTTGCGAGATTATTCTACGTTAATACAAATTTCTTTTTGTTATTATTAATAGAAAAAAATACAATCAATTCTATAAATTAATATTTAATTTAATACATTAATTTGAATAATAAAAAATGTTACAATTACTAAATGTAAACGTTTACATAATTCTATCAGTATTAATTAATTAGGCAAATGTTGTTTTTAGATCAGAAAGGTAGAAAATTATTTTTAAATTTACGTATTAAATCATTATTGAAAAAATACTGCAAATGGTTTTGTCAGAAAGTTTGTCTAAACGTGAATGTTAAACGTTCATTGAATTTTGCAATTTGTTGATTCTAATTTGTCGAAAATTTATTTAAAAGAAATAATTTCTTTTCAAATGTGTAAAAATGAGGATAACAATTTCAAATGACTTTTTATTCAAGTTATTACGAAAATTGGAATCGTTACGTTTAAGTATTGATCGCAAATATTGTTTTCCACTATTACGTGTCTACCTGAATCAATTGTAAATAGTTCAAAGAAGTTAATACTCGTCTCCGTAACATGATTTTCGTAACATCACAGGAATATTTTCAAGCGTGTCGTTTTGGCAACGAGCCCATTGAACGAACGAACGAACGAACGGCTGCTCGCCCTTTTCCACCTCGGCCGAGTTCCTTCAGCGGAGATTTAACCGCGTTACCTTGACACAAGTCGTGAATTAGAAAAACCTTGACGAAAAAAAAAGAAAAAACAATGAAACGAGCGTGTCTGTTCTTTCATTTCTTTTTCTTGCTTGAAAATAAAATATTTTTATTTTGATAATAATCTTGTAAAGATAATAAATGTATATGTATATGTTGTAGATTATTAGGTATTGTAGATAATGCCTAAAACTAGCTGACAATGAAATGTATTCGTATTTCATATATTTCCTAGATATTCTATAAAATTGCAAATGAGGTATTGGTTAAGTATTAAATACATCTTTGATTCGTTTCGAACATCACGTCTCTCTCACACACACACACATTTATTTTTTATTTATATTTATATTATTTATAAATTTATGTTTATATTATTTATATATTTATATTTTTATTTATTTTATTTTATTTATATTTATATTTTTATATTATATTTATTATTATATTTATAATATATATATTTAATATATTTACTTTTTCAGAATAGCATTTGTATTTTTGAGATATTATTTATATACATTTATATTATATATATTATATTATATTATATTTATTATTATATTTATAATATATATTTAATATATATTTTTTTCAGAATAACATTTGTATTTTTAAGTAATGCACATGTCATTTATATAATACCCATGTCAAAACCTTTTTTCATACTTTGCTTAAATGGCATTTGTCATTCTATATAATACCTAGGAAAAATATATAATTCTTTAACTTTATATATTATAAGTATAACATATATATATATCTAAATGTATGACCAGTTGTATTCGTTTTATTTGGCACAACGCGAAAACTAAATAAAATAATAGAAGGCACGAATCCGGAACGAAAAATGTCGAGAGGAGAAGAGAATCTTTCGGAGAGTCATCGAGAGAGGATTTATATTTTTTTTTAAATAGAGATCTTGAAAGAGAAAACCTTTCACTTTGAAGCAAACGATGAGAATGAAGGAGAAATTATCGTTTTAATACACAAGCCAATTCTTCGAGTATTTCTTAAACAAGTCAAAATGATGAACCTCATCCTTTGTATTTTTTCCCTTTCTTCTTTCTAACCCTTTTTTTTCTTCTTTTAACACGTATATGAACTATACGTTCTTCCTCTCTTTTTACGTGCGTGTACGTATGTAAGATCATCTCGAAATAGCCACAACTATTTCTACTTACTCTACTTTTTATTCTTGCTTTTTCTTTTCTTTTTATTCCTATTCCGTGCCAGAAAGAACGAATTCGTTTTACGTTTATGCTAACCTTTCATTTTCATATGAAAATACAATGTTATCATTTTTCTCTTATAAAATCATTTTTATTATTATTATATATATTATATCTATTTATTTTTATATATTTATTATCACAAAAGATATTAATTGTTTAATTTAAATTGTTTAATTTAAATTTAAAGAAAAATTTTTCTAGGTAAATAAAAAAAGATTTAAACGAATAAATACTAATAAATATATATATATATATAAGAAAAATAATACTCGATAAAGATATGTTATTTGATAATAATTTATAATATATAATATATAATATATATAATTTTAAATATTAGATAATAATTTAGAAAATCAAATGTGTTTCAATTAAGATTTAAATGTATGTCTTATTTTTAAATAGGCATCAGTAATATAAATCTATTATATATGGTACTCGATAAAGAATATAATAAAAATAAAACTCATATATAATATACAGAACATATAAAAATAAATATTAATAAATATTAATAAATATAAGAAATGTTATTTGATAATAATTTAGAAAATAAATCAAATATGCATTATATTTCGTTATAATTCAATAAAATGTTACAGCTTTTAATTATTCTGTGTTCAACGAATATAATACTCGCGTTATAGCAATTAAGAAATTAAATAAAGATAACAAATATCATGGGGGTTATGGGAAATGAAATTTAATAATAATCTAATAATGATTTTTATTTCCAGGGGGGCTTTGCAAGGGTCTACCTAATGACCGACGTCAGTGATGGAAATCAATACGCTTGCAAGATAATCCCGAAAAATCGGATGCAGAAGATCCACATGCAAAAGGTTCGCACACGTCGACCCAACTTTATTTCATCGTATACGCCCTCCAAGATTTATCTGCTCCACTTGGGTTCATTCCAAAAAACGGATTCCTGAAATCAAACGCGACTCTATTACAATTTTCGATTTGATTTCGATCGGAGAATCGAAATGCTTCAAAGTTTCACCGATAGGATTCAACAGAATGTGTCTTTCGTCTAAATTTTATTTGCACGGTATGGGAGAAGCCGAAAACGTAGTAAAAAAAAAAAAATTAAAAAACAATTTGCGAGAATGACGAGTCATTTTTGTTTCATTTATTCGAGAAATGTTACGCGTATAGCAGTTTTATTACTATAAAAAAGATAACATAATGATCGTTGTATTTTGAAGTATAAACAAAATACTTTTCGACTGGCTTCGACGTTTACCGTTGCTTTTGTTTTTTTTTTTATATTTTATTTCATTTTTAATGATCTAATATTTTGTCTCGTTATTAGAATGAATTATTAAATAATCTTTTAATCGTATGAGTATAATATATACAATCAATATAATAAGTTTGATTAATTTTCATGCTAAACCAATTAACCTTAATGATTTTTTTAATTGAAAATATTGTTAAAAGTATGCATTAAAAGAAACTTTATGTTTTACAGACCGCACGCGAAATCATAATTCATAAAGAATTGAATCATGTGAACGTTGTACAAATGCATCATTACTTCGAGGACAACTTAAACGTATATATGTTGTTGGAACCCTGTCCTCGAAAGGTATGACTTCTTGTATCTTTACACCTATCTGTTGCTTTTCTATAACATAGCATTCTATAGTATTCATGTGAGATTTCCCAAGCGTATATTCTGACAATTTCTACCGTCATCTACAGCTAAGAAAGGAACTGATACTTTTACACGTGAAAAATAAAAATATAGAATTATTTTAACAGTTAGAGTACATTATTTTATCTAAAACAAATACTGTTGTAATTTTTTCAAATTTAATATTAAACAAAAATAATAAGATACGAATATATTGGAAAATAATGTAAGAATCTCAGGACAAGTGAATAATTGATAAAGAAAAAAATATAAAATATAAAATTTAAAATAAAAAAAAATATAAAATTTATTTAATTTTAATAAAATATAAAAAAATTATAAATATAATAATATATATATATATATAAAATAATTAAATTAATATTAATTATTTAACAATTTAATATTAAACAAAAATAATAAGATATACGAATATATTGCAAAATAATTTATAAAATATTTACCTATATAACAATAAATAGAAAAACAATCGAGTCAGGGTCTAATGTAAGAATCTTATCGACAAAGTATACGTAGAATAATTGATAAAAATGTTCAAATGAAAAAAATAATGTCTCGGTGTCAGATTGTAAAGGTAATTGACAAATATTCGTGGAATTCAGGCCGACTTCCGATCCAGGTATGGACAAATATGCGACCGAGGTAGTCTGCACGCGATCATGCACGTGTTCATTCTTCGGAATTATGCTTACTTGAGGTGCACACTATCCACCTTGAGGTTCATCTTTTCCGTTCGATTGGCAAAGAGAGCGGCACTTACACTCTCCGTGGCCGATCTGTCGACTCGTTTGTACCGTTAGGATGCGACGAAACGATCTATACACACACACACACAGACACATAGACACAGACATACACAATTATTTCATCAAATCTTCATCATGAAACTTTCACAAAATTGTCTGTTAATCTTTCATAGAAAATAATCATTATAAATAATAACAATAATCCTAAACTATTATTAACTTTCTTTAAATATTACCTTAATGATCATACAAATATAATATTCCGTAATAGTTATGTCATAAGAATTTAATTACCTACTCAGAATATTATTCGCTTTATTAAATAGAAGAGTCACGTTAATAATTACAAAATAACTTAGTAGTCACTAGATGAAATATTTCTAATGCATTCTCTCTAATGGTGTCATTTTGTTTTTTTTGTTTTTTAATAAACGTTTCTCGTTTTCCTTTTCGCAGAGTTTAATGCACGTATTGAAGTACCGTGGTAAAGTCACGGAACCGGAAGCACGATATTACATGAAACAAATGGTAACCGGTGTGGCGTATATTCACTCGCAGAAGGTCGTCCATCGGGATCTGAAGCCAGGCAACATGTTCCTGTCAGATCGTATGATCGTCAAAATTGGAGACTTTGGTTTGGCTACGAGACCTGATGGTCAACGTAGACGAGTGTAAGACAACTTTTTTAATATTCTTTTTTTTAATTCAAACGTTAACTTGTGACATTAACAAAAGAAAACAATTCGTATTGTTGTTTAAAAAAAAAAAAACAAATGTTTGTTTGATTTGTTGACAAATATTGAAACCCTTTTTCAGGACCATATGTGGTACACCGAATTATATTGCACCGGAAGTGTTGTACAAACAAGCGTACAGCTATGAAGCGGATGTTTGGGCTTTAGGTTGCATCCTTTATGCATTATTGGTCGGACAACCACCCTTTGAGACAGCGACATTAGAGAAAACCTACGCGAGAATATGCAAAAATGATTATCGCGAGGTCGATGACTCGATAGCAAGCAGGAACGGTCAGAATCTTATAAACTGGTTACTACAACCGAATCCAGAACTGCGACCGTCCTCCGAATGGGTGAAGGAACATCCGTATCTTACAAAGGAATACATACCACCCTCTTTACCGCACACTTGTTGTTACCAAATGCCCCACGCTACAATACTCGAGCCAGCTTCTTCTTCTTCGCCATCTTCGGTCTCGACTGCTTCCAGAAATCAGGAACTTGGGAAAGCTCAGGTATGGAGGACGATTTACAAACGGGAATTGTATTATCGTTTAGAATGAACATCGAATAAAACGTTGAGATACGAATAATGGATTATAGATTTTACTTTTCATTTTTATAGGTTTGGCAAAGTTTGGATCATCCTGATATTTATCCACGTTCTCAGCAACGAGCTACAATGCCAAACGCACAGCAACCAACGCAAAATCAACATTTGCTCGAACGGTCTCAAAAAAATATACAAAAAGATTCTAAGGTGTCCAATTGGCTGGTACGAAAATTACCAAAATTACCCAGGTTCAAACAACGTTTAAGTAGCGTACTTTGTCCTGACAATAAGAAGACTAGTCTACTTGCTCAAAGTGCTCAGATGCATCGTGCATTGGACAGTTTTGTTACCGAAATGAAACGTAACAATCTGCAACAGAATCCGCCTGGTGTCGAAGATATCGTCCCCCTTTTTGTCACAAAGTGGATAGATTATTCCAACAAATATGGATTAGGTTTTCAATTGTCAGATAAATCAGTTGGTGTTTTATTCAACGACAATACTAAGATCAGTTATACTCATGACAGGAGGTAAGGATTGATGACAACTAGATGATTTTCTAATACGTACGTTTTATTATGAATTAATTGTAAGTTGTGTGTCTCTCTTGGGTGATATTTCATAAGTATAAACATTCAAAAATAACCAAAGAAAAAAGAATATATATATAAATATAGAAAAAATAATACATATATGAATAAATGTTCATTTACAGAAGAATCGAATACATGACAATTGACGACGAAGTGACGAGATATCACCGAGAAAGGGATATACCTGTGCCTTTGCAGAAAAAACTTGAATTACTTCATCACTTTACTCAATACATGGATGAATTTTTAACGGAAGGTATATTGTCATCTCACTTTTCTTGTTTTTTTTTGTTTACTTACTTACTAAAAGTGTTGATAAGATTTTCAAATGTTCATTACACATCTAACACTTTGTTAAAAATGTAGGTGGTGAATTAAAGAAATATCGGACAACGGTAAAACAATCAAAGAACGCTTATGTTCCACGCATGAGACGGTGGCTTAGGACGGATAAAGCAATTGTTATGGAATTAACAGTTCCATTACTCCAAGTGAACTTCTTCGTGGATCATACGAAGATAATAGTATCTCAGGAAACTGGCAAAGGGTATCTGATTACCTACATCGACACCGGTAGACACGTATCATCTTACTGGCTAAACGATCTTCGTGATTTTGGTTGTACTGCTGATCTTTATGAACGACTTTATTACGTCTGCAAGGTTACTAGAGAATTTGCAGAGCTAGACAATAACACGATTGCTTGACCAAAAAATCTTCTTCTTCGACGACGTTCCTTTCGAAACGTTAAATTCAAGTTCGGTAAAAGAACGAAGCTAGGTCGGTTGACTTGAAAAATATCGAAATAATATATTATTTAAATCATCGTTCTCTTTAAATGTGTTGGGGGGATCAAAGTTTCAAAATTACGAACTCACTGACAAAAATCCTAAATATTTTCCATACATCTTAGACACCTACATCGATTTAAAACGAAAAATCGATGAGAAGAGCCTTAATCATTTCTTTCATCGATAATTTGTACATTCGATACAAAATTGAGATCATTATAGTTAACTTAGATTTAAGATAATTGTAATGTTAGGAATGAAATAACGTCTTTCCATTATTTAATCGAACAATAATACTTCGTTCCAATGATGATGCCCGCGTATCTAACAAATGATCATAGATCTCTCTATTTTGTTCCTGGATGATTAGAAATTTGTCGCCAAAATTAATTGTATACGTATTCATATATATATATATTTATATATTTAACGCGTTTATTTTGAAAATATGAATTATTAACGATTAGAGATCCTTACATCGAAATTATAAATAAATATTGTTAAATTATCTTTATTATTGCTACAAGAAAGAGAGGAAGATATTATACAAAATTATATTATATTTATGTTATTCGTGACACCATTTGACCAAGATATGATAGCATCGTTCAGAAAAAGAAAAAAAACGTATATATGTTTTTTATGTATGCACATTCCTCATACATAAATGAATGCGTGTCATTTGACAAACATTTTTCATCGGCTTGTTATAATATAATGAATCGTCGGTATTCGAAAATCCTGCTTTAGAATCGACGGCGCCTCCAGTGCCAAAAGAATCTAAAGATTCTTATTGTTAATAATCCTAGTCACTCTAATAATTTTGTTTCTTTCTTTTTCGGTTTCTTCTTCTTCTTCTTCTTATTCTTATTCTTATTCTTCTACGTTTCGCCATTTTTTCTTTTCCCATTTTTCTTGTTCTTTTTAGAAATAAGAACGACGGATGTCACTGCCATCGTTTAATATGCCCGCGATAGCGATCATGCTATCCATTTTTATACACAGGCTGTTACGTTAATTATAGTTATTATTTATTTTCTATCATAATCACATTATTATAACATCGTTTTATTATTAATTATTGCGTCATATAAATGTTATACGTTTCATCATTTTCGTTTCATCGAATAATACGTTAATTTCGTTGAATTTTCTTTATCTTATCTCCTATCAACAAATATATTGGGAATAGAAATAGTCCTAACTATTCTAATTAAATCTCTTAATATGTTGTTTTGAACGTCGTGAAAGAAGGAACGATTACTTGCTTTATATTTTCTTTTTCCTTTTTTTCTTTCTCTCACTTAATACATTTCACTAGTATATATACAGATAAATTATACAAATAGCGTAATAGCATAATACGTCAATTCAATTGGACGCTCATTAATCAAGTTATTGTTATGTGTACATTATTCTTGTTAATTAATTAATGATCGTAATTATCGATCATTAATATTATACATTATTAATATGGAGATTACTATTATACCCGTCACTATTATTGTGCTATAATTTTAATTATTATTAATATTATCATTATCATCTTTATAATCATTATAATCATTATCATCATTGTCATTATTATTATTATTATTATTATTATTATTGTTAATGATATAATTATTGGTACTTTTATTGTTAATATAATTATTATCGTTAGAATACCAATATTGTTTAGTATCGGCAAGCTTGAAAATAGAAATATTTTCTGTGGTATTAAAATGTGGTGCAGCGATTGTCCGATAATTGTAAATTGTAAAGCAGTGATATTAACTATACACATTTATTTTTTATTAAGACATATACATCTCTTTTTCTATTCAGGGTTGAACATTTCTCGTGTCATAATGTCGGAAGACAATCATCGGATACGTAGGAATATTTGAGATCTCAGATTCGTTAGCCTTTTTTACAATCTCGTTTAGTGGTATTAAAAAAATGTAAAGATAAATAGATATATTTATAATCTCCGCTATAGCAATAAAAAAAAATAGAGTTTAAGGGTGCAACCCCATAGTGACGCTTGACGTTGATTTTGAGCGTCAAATTAGGGCTCCATTCGGCTGAAATTAAGTAGAGTCATGTACTGATACTCGGAGGATAATCATAAAATATCTAATAGATTATCAACACACAGAAACGGCTTAAGAAGAACGTACTACGTTTTTTTTCAGTTTATTTTTTATAAATTAAATCATATATATTTTTAACATCACACAGATTCTCATTAAAGAAATGTAAAGAAAACTCTTTTTGTACGAGATTAAAACTAATAAAATATACTAATATTAAATCAAATAAATAATTACATTTATTTTTATCATGTTAAAACCAAATGAGAAATCACCATTTTAGAGAAAACGATAATTCAATTATTTTCATATCAATGTTATTTTCTTCTTCATTAACTCCTCATTTTGTATTATCTGTTGTAATCGTATTTGTATTTTACATACTAAAACTTTAACATTTCACTTAAATATGAATGACTATGAAGACGATTATTTAATTCAAACAGTGATTTAGTAAGCTATTCGAGTGAGCCACTATAGTGGCTCATCGACCTGGAAAAAATAATCGCAAAAGCCACTTTAGTGGCAGGCCGGCTAAGGCCTATATCGGTAATTGCAGTGCTCTACTTTTATCTTTTCGACTGTCGGTAACTGCCACCGTCGGTAACTGCCACCGTCGGTAATAGTAAACTTAAAATTTTCTTTACTCTACGTCGGTAATATTTTGTATTTAGGTTTGTGACAGTCAATATTATTAAAGTACAAGCTCTCATTAAAAACGGTCGATATTTTTTTTGCAAAGTCGGTAACTGCCACCGTCGGTAACTGCCACCGTCGGTAAATCCACCGTCGGTAATAGTAAACTTAAAATTTTTTTACTCTACGTTGGTAATATTTTGTATTTAGGTTTCTGACGGTCAATATTATTAAAGTACAAACTCTCATTAAAAACGGTCGATATTTTTTTTGCAAAGTCGGAAAGTTACCGACTGTGGCAGTTACCGACGGTGGCAGTTACCGACTGTCGAAAAGATAAAGGTAGAGCACTGCAATTACCGATATAGGCCTTAGCCGGCCTGCCACTAAAGTGGCTTTTGCGATTATTTTTTCCAGGTCGATGAGCCACTATAGTGGCTCACTCGAATAGCTTACTAAATCACTGTTTGAATTAAATAATCGTCTTCATAGTCATTCATATTTAAGTGAAATGTTAAAGTTTTAGAAGGTACAATATATTTTTATGAAAAATTATAATTTAATCATTAAGGAATCTTTACGTAAAACATACGAACTTTCTTTATATACGGCTGATAATTTTAAAACATTTAGATAGTAAAGTACTGCTTTTATATACGGTAACTGTTTAATAACAAATTTCGCATTAACTTCTATTATTTTTTATTATATATTTGACGCTCAAAATCAGCGTCAAAATGTTTAATAAAATTGCACACGAGAAGACATATTATTGGGATATTAATTTTGTTATCCCTTATTTTATTTATTTATTTACTTCCTCTTTTTTTAGATTGTATTATCTTATTACACTAGGTATCACCGATTTCATGTGTTTTTTTTTTCTTTTCAATAAAATTTACTTTCTTCTCGAGAAGCTTGCAGCATACGTATGGAACAACATCGAAGAAAGAAGCATAAAAAGAAAAAAGAACAAACAAAAAAAGAATATGTAAAATATTGAACTCGCATTGAGATCATTCAGTAATCATATTGCGAGACATAGATAAAAAGTTTGGCGACTGCGCTACCAACGAAAATTGAATTGTGATAAATCTCCATACTAAGATCAAGCTCAATCTCTTGTGGTCCTTGAATACTTTGGGTCATCACTAGAACGCATTGATTAATTAAAGGCCTTCTCATTGCAAAGCAAGATTCCGTGGCACGAGCTATACCAGGTGGTGCGCGTACATCCACAAAGGCCATACTGAATTGTACATTGGATCCTGGTTGATAAGTTCCTCGCATAGTGAAGAGATCGATACTGCCACTTGCTGGTATTGGAAACATGCTGATAAAGGTGATGTAATTAAAAGAATAGTAAGAAGGCATTTTATAGCAAACATAATCATTCTGCTTGCAATATCTTGATGCACGAACGCAACGACTGAAAAATAAAATTTTTATCTATAAATATACTAGAATCCAAAATATGTATGGTAATATTATTATAATTAGTGATATAACAATTCATTCAAATGAATCAATTGAAAATATTATAATAAAAGGAAAATTCAATTTCTTTTTTCTTACTTTCGTCTTTCGTGATCTTTTACGTATCCCGATGGACAATTGATTCTGTTGCAATGAAAGCCACCTCGTACATTTTGGCACATTTCGTTGGGGTCACTGCAACCTGGTCCGACGGAGCATTCGTCAATGTCTGGAAAAGATAATACAAAAAAAAATGAATTAACGTGATTAGAAGGAAAGGAAGTAAAGCGTCCAAGGACCGACAACGTGATTATGTGACGTTATTGTATGACGCATAATGGGTAGCGTGGGTGGAAAATCATATTCACTCTTTCTTTTCTTTTCTTTTTTTTTCTCCTTCATGATTCTCTTTCACGAAGCCCCAGTTTTTTCGCTTATAGGTCAAGTACAATTTCGCGTAGTCTAATTGCAAGATCATAGTCGAGGAAAGGTTGTTTCTTTTAATGGCTAATTAAATGCACACGAGACAAGTAAGGAAAAAATATTTCGATCGCGTTTCATGCTTCGTTACATTTGAATGAACAAAATCTACCCTTTATCGCATGACAATTTAACATCCGACAACTTCTTTGACTCTGATTTAATCAAAACGTTTCATCTTACAACGAGCTACTTCAAACAACACTTTACGTTTAACACGTGAAGTTTTATTTGAGTAGATAAGTAAAAGACATTATATTTGTTTATTACCTTGACATGTTCGACCATCGGAGCCAAGCTTATAACCATCAGGACATTTGCAACTATAGCTACCTGGTGTATTCTCGCATATACCAACGCAAAGATTATTTTCCTTGAACTCTTCGCATTCGTCTATGTCGGTACAAGAACGATTATCAGCGTTTAATCTAAATCCTGGCTGACAACCACATCTATAACTACCCCAAACATTTTTACAATAATGTTGACACAATCCTGGAGTTCTTTGACACTCGTCGATATCCTGAAAAATTAAAACGTTCGTGTTAAAAAAACAGGATAAATTGTAAAAGGAAAAACTTAAAAAAAGATCAAGAAAATCACCTGACACATTCCACCAGCCACATTGCCAATGCTCTCAAAACCTGGATCGCAATTACATCTGTATGAGCCAACGGTGTTCTCGCAACGACTGTTCATTTCGCATAGACCACTCCCATAAATACTACATTCGTCGATATCAACGCACTCGTTATTGGAACCATAGATATGGTACCCAGGTGGACATTTGCAAATGTATCCACCTTGTCTGTTCTCGCAGATTTGTTCATTAGAACACTCGTGACTATTGTCAGCACACTCGTCTATGTCTACGCAGTGCTGACCAGTCGTAGAATCCAATGTGAATCCATTACCACATATTACTCTCGAGATGCATCTTAAAATGATATTTAATATTTAATGAACAACAACAACAACTAAGTGGATAATTTAAAATAAAATCAAACTTTACTTGTACGAGCCGATAGTATTGACGCAACGTTGCGTGGTCCTACTGCAAGGATTCTGAATTACCTCACATTCATTGATATCTATACACGTATCACCAGATATTTCGAAACCTTGTGGACAGGTACCACGTTGAACGTTGGGAGCAGCAGTAAATGGTATCATTGTCGTCGTTGTAGTCGTTGAAGTTGTAGCGGTACGAAGACGTGCCTGAGGAGTTGCTGCTGTTGTCACTCGTTGATTTCGATCACAACGATAAGAACCGATAGTATTTCGACAATGATAGCCTGCGATGCAATCGTGTGTACCAAGAAGACACTCGTCGTTGTCCTCGCATATTTCAGTCGCTGCATTTAAGGTGTAACCAGTTCCACAAGGTAAAAACCGTGTACAAATGTAACTACCTATTGTATTGTCACAGCGTTGGGTTGGTAGACAAGAATCTTCCTTAAATTCATGATTAAAAATACAATTCCATTGTTTCTAATTATTTTTTTGTTTCTTTTTGTATAAATTAAATGAAATAAAAATACTTACCTTTAATTGACATTCGTTTATATCGATGCAAGCTTGTGTAAAATTATCTCGTTTGAATCCAGTTCTACAATTACAAGTATAACTTCCCATAGTGTTAATACATTGTTCGTTGCTGCTACAGGCATCCTCAATTTCACGACACTCGTCGATGTCGACGCAGCCACGATTTTTCACAAATTTCGTACCCCTCAAACATTTTTGATCGGCGGACGGTGTCATCGGAGTAGTGGGTGGCCTTCTGGTTATTGGTACCGGTACTTTTGCACAACTATAACCACCTGGCTGATTGTAACAAATTTCTTCCCCACAATTATCCAATCCTTCGGAACATTCATCAATGTCTGTTTAAAAAGTAAAAGAATTTTATATATTTCTATTTTATCATTTCAACAAATGTAAATTATTGTTAGAGATATTATTGAGTGATTGGAAAAGTACATGCAATGTATTATCTAAGTAAAAATAAATGCAATATTGTTAAACGTGCAACAAAAACGTTGGACGATGCAACGAACTTAAAAAAAATACATTTTAGGAAAAACATCAACATGCATGCATATACATAATATTAGTGCAAATTAGATTGCAATGTTATGGCTTAGACAAAATGATTACCAACAATTAAAACTGCAAAATACATTGTTGCTATCATACGACATATTTCCTAGAATTTTATAAATGTTAGAATTCTACAAAAAGATTAATACATACGTAAATCTTCTGTGATCTGAATTTATATATCATTTGTTTATTAGAATACTACAGAGATTTTCCAATTATTTGATAAATATTTTTGGAATACCTGTGCATTTTTTCAATCTTGGATGATACCTAAATCCAGAAGGACAAGCTGGTCGTTGAGTTGGACGTTGTTCGGGTATCGTTAATCCTTCGCATCTAAACAAAATTATAAAAAATAGTTATAACAGACATGCTATAAGTTTTATCTTACTAGAAACATATATAAAATAGATATAATTAACAAAATATATAAAGCTCACCTGTAAGTACCTGGAAGATTGATGCATCTTAATGAACGTCTACTGTCACAGGTATGTTCACCGCTCAAACATTCGTCCACGTCCTCGCAACTATTGCTTTGCAAAGAATATTTGTAACCCGATGAACAGGAAGGCAAACGTGTTAGACACTCGTAACTGCCTTCTTTGTTAACACAATACTGATGTAATTCTAAACGACAATTGTGAAGATTTTCCGAACATTCGTTGATATCAACGCAGGTGCCATTAATAAGGTCACGTTTGAATCCATTTTGACAAGGTGGTATCAACCGACAATGATAGGAACCATTCGTGTTGACGCATTGATGGGTAATTTTTGGACAATCGTGTCTACCCAAAAGACACTCGTCAACGTCTTCGCAACTTTTCATCGTCGTGCTAAAATACCAGCCGGTGCTGCAAAGGGGAGAACACTCGTAACCACCAACAGTGTTACGACATCGTTCGTGATCTCGACAACCTGGTCCTGTTACACATTCATCTATATCAATGCATTGTCCTGTTTCATAATCCCTTTTGTATCCCAATCCACATGACTCCTCCTCATTCCACTGACGATCATTGATCTAACGTGAAGATATCGTTACGTTTTAAAAGAAAGTTAAAATAATATATATATAAATGTAGATTTTAATCAGGTGACAGGCGAACGAAATGTACTTGTTTCCTATTCGCATGAGAATTGATCGTAGTCCTTAAAGTAGTCCAATCCGCAGTATTTGTTCTGATCGTTGTCGCAGTAGTAGTAGTAGTAGTCAATGTTTGACAAACGTAAGAACCATTGGTATTACGGCATACTTGAGAATTCTTGCAAGTGTGCAAACCAAGCAAACATTCGTCTATGTCTCGACAATCTTCTTTTCCGTTGGATTCAGGTTCTCCATACAACTTAAATCCTGGCAAACAGGCTGCATAACATTCGTAAGTACCCATGGTATTCACGCAACGTTCTCCTACACTGCATACAGCTGTCCCACTGACACATTCGTCCACGTCTAATGGAAATACGGAACGTTCAAATACAGCTGACCAATTTATAGTCAATGTTTTTGATCAATCAATTTATAATCTCACCAATACACTGTCCAATCTGCTCGTCAAATTTATATCCAGAATTACATGATACATTATTTACGTTTACTATCGTAGACATCGTAGTTTGCATTCCAGTTTTATAACCCCTGCTATACAAAATTCTACTTCTCTCTACCGTTCGTTGTTCCTGTTCCTCTTGATCATCATTTACATTATCTTCTGTATAAACTAACAATTCGCACCTAAATAAAATCAATAATATTCATTTATATAAATCACTTGAATGATATCAAAATGTGTTTATAATTTTTGAAATGAAACGTATACCTGTAACTACCAATTACATTGAGACATTTTTCGTCTGATTCACAGATATGAATCTGTTCACTGCATTCGTCGATATCCACGCAACTTTCCGTGATATTATTTGACGGTTTAAAACCAGGAGGACATTCAAAACTTCTTACAGTTTTATTTAACGACGAACCAAAAGTAATAGAATCTTTTGATCTCTTACATTCGTAACCACCGATCGTATTAACGCATTGTGTTCCAGGTTCGGGACAAGGCATAGTGGATTCAACGCATTCGTTCAAATCTGAATAATAAAAAACACTTTTCATTAACAAACGAAATGAATAATTACATTTTCTTGAAAGGAAATAAAGGAATAATAGGATCTTTTTTTTTTTAATTGGATTTATGGAAAAACTATACGTTATTAATTGTTACCTTGCATGCATCGAAAGTCAAATGGAAATACTCGGGCATGCTGATACGAAGAATAATTAAACGAAATTGCGCGTGCATGCTTCTATGGAACAGTAAAATTAAATATAAATCGATAAAAATTCAATTCAATTTTAATCGCTACAATGAAAATAAATGACACTGTTATACTAACCAATGCAACTTCCAAAACTAATGCTATAAACGAATCCCTTCTGACACTTCATATCGCATTCGTAACCTCCGGCAATATTTCTACATTCTTCTGTCTCCAAACAACTATGTATTTTTTCAGCACACTCGTCTACGTCTAATTATAAAAAACAAAGAATAGTTTTTATTATAAAATCGACGTTTCTTCATAATTAAGCGATTCCGTTGAAATTAATTTCATTTACCTTTGCATATCTGTGATATCTTGTCGAACTTGAATCCCGCAGGACACGATTTCGTACCTACCATTTCGAGACAGGTATAACTACCTTGTGTGTTTACACAAAAATGTGTACCTTCTTTGCAAACATTTGATAAAGCGATACATTCATCGATATCTGGAAAAAACAAATTTTTTTCGGCCTTTTCTTTGATTTATTCAATTAACATTTTCCTATCTCAAAATTCTACACACAGTTATACGGGTTTATCAGAACCGTACACTGTGCAAGCAGTAAAACCATTTCTAAGAAAACGAACGGGAAAAAGTTTCACGTGCACTTTTATATATCGATTTTATATATCGAAAAGAAAAATATATTTTATTTACAGTTTCATTCAAGCGACAAGAAATTATGGAAAAAATATTAATGGCTGGGTTGAAAAATTTTGAGCCCGATAAAAGATGACGGGTTGAAAAGTTTTGAGCCTGATAAATGATGGGTTGAAAAGTTTTGAGCCTGATAAACGATGACGGGTTGAAAAGTTTTGAGCCTGATAAATGATGGGTTGAAAAGTTTTGAGCCTGATAAATGATGGGTTGAAAAGTTTTGAGCCTGATTGAAAAGTTTTGAGCCTGATAAACGATGACGGGTTGAAAAGTTTTGAGCCTGATAAATGATGGGTTGAAAAGTTTTGAGCCTGATAAACGATGACGGGTTGAAAAGTTTTGAGCCTGATAAATGATGGGTTGAAAAGTTTTGAGCCTGATAAACGATGACGGGTTGAAAAGTTTTGAGCCTGATAAATGATGGGTTGAAAAGTTTTGAGCCTGATAAATGATGGGTTGAAAAGTTTTGAGCCTGATTGAAAAGTTTTGAGCCTGATAAACGATGACGGGTTGAAAAGTTTTGAGCCTGATAAATGATGGGTTGAAAAGTTTTGAGCCTGATAAACGATGACGGGTTGAAAAGTTTTGAGCCTGATAAATGATGGGTTGAAAAGTTTTGAGCCTGATAAATGATGGGTTGAAAAGTTTTGAGCCTGATTGAAAAGTTTTGAGCCTGATAAACGATGACGGGTTGAAAAGTTTTGAGCCTGATAAATGATGGGTTGAAAAGTTTTGAGCCTGATAAACGATGACGGGTTGAAAAGTTTTGAGCCTGATAAATGATGGGTTGAAAAGTTTTGAGCCTGATAAACGATGACGGGTTGAAAAGTTTTGAGCCTGATAAATGATGGGTTGAAAAGTTTTGAGCCTGATAAATGATGGGTTGAAAAGTTTTGAGCCTGATAAATGATGACGGGTTGAAAAGTTTTGAGCTTAACACGAAAAAAAACATATTTGAAATAGAAAAAGAAGAAGAAGAAGAAGTAGGCATACCTGTGCAAACTTTAGTCCGAGCATCCCACTGATATCCAGGAGGACAAGCTTCGTAAGCTGCACTTTTGTGTGCATCTGTAATACACCTGAACGATCCTATGGTATTTTCGCATAATCCTGGACACCGAATCTTTCTTTCCAAACATTCGTTAACGTCTAAACGCAATATGGTATCAAGACGAAAAAGCGTAAAATTATGATTATTTAAATAGAAAATAAACGAGTCAAATGCATTTTTTATATATACAAAGACAATAAGCAAATAAATTATCGAGAACGATGAAGAAGCAAGAGCAGATAGCAAATTTGATACGTCTTACGTTAGACAGAAAGCTTACGATCGTGTCATCATTCGTAATAGTTACATTTTCTTACTTATTTTCCATACAAATTTAATAAATGTTTAAATAAATTATCGAGAACGATGAATAAGCAAGAGCAGATAGCAAGTTTGACACTTCTGACGTTACACAGAAAGCTTACGATCCTGTCATCATTCGTCATAGTAAAATTTTCTTACTTTTATTCCCATACAAATTTATAATAAATATTGAAATAAATTATTAAAATAGTTGTACGCGAATACACGTACCATTGCAAACCTGTAAAGTTGAATCATAACGATAACCAGCAGGACACAGAGGAGCCAATTCGTTGTCCTCGTCGGTACCAGTCGAACCAGTACTATTCGTAGTTGATTTTGGAATACAGGAACGTTTGTCATCGGCCAACTCAAATCCAGGATTGCAACTGCAACGGACTGCTACACCAGTGTCGGTGCATCGTTGCTCGCAAGGATTGGTAGATTTGCATCTATCGATTGGTAAATCTTGTCTACAAGTTTTTCCATCTTCCAAAAGTGTAAATCCTTCGCGACAAGCGCAATAATAAGATCCTGGTGTTGGTATACATATGTCGGTACAGAGAAGACCTTTCATCAACTGACAAATATCGTCCAAAGCTATTGGGGAAAAATTAGTTTTTACTTTAACAAAAATCATATAACGAGGATTTGTTAATGGAACTTTTTAAACAGGATGTTATCACTTACGGGGTGTAGGAATCGTTGTCGAATCGGTTGAAAAAGGAGAAGAAGGAAAGGACGAAGAGGATGGTGATGATTCCGAAATTGAAGATGTCATTGAGGTACTAGACGATGACATTTTAGATTCGGTTTCCGTGCTGCTACTATCGGACGAATACGTGGAATCTGAAGCATCCGTAGCCAACGTGGTATTTGGTAATGCTTCGTAACAACATTGTAAAAACGCAGGATCCCATGGGATACCAAAAGAAAATCTTTTGAATGAACAACCTTGGCCCATAGAACCGGCAAGTATTCCTAAAATATCGTCGATAAAATAACATGTTCTGTGAGATTAATCGAAGTTAATTCTGTGGCAAACGTTTTAATACCGAGTTTGCAACCCTCGCAACAATCGCGATGGTAATCTCCTCGTCTTGGTGTTTTCACGGTGCTGCTGCCCGTAACGCAAGCCAAACCATTGCGAGCATCGGCTTTTCCTTTTTCGCATTGTTGATCGTGGTAAGTTCGCACGCAACAAATATCTACAGTTTCTAAACAGAGGCCTTGTTCGATTCTAGGCACACCATTGACCGGTCCAGTGAATTTCTCACATCTAAGATTTTCCATTGCCCATGAAGTACCAAGACCGCAACATTTTTCAAATCGTGCTTCCATTTTAGCATCTACGATAATCCCTGAAAGGAAGGAGTACGTAAATCGTACTGTCTAACTACCATTGACTCTTTTATCACGTTCGTCATTTTATCTTCTCACGGATTTTAACGATTTTTCGAAACAAGGACAAGCTATGAAAAGCAAACTATTATCTCCTATATACATCTTATTTGTCTACTGATATTCAATGAATTTGATTCGTGATCTAGTTCGAGCAGGAAGTGTAAGTAAAAGAACGAAAACACAAGTTGTTGCATGCGAATAGCAAAAACTGTTGTTTGATTAACGCGATAAGAAGGAAACTGCGCTAATTAGATGAGTAAAATTCATAGAAATCATCTCGATAAGCAAACATAATATTTCATAAAGTAATTAAAAATGAATGATTAGAGAAGCCTCATCGGTGTAACATTTAACGTAATATTGTTTGATGTTACACTTCGTTGTCTTTGAGTTTCTCTTATCAACGATGTCGGAATACGTAGAGTACAAATTTTTAATTGGAAAATGTATATGACTTGCATAATATGTGTATATAGGTGTATCAAGAAAATTCTGAAAATAAATTCGATACTATCTTTGATGGATCGAATCGCGTTTAGTTGATACGCATCACGCTTAACAGTTGTACATTGATCGAAATCAATTCGGAGACAAGCAAAAGCCCGCGCACGCAAATAGGGCTAGGTCACGGTGGCTAATAAAATAATTCGTTTAAGACAATCGGACAAAACGCCTATCCAACAACTGTGGCTCAACGAAACGATGAAGTTCAACGCGAAGGAGAGAATAATAATGAAACGTAATCGAGAGAAACTTCGTCATCCAACATTAAAACGTTCTCTTAGGATGCACCCTTCCGGTATGATGGAAAAAAAAGGGGGGAAAAAAAGAACAATTATAGAACAAATAAATTGATACACGGGGTATTTAAAAAAGTATTCTTTTAGAAATTAGGAACAAATAAAAAGTTACCTTCCCTCGGCAATAATAGTAGCTGGACGATTAGAAGAGAGACTAAACAGCCGTAAAGTTGAAAACTATTGTCTCGAGTCATCTTCTTGTACTGGGATTTCCCCTTTCCGTACGTTAAAAAAATCATATCGTTGTTCGTGCTATCGGCGCGAGACTCGCGATGATTTATCGATTCTTCCCTTTATTTTTTTGTTGTTGTTTTTCTTATTTTCTTTCTTATTTCTTTTTCTCTCGAAGAAAGGAAAAACAAATCTCTTTTCAAAGTAGAAAAGAACGCGCTGCGCTTCGGTCGAGCGCTTGACGTGCATTGGAGCTCTCGGATCTCAGTTGGTTCAGTTTTGTCATCCGCACCTTTGCAACGCGTCTCTCCCTCGTAAAAGATCTTACCATCTCTCCCTATCCCCCTTTTTCTCTCTGTCTGTTCTCATCATTATCCCCACCCCTAGTATTTTACTTTAATCCATCTCTCTTTCTCACAAAGCACGCGTGACGATTCCTAAGGATTCCTGATAGACCCGAAGGAACGTTCTATCCTTGTCTCTTTCCTAGCTCTCCTCCTCGTAGTTTCTTCTTCTTCTTCTTCGTCTTCTTCTTAATCTTCTGCGGCATGTGATCTCCTCTTTTCCCGTTGCCGGTCGACCGACACAAAGCTACGTTTTTGTTGCGACTTCCTCTTTTTTATTCTAACACACAGTGCTAGGCTTTGTTGATCACGCAAATTTCCGCACCACCCGCAGGGAACAGGACAACTTTACCCTATATCATCGAGCTCGAATAGATTCGACCATACCATGCATAGATTTTTCATTTCAATTTTTTCTATTTTTGGTTTTTTACCAACATCGTTTTTTCTTCTTCTTCACCCTTCCTCATCTTTTGCTTCTTTTTTAATTCGACCTTTCCTACTCTTGTCCTTCTCCTTCTTCTTCTTCTTCTATAGTTTTCTCGTTCCATTAAAAGATTGGTAACGAAGCGTTTTCGTTCAAATAGGATCATTCATTTTCTTTAGATATATTAGTCACTTTTATCTATATTATTTTTAATATTTATAAATATTATTATATATTTTACTTTTATCATTTATTTTTGATTATTATCATACGAACAGAATAATTGGTCTATTTCTTTTAATATCTGTACCGTGAGAATAATCAGCGTAATTTGCCACTAAAGATCATTGTTGCTGATAGTAGTAGATACTTAAAGTATATTTCATCATTGTTAATCAGGAATATCATTAAGCGCCTCACTATCGAATGTACTTAACTATCATTAGGATTACGTAATCATTTACATAAAGAATAGAAGTTACTTTTACATGATGATTAATTAAAAACAAACAAAAAAATGAAGTCTCGTCGCAAGGTCTTCATCGTAATAAGTTAGGGAACGTAAAGGGATAGGAAATTTAGTCACATGTGCCATATGTGAGGGTATTATGATGCTTCGCGATGAGAACGAGGAAGATCATCGTCGTGAAAATACATAACGAGATTAGTATGGTCGTCGTAACACGCGTGATACCGTAACGATCAAATAATATCCGGGTTTATAGTGTCCTCCGTTGTAAAAAAAAAGTTATCCATATTTGTGTCAGTTGAAACGTTTCGTAGTAGGAGCGTGCCGTCGTTCTTATTTCAAACTTCATCAGCGTCTCCTTAAGCGTCGTTTTTGAACCTGAAGTGCCTTTTTTTTTCCGTTTCAACTACCAAACGGCACATGTTTGGTGCCTGCTTGCGTTTAAAAAAGAGGAGAATATATACTTAAGCAACTACGACATTAATTGTAAGATCAAATATCTGACACAAATAAAATCAATATATAAACATGAAAGATATTGAAAATAATAAATATATAAAGATATTAAACGATAAAAACATATTTTATAAAAGTTTATATTTATATTATAGCAAGGTTCGAGGGATGTTGCACATACTTAGTTAAAATGTTCAATTTATGATCATATCAAATTATAGTCTTTACATGGAATCGTCGGAATAAAAATGGATCTGTTTTGTTTGAATATATATAGACTATTTACATTTTAAAAACCAATATATAATCAAGGCTATTCCAACAATTTGTCCATGCAACATAATGCTTTTAAAGAGATATCAATTGTGATAGTTGAGCCAATAACGCGAAGATCGATATAAAAGCATCAGGTTGAATAATAAAATTTTACACGTGTTTCAATAAAATGATAGATGTGTATGGCAATGAAGATTTTACTCTTCGTTTTCCAAGTACTTCCCTTGTATCTCATGTAATAAAATAGTGTAATATATTTTACTTTATTGAATATTTTTAAAAAAATATTACAAATAATAAAAAATAAGTAAATAAAAGTATATGTCACGATTCATTCTCATTCTATATTTTATAGATTTTGCTATGCTTATATTTCCTATATAATAAAACACACAAACTATAAACTTAATATTATCTCTTATTTATCATTGGTAGTATACTGAATATTTTTTTAATAAATCAATTCTTGTTATATATTTCAACTGTTTATATAGTAATAAAAAAGTTACAAATATGTATTGATGAGAAAAAATAATGTAAAAGCATTATTTTCTCTTACGAAAACTTTTTTACGAAAGATAAAACCTTCATTGCATTTTACATCTGCAGCTTTATTTATTCTCGCCGCTCTTAAAAATGATACCTGACATCCCTCATTGAAGGGTAATGTTCAGGAAATAGATTTTGATGGGAAACAGAACAAGTAGAACGCCTGCTTGACATCTCCATTTACCTTTTATATATAACCTAACTTAATAATATAATGGTAATATTATAGACCCAAGCAGGTGTCCTCTGTTTTATATCTAATATTCGGGGAATGACTAGGCCATATGAATATAGCTTAGGAACCGAACACCCAACATTGTTTTGACATGGCGCATGGAGGGAACTCAAACTGCATTATCTCTAAGTCACTTTCGATACACTACTATGAGTGCCATATTGCTCTGACGCACGTACCCAAAGAGAACTTTTGTGCGCGAAATTAATTTTTCTCTATTTATATTCTTAAACATTATTTTCCTAAGATCTATTCATATGGCTCAATGTTTTTAGTTCGGTAAACTTTCTCTGTTCTCGATCAATCGAGGATTCTCAAGTTCCTTGATGCTTTCACAATTTCAGCAATGGCGACTGATTACAGAGTCCACATTTTTATTCTATTCTGGTTCTTCTCCATCACCATCTAAAACATTACATTCTTTTTAAGCACTCATAAAGATTATATTAATAATAATAGATACAAAATATATTATTCTAGCTTTTAACACTAACCGTACCAAGCTCAGTCAAACGATTAATCGAAAATTGTACATTTATTCTTATTATTTCTGTTCATTTAACTTCATGTAAATTCTTAGATTATCTAAATAATTAATTTCTCTATTTTTTGTTTTGTTTTTTCTTCTTTTTTTTTTACTGACAACGAGAAAAATCATTACCCGACTTGCTTCTCGCGATCGGTCATTTGACCAGTCTACAAATTTACATCTTTTTATAAATTTCTATTAATCTATATCTATAATATCTATTTTTTGTTTCTATTAATAGAGTCTATATCAGTTTACAATGGAGTCGTATCGGAAATTCCTAAAAAATATTCTCTCCATAATGAGTACACTATAACTAAACGAAATTTAATTTATATAGTATCATTAAGCAACTATTTTCTACAAAAATCAGAGGTAAATTCACTGGTCAAATGACCTATTACGGTATGAATAGGTATATGCGAAAGGCTGATACAGTTAGTATTAATCATACCTTCACGATCCACTTCATCATCTACGAGCAAGTCATCCTCTTCATTTACACCATCATCTTCATCGTTCACAGCCTCCTCTTCTTCATCTTCTTCATCTACATCATCTTCTACTACAACTATACTGTCATCTCCCTCTTCTCCTTCACCTCCTTCATCGCCATCATCTCCACCTCCATCCTCTTCTTCTTCCTCTTCTTCTGTTTCACAATCTTCACCATCACCCTCAACACCATTTTCAATATCAATATCTGGAGCTAGGTAATACTACAAAAAGAGTGATTACAAAATGCAATATTTCTATATAAAATCTAAACATGATTTTTAAAATAGTATTTAAAATAGTACTTATAATTTATATTGATAATACCTGCAAAGGATTAGGCCACATGTCATCTTTGATTAATTCAGCTATTTCATCTGAACTAGGATCACCATGATCCGTGAACCAATCAAAGAACGATCTATGTTTGAGTGGCCTCTTACGACCTTTTAAAGGTGTTTTTGTTTTTGCACGCTTTGTTAAATCTGCCCCTTCTTTCCAGCGAATAGGCGTACTTTGGGATGCTGGATCTCCTGCGAAACAGCAGGAGATTAATCACAACTATGATACTTGATCTTTATATTACTGCATTATATCTAAATAACATTTTACATAAAAAGATAGAAATATGATAATCAAAAACTGTGCTCACCGGAGGAGCCTAGATGAAACTCTTTAGTAAGAACCTCATTTTCAAAATATGGATTCTCATCAAAGTGAAAATTAATTCTGTAACCAGATTTAATGTCTTCGAACTCCTCGACTTCTAATTTGTTCAAAAACCGTAATGCATCTTCTTCATCTTCTTCCAATATTTCAGCTATTTCTTTATTGTTTACAAACTATTTATAAAATAAGGAATAATAATATGCATTTGAAATAAAAAAAGTTAGTATTAAATCTATGACAATAAACTGTAGTAATATACAAATATAAAGTAACTTAATAAATATAAGAGAAAGATCATAGTAATGAATAAATGCAATAATTATGAGATAAGAAAATAAATCACACCTTTGTAGAAAGAAAGCAACTGGAAATTTGAAATTATAATAAAAAGAATGAAATAAACGTGTTCGTTTTGATTATATCTACAGGTTATACACACTTTTGTAGGTACACAAGTGGGTAAGATGGCGGCTGGCGCCGGCGGACGCCGGCATCGCCGGGAAACGTCAAAACTATCGAGAGTTTTATTAATTTGTAATTGGAAATAACGTTGGCATCATAAAGGATACAGCAGTTACCCAAAAATTAGGTATCCTCTTGATAATATCATTACGTTTTTGAAAATAAGGTTTACGCAACTTATTATACTTTTTCTCGACTTCGAGAATCTCGTCACTGGCCTTCTCGTTCAAGCCATCGATTTGATTCTGACATCCATCTATTTCTTCGAGTGTCTTCTGTATTTCGATGTCATAATCTCGAACTTCAACTCCTTCACCCGAACCTGGATCTTCTATCTCCTTGGCCTTTTTACTCGCCGACGACATTGTTGTACCCGCGCTATTGTCACACCACTCCACTTCGCTCTACCTGTGTTTATTTCCCCTCGCACTAGTCCGTAGAATCACGAATTCGCAGCGGCGCGCAACATCATACGAACAACCTTCGAATAATAAATCTAGACAGGCACAACTCTCGCTTTTTTGTTTACACCAAAAAACTTAACCCTTCTTCAGTCTAGGGTACTCTAGTGGTAATCTTGTGTAGTCCTGTCAAAATGACCAATCAACGCTAATTCCGTACAATTTGATCTTCACTTTATATGGCTTTAACCAATTATAATACACAATTAATATTTTATAATATAGTTATTTTATTTGAATGTGACTCCAATATAAACTGCAAAAATAACTAGATTCAGTTATATATTAGGTTTAGATAAATATTTTGAAGAAATACATATAAAATGATTTGATACTTTCTATTTAATACTTATCTTATATTAGATAGTTTGCAATAGCATATAATAACTTTTCTCGCATACTAATAATATTGTACTATTTTCACTTTTTAATGCTAAGCTGCGTAAAGTATTTTAACCATAAATATAATGTTCAAACGACCAATAATAATCACGCGAATCAATTTACATAAATGTTAATTTTAACTTGTAAGTTTAAAAGAGAAAAATAAAGAGATAGAGATATATATATATATATATATATATATATAGATAGATAGATAGATAAAAAGAAAGAAAGAGAAACAGAGGTCCCCGGGGACCTGTAGGTTTTTATTAAAGTAACCACACTCAGTTGCCAACCAACAAATCCGCACTCATTTAGTTGCCAACCCAATAAAATCAAATACGTGCTTCGCAATACTTATACTTGTAATAATATCTGGTAAAAAAATAAATTGATGATCGAAGATTATTGAAGGTTTCAATGAATAAAAATGTCCTTCGATATTACCTACAATTCGATTCGCCAAGCCCCTTCTTCAACACGCGGTTCGAACGAATAGAATTACCTAAGTTCGAAAGGCGGCTATAGATAAACCAATCGGACATCGCGTAGTATCTTTGCACCCAGGATATTGCTTAGAAAATCAAGATGGCATCCGAGAATGATACGGGTATCGTGTCAAATGAACGATGTGATGTAAATAATACGATTCAGCAAGTGTTTGAGCCGTTGAGAGGGGAAATATCGAACGCGAAGGTACTTAGCTCACAGTGGAAGAACCTAATCAAAGAGGCAACCGATTGTTCCGACAATATCGGTTTAAATTCGGACAGGACGCCTACGGTTTTCCCAACAGCGTCATCGTTCAACACAAACACCGATCGACATGAGTTACAAAGAAACGCGAATATTTTGAGGTCTTCTGGTGATGTGCAAGAAAGTGCAAATTATAAATTCGTTATTAATACAACTTTGCATAAATTACCCTCGAATTCAGACAGTATGTCCACTCAGAAGAATGATCTAGACAGTGCTGCTTGTGTACCTGAGAAAACAGACGGTAATCATGTATATAGTGATATGAACAAAATCATATATACACAGATCTACATCTTTTTTTATCCTTATGATTTTATTTCATATATATTATATTTTCTATAATTATTCTTTTCTTTCATTTCCAGAATTAGAATTTTAACTAAAGTATTACAACTAATAATTCTTTTTTTAATATATTTTTATGAAGCATATGCTGTATATCGTTATTGAAGACTATTTAAAACCTAAAATCAAATACATATAATAAAACTGATTTAAAGTTTATTTATTATTATTCTTTTTCAGTCTCCTTAAGCAGATTTTATTATTTTGTTTTAAATATATACAAGTTACTGTGAATATTGTCTTTTATATTTGCTATAGATAATCCAGATCACTGTAATAATGAATTATTGAGGACTGTTAGAGAACCAGTGCAACATATTATTCATGTAAGTATTTGATGTTATAGGCTCCAAAAGAGAATATTTATATAAGTTTATTTCATTTATTAGACCGATCCCACATGTGGCAACAGTACAATAGTGTCAACCAACATGCATGCATTACCAGTAAAGTTAGAGGGATGTTTAAATTTCTCTAACAATACTCCTCAACTTGGAGAAAGTCCACAAAGCAGTGGAGAAGTAATCAGTAGTCCTCGAAGTCCAGATTATCCTCCAAGGGTTTCTAATAGTCCACATAGTCCAGATATAATGTTTCCTATGACATCGACTCATACTAATTCTAATATAAATATAATGGATACAGCAAAATATGATAAAGAAAATACCGAGACATCTACAAAAATTAGCAAAGAATTGCAGAGCTATCAAAATTGCGGGAAATTAGAAATGAATGATTCAGAAAAATATGTTTTGCAAAAAATAAAGGATGAACCTAGTTTGACTGAGGAACTTGTACAAGAAATGATTGTAAAAGGAGAAATAGTTGAACAAAAAGAAGAATCAGGAACAACAAAATCAGAAAGATTGAAATCAAAGTGGGAAGCTGAAAGGATACTGATCACTGCTATTAGAAAAATCGAAGATGATGCAATGGATCAAAAATGTTTAGAATCTATTAGTGCACCATCTTCAACTTCTCATTCAAAGATGGACTCATCATCTAAAGATAAACGTAAAGAACATAGTGACAGAAGACAGTGTTCAAAATGTTATAGAAGAAGTAAAATCAAACGGGCAAATGTTGGTGTCCAATGTAGACGTGATCGCAGTATACTTCCTTTAAATACTAAGGCAATTTCTCTACCATTATCAAAATTTTCTATTGATAATTTGAGACTAAACTTACAAATTAAAAATTTCAAATTGCTTAGTAGTTCACTAGTAAGAAGTGAATTATTATTAGAAGGCTTAAAATATAAGAAATATATTCATATAGAGACTTACCCTAATGGTGGAGCATCTATTGTGCACATGTTTCAAGATGAAATTGATGCTTTGTCAAGTGAACAAGTAGAAGAGTTGGCTCAAGAGTATTTTAAAGTATGTAATTCAAGATGTGAATGATATCTTAACCCTTTGACAGCTATGACATATATATATATATACGTCCAGCAAAGGTTGTTGGTGTTAACTATGGACGTAAAAGTGCATCTACTGATTTTTTCTCTCTCATAAAGACCACACACGTAAAATCTTCAATATTTAAGACATGCACATACCTCATTCTTTAGCGACGAAAAAATATAAAGTATTTTCCATTTGGCGTAAATAAGATAATAAAGTAACTTGATTGTGTTCTATATAATCTATCAAAACGCCAAAAGAATACACACAAATGCTCAAAAAAATAGTATCCCGAGCAAACAACTTTGAAGAGTATTTCGCAGTCAAAGGGTTAATTATAATGAACAATATATTTTTATTGTATCCTTCCTAAGTACAAATATTGGTATTTCTAAAATACTAGTTAAAATGAATAATATATAAGATAACATTTTTTTAATATTAGAACTTTACCGATCGCTACAATATCAACAGCATACGCATGTTCGGCTGACTGTTCAGCCGCAGATTCTACTAACAGATTCTACTAACAGATTCTAATAAAATACTAATAAGATTCTAATAACATATTACTGTTTATATAATAGTAATCTACGTTCACCGCTATGTTAACCGATTAATAAGTTATCGGTCGACGACAAAAAGCTGATTAATTCTTTCGCTACGGCAGTCCGTTCCGCCAAAGTGACGCTACTGAACGGGGCACCGCACCGTGAAGTGTGCACATTGCTAGTCGATAGTCTTCGATATTCCCACTTTTAACGCTACTTTGTGATTTCCTTGTACATATATATTATTTTACGAGCTAAGTAACAACTGGCTCATCGTATTATATAAAAAACATGAAAATAAGTATATTTTATGGATATTCAGTTGTTTACATATTTGCAAATTTTGTTATTATTATAAATAAAAATATAATTTAGGGTAGTTATACATGAAATTATAGTTCCTAGTAATTTAATTGAGAATAGAGAGTAAATTCTAAAACAAGGATCGATGCAAAAATTATAATCGGCACCCGTACACACACACACCTGTAGCGAAAGAGTTAATCAATTATTGTTTGGTAAGCGTCGGCGACAAAAAAGCATATTAATAGGCTAGCAGTCGGTAAAGTGTTAATTAACTATAATTTACAGGTAGTTTTTGGAGAAGATGAAAAGGGTAATGCACACCATGTTATGGGAATAGTGCATAATGCAGCATCATATCTCCCTGATCTTTTGGATTATATGGCAAATAACTATCCTACTTTAACTGTGAAAAATGGAGTATTAGGAAGAAGTAGTGATATTGAAACAACTACTATGGTACAGTACAAAGAGCAAGTATGCAAAGCATATAATAATGGAACAATACGATATGGACCTTTGCATCAAATAAGTCTTGTGGGTACTGTCCATGAAGAAGTTGGAGGTTACTTTCCTGATCTTTTACAAAAATTAGAGGAGAATCCATTTTTGAAACTGGTAAGAATAATAATATTATACATACATTAAAGTAATTAACGAATTAACTTTTATATAATCAATATGTAATCATATAATTTTGGTTGATTTATATTAATTTTAGACAATGCCATGGGGCCCACTATCAGTAGTAAAAATGGAAACTCCACAAGAATCAAATGATGGTCCTATTCTGTGGATTAGGCCAGGGGAACAACTAGTTCCTACAGCGGATATAAATAAAAGCCCTTACAAGAGACGTAGAACGGGCATTAATGAACTACGGAACTTACAATACTTACCACGGCTTAGCGAAGCTCGAGAATACATGTTTGAAGATCGTACAAAAGCTCATGCTGATCATGTAGGTCATGGATTGGACAGAATGACTACAGCTGCTGTTGGAGTACTAAAAGCAGTGCATGGTGGTCAGACATCAGAATATAATAGAGCTACAAAAGACGTAGTTGCATTTTATGCTGGTGATTTTCCAGAATTAGTTGAAAAACTTCAACTAGACCTTCATGAACCACCAATATCACAATGTGTACAATGGGTAGAAGATGCTAAGTTGAATCAATTAAGAAGACAAGGTATTCGTTATGCAAGGATAAATCTTTATGATAATGATATTTATTTTTTACCACGTAACATTATTCATCAATTTAGAACGGTCTCAGCTGTTTCAAGCATCGCATGGCATGTTAGACTGAAACAGTATTACCCAGAGTCACAACATAATTCAAATATAAGACATAGTCGAGTTATTAATGAATCTACACATCGTGTTAAAGAAAAGAAACCATTAGAAACCGTTGGTATAGGAGATGAACAAAAAGAAAATACTAATCGCCAACGATTAGAACAAAAACTTTATTCTGATTCTCTTGAAGAAAAAAAGGCTAAAGAAAGAGCTGCGGAGTATCAAGGAAACTTAAAAAAGTCAGATCAACATGGAAAACGAAAAGACGATCGTAAAAGCCGTGATCATGGCCGACACTCGTCTGTTAAAAGAAAAGATTGTGAAGATGGTAATGATAAGTCTGGTAATCATTTCAATGATAGTGTAACAAAAAAGAGTGGATCTAGCGATCAGAAATCGAGCAGTAGTAAAAGGGATAACAAAAGGTCTGATAAAAAACACGAAATACAACGTCGAAATAGTCACAAGTCAAGTCATCATTCGCATGGCAGCAGTAGCAGCAGTAACAGTAGCAGCAAAAGTAATCATTCTGGAGAAAAGAAGAAGTATGACTGTAGTAGTCATAAATTAGATCATCATCGCAGTCATCATAGTAGATCGAGTAATAGTAATAATGTTTCGAATAAAGAGACTATTTCAAATGTGATGGAAGAACGAACGTCTATTAAATATGGTACAACAGGATCTCCTCTAAAAGACAGCAAAAGACGTTGTAGTTCTCCAGAACTACTTTATCCACCTGAATTAGAATCCTCTAGTTCTGAAGATATGGTTTTGGACAATGAAATGTTAAATCAGAGACAGTTAATAGCTAAAACTTATGCAACTGAGGTTGTTGATAAGGCATTAGAAATTGCTATATACAAATCTAAGACTGACGTCGAAGAAGTTTGTCAATCTCTAAGAATTGGTGTAGCTGAAGCTTCTAAAGAAGTTATACATAGAATTGCTAAAGAAAGTATTGAAATTGCCGAGAAAATGTTCAAAGATAATAATGTAAAATCGAAAAGGTATTCACAAGCACTTGAAGTGGAAACCATGTTAGCGTTTACTTCGGAAATGGATTGCGCAACAGAAAATGCAGTAAAAGCTTTAATTGAAATGGCCGAGGATGAAGCTAAGGAAAGAACAAAGAACGATAAACCTTCTGAAAGTCTTGCTGAAGAGCATAACGTTACAGAAAACCAAGTTCCCACTTCGACTAGCATAAGTTCTTGCTCTTCCGTTTCAATGACGTCCACGTCGCCATTGATAGAAAGTGAGAAATACAATAGTAGTAGTAGAGTTAATAACGTTGAAGAAAAATCGTCAAAATCATCCGATCATCACGCTTCTATTGGAGAATCTAAAAGAAAGTATAGAGATGAGAAAGATTCTAGGAGTCAGAGGCACAAGGAAAAAAGAGATCGCGACAAACGAGATCGAGATCGTAAAAAACATCGTCATCGAAGTCCACAAAGTAAATCTGAACATAAAACAAGTGAAACAGCTAAGGAAAGTTCATCGAAGAATGTGTCCTCGTCGGTTCGGGATGGTTCCAATTTTAGTAAACCTGCAGACTCTACTGATGTTAAAGAAAATGAAAAGAAATTAGAAAAACGGAAAGACAATCATCACAGTCACGGAAGAGACGGACAAAAGAGATCATCTAGCAGTCGTTCAAGTAAAGATGATACAGGATCAAGTCATTCACATTCAACGAGTTCGAGTCATAAACGCAAGTCAAGTTCGGAACATAAAGAGCACAAGAAATTGTGTACAGAGAAAGAAACTATTTCACGAACATCAGAGCAAACAAATATTATCCCTTTAACTTCCACGACAACATCTGTAACAACATCTGTAACAACATCTTCAACAACAACATCTGTGACAACATCAACTGAAGCAGCTTCTACGAACGTTGTTACATCAACAACATGAAAAGGTGCAAATTACCTTCAATGTGTACTACAGTCTGCTTATCAAGCCGACAGTTTATGTTAACATGGGTTTAATTACCTATTAATAGAAATATGTACACTTCTATTTGAATGATATAACTATATCAAGAATGATGAAAGTTTGTTTGGTCCACAAACTTAAATATTTGATTACCACTTTGATTTGATACATCTTCATGAACAGATGATGTTACTGATCTAATTGATTTTCAGAGCTTACTCTTGAGAAGTCTAAACTGACGTCTCTATTGCAAAAGTTATTTTGCTATGAAAACTCTGAATGTTTCATGAAGTGAAAGTGAAGAATGTAGTTGATAGATATTTATACTATAAGTGATTGATCAATAAGTTGGTGTACAAATAGAACTTGTACAAATTAGTGGTTGGAAATTTTTTCCAATTAGCACAAGATTATTGTGCATTGTATATAGACCAAAAAATGCCCTATTGAAAGGATTGTGTGTTACAGTAAAATTTAATTAAATTATTTATATATAGATAGATCTAAATATATAAAAAATAGTATACGTTAAATTATTTATATTTTCTTTATATCTTATAACACAGAGTACACACAGAAAATTCTATATTTGGAAAACAAAGGCTATTGATCGTATTTTTCTTTGTGTTCTTTTTATTCTTTTTAAAAATTATTTAAAATTATTCTTTAATATTTGCATTGTAAAGAATAACATTTTTTATTTTCCCTTATTAATCGAAAATTTGAGATCGATAAAAGAAGAAGAAGAAAATAATAAAATACTTTTAATATATGAATTACATATTAAGTCTCAGAATCAATATATTATATTATTATCGAAGATATATATGATAATACAGATATATGCACATGCTTTTCGTATTTGTTTAGCAGTCTTGATATGTCATAATGTGTTACTGTCTTAAAGCAATATATCTTCTTTTCGTTCCTTTATAAATATAAATACATTTTATACGGATAAAATATGCAACAAGGAAGCAATAAAAATTTAAATATATTTTTGTTCAAAGCAGAAAGGAAAAAAGCGTATCTTGCTTTAAGTTGTAGATAGCAATATTATGTTCACATTATGAGAAATAGTATTATGGGTAACAACAGACGTACAAATTCTTTGCCTTTGAAGATATTACTTGTTTGGGACAGTGAAACATTGCAACGGATTGATCACAAATGTTAATAATATTTTCTCTATTTGAGTAAAATAACAATTGTTCTAAAGATAATGGTAGCTATAGAAAAAAAGAAAAAAGTAACTGACAAGGCGACAGGTTAATGATTTCGTCTAATGCTAATGTAGATTTGTGTATATGAAATTTAACAATACACAGAGTGTATAAAGTTGCTACGTATGTAACGGTATAATATCGTATATATTTTATATAATTTTTTATTTTTTCTATACTATGATCGAAGATCTAGTATATAGATCGAAAATTTAGTTTAACAATATTTTTTCAATTCTCTAATTTTTTGATCCGTTAAAACTTCTAATTTTAAGATTTATTATTACTATTATTATTAATATTAACATTAACATTAATATTACTATTATTATTATTATCATTATCATTATCATCATCATCATCATCACCACCATCATCGTCATTATTATTATTACTATTATTATTATTATTATTATTATTATTAATATTATTATTATTTATCCAAAGCAGTACTTTATGTTATATAATTTCTCGAATATATTTTCCAAGTATAATATATTGCCTAAATTTTAATGTAATTGTATTATTGATTCGTTTTCAAGCAGAACGAAGATTCATCTGTCTAATGGCTATCATAGTTACTCAGATCTGTGCGAAAACTGATAATTAGATATATAATACTTAAGTTTTTCAGGCTTATATTTATATACACATTTCTATTAAACACACACATCCACTGTTTTAAAATTTATAGCAAGATTATATCTCAAACAGTGATAATCTCTCTTAATGCATTTTATTATACTACAGAAGAAAACAAAATTAAAGGAATACATTTTAATAAATTAGTTGTGTGTAATAAGAGTAAACGATCATCGGATTTGTATCCACAAGACCATAGATTAGGCAAGACTGAAAAAAAGAATAGTATCCATTAGAATAGTATACTCTTCTTGTAATTTTATTTTTTGTTTCTTTTTTTTTTTTAAATCGATTGATCCCGATAGCATTACCTAAATCTTCAATATAAATCTATGATGTCCTTCAATTAAGATTTTTTTTGAAAAATTATTTTGTTTAATCTGGTCTACAAACACATGTGATCAATGCAACAATTTTCGAAGGATAAATGAAAGAAAGATAGCGAGATTCAAATGCGTTTTCTAATTATATTGATGAATGTGCTTTTGATCAATATCTTCATAAATATAATAAAACAGGCAATTATATATATAATTAACGGACACGACGATAAGTTCTCCATCTCCATAAAAAAAGGAAAAAAAGAAAAAAGATAGAATGGACCAAATTGAAACATCAAAAAATCCATAAGCTTCTTCTCTAATAATATTTATTGAAAGTGGTATAATTAAACCAAATAATATATAGGTGCTGGATACATCACAGATTTTTAAGGTGCCTTCTCTCTGTTTGTTGCGGTATAAAAAAAAAAGATTAAAAACTAATTAATCATAGACTGCTCAGTTATCATCAGTCTATAAAAAGATAACTTTATTTTTCCCTAGCACCACAATATTGTAGCGTGTAATTTCCCTGTGTGCTACTATTATTTAATATTTAAGACATGATTAATATACGATCCATTTTGAATGGCTTTGTCTCTCGAACAATTTTCAAATTCGACGAATGACAACAAACATATTTGTGTCAGATTAAAACATGAACAATTATAAGAATGAATATTTAATACGCCTTCATAGAAGAACTTAATATGTAAAATATGATCTTTTTGTAAATAATTGTAAAAAGAAAGAAAAGAAAAAAGCGTATTATTGTGTTGATTGATTTAATATTGAACAATTCAATATTGATCCATTTGAAAATAGTTTGAGAAACAAATACGCAGATAATGTTATGTTCCAGAATACAACGTAAGAGATAATAAGCACATAATTCTAAAATTTGTTCTATTTTATTAAGCGATTAAAAACGTAACAAGTGAATTTGTTCATTTGGGATTATTGCATTGGAAATATAGTCATTTATTGGCTTCCAAATAATGATTTGCTAATGAAGAAAATAAGGGACTTATTTTTCATTTTAAATTAACACTCCTTCAATCAAATTCAATTCATTGTCCCACATTTCCCAATTAACAAATTATTTATATATTACTTTATATATATATATATATATATATATATATTGTACGCATGTATATATAATAACAAAATATGTATCTTTTAATATAAGCTCAGTGGTGTGGATAAAGGTTTGTGTAGATATAGTGCGTATTTTACAATGATACCGTCGAGAAAAAAAAAATGCAAAACAGCAACAAAATAACATAACAGACTTCCGATAGATGCCTAATAGATTTCACACTTCCACGGTCGAACCAAATTTCGAAGATGCTCTTCAGTTTTTATACAAACTGCATTACTGAATAGTAGATTGTTAATCGTCGTTAATAAAAATGTATATGTAGATATTATACATGAAATATATGATAATAATAGTAATAATAATATAATATTAATATTATAATAATAATAATAATAATAATAATAATAATAATAATAATAAATATACATTCGCGTAAAAATACGTTTAAAGAGACCAGTTAAATCTTAAACTTGTATTCTGCGGAATTGAGTTGTGTACATTTTGTAAATAACAACTTCTATACCAATGTGGAGTAGGAAAAGAAAAGATAGTGAATACTTGTAAAGAAATTAGTGCAGGAGATCTGAACAACAGAATGAAATTTGATTATTGCTATTGAGATACTAAACTATTATTATTCTATAATCATATATAATTATATGATTATATATATATATATATAAGAGATAACATGAAAAATCATATAAGCACAGTTATATATGCGTATACGTATGTCATACATTATTGCATTTGTGCATGCATATACGCATATATATACATGCATATATAGTAGTTTGTAGTTTTACATATATCCACCATACGTGTAGAAGTCGCATTCCAACGTCTAAGTTTTTAAAGAAATAAATAAATTACTTTGGTCAGAGATGCTCTATTATTTATTAATAAGTCTTACGATTTTGTCTTCATTATTTCCATTTTTAGTTTTTATTTGAGTATTAGAAATCTAATTCCACGTTGTAAATAATACTTTCTAATATTTTTTTATTCATTCAAAGTAGTTCATATATATATATATATATTCTCTCTCTCTCTCTTTCTCTCTCTCTCTCACTCTGTCTCTCTTTCTCTTTCTCTCTCTAGTGTTTTTTCTAGTAAGTAATGCTATCTAGTAACATAAAGTAATTTCAATTGATCTGATTTAACAATAGATATATTGTATAAATAGTATTATTATTAAAGAAATATAATTAACAAAATAATTTTGAAATTTACTATTATTTCATAAAATTGTACGTATTGTATTTATATATATATATGTATCAATACTTATTTTAAAAATAAGTATTGAATAATATTAGGATTTTTTTTATATATCTAAAATTATGTATGTCCAAAGTACAAGGGCATCACAGTGAATCACAGCAAAGCAGCCGTTCATTGACTGTTAACAGGTATATATATGTAAATACGTAGCATATAATTATTATTATATATTGATAAAAATATAATATTTAAAAAGTGTATTATATATAATATAATATATATATATATATATATATATATATTTGTGTAATATAAATAGGATGTTAGCTCTTAGAAGATTTTTGATCAATAAACAATTTGCCCGAAATTATGCATCTGGAAAAAAATTATTAGAAATCACACAAGATGAAAAGACAGGTATTTCGACAAGTATAATTGCTTGAAAGTTTGATATTTATATTTTTATTAAATGAATTTATTAAATGAAGAGCTTGCATATATTAGGAGTTCAAATAATATCAATGGCTAAACCACCGGCTAATACCTTAAATCTGGAGTTCTTAGAAGAATTAAAAACTGCTTTAGTAGATGCCCAAAAAAGCAATTATAAAGGCATTGTTTTGACTTCGTCATTACCAACTATTTTCTCAGGGGGTTTAGACATTATGGAAATGTATAAACCAGATCTTGAGAGATTCACTGCTTTTTGGCGTACTTTGCAAGATACATGGATGATTTTATATGGTTTAGAAATGCCAACAGCTGCTGCAATTAACGTATTGCATTATTCAATTGTTTAAATACATATTTTCTTTATAATTATAACTTTAATATAAAATTAAATATTTGTTTTTAACTCTTGTTTAATATTATACACATTATAATCATACTTTTACATAGGGTGCTAGCCCTGCTGGTGGATGTTTATTAGCCATTTCTTGTGAATATAGAGCCTTTGTTAATGGGAAACATACTATAGGGTTGAATGAGGCACAATTAGGTATTATACCTCCACAATGGTTTATAGATCCATATGTTGCTATCCTTGGTGACAAGCGTGCTGAAATAGCTTTGATGAAGTATATATTACAAATATTAAATAGTATTATAAAAATTAGAACGTGTGTATACTTAATAAATATTTGATTCTTTACTTTTCAGGGGCACACTTTTTCATCCCAACGAAGCTTTAAATATTGGACTTGTAGATGAATTGGTTAGTGATAAAGCAGAAGTTATTCAACAATGTCTAAAGTATATATCTTCTTATGATAACATATCTAGTAAGTTTAACATTTTTTTTAAATAAAAATAAATAAACATATTACATTGTGCGTTTACTAATAATATTTGATATAATACATTTACAGAATTTGCTAGGAATAAAATAAAATTAAAACTTCGTGAAAAATCAATTTCCTGGCTACAAAAACATCGAGAAATTGAGTTAAATGAAATTAAGCAATTTATTCTATTACCAGTCGTGCAAAAAGGACTTGAATCATACGTTGAAGCATTAAAAAAAAAGAAAAATTAATTATATTTTATGACAGAAGTATTTTGCTTCTGCTTTCCTCTTCTTTGCTTTCAGATATAGGAATAGCCGGAATGTGTATTTAAAAAGAAAGAATATCAATATTATGCAAATTGATCAAAGTCCTTGAAAAAGCAATGTTAAAGAGAGAAAGAGAAGTATGAGTTTTGTCTACTATATATACAGGGTGAGTCAGCTAATGTTAATACTTTAAATATTTTTTTTATTTTTTAATACGTTCACGCCGGCGTCACCGATAGATCACACTCGATTGCCCCAAGCGTAATATGAATGTGAACGTGTTAAAGATCGTCAAATGCCTTAAGGACAAAATTAGATGATTCAATGGAGGCTCACACGATGGCAAAAATATTTTTGTTTTTATTTTACATATTTTATAATAGAATCACCATTTTTTTGAACATCTATAATGATATATTTTTATCATCATGTGAGCCCCCATTGAATCATCTAATTTTTTCCTTAAGGCATTTGACGTATCGTTAAAAATAACAAAAATATTTAAGATACCAAACGTTAGTTCTTTTACCCATATATACTTATATTTTTATAAAATTATATATTATTATTTCACATATATTTCACGAATAAAATTATTTTTGCACTATTAAAAAAATTATCCGACTCTAATTATTTTTGTTATTAGTTAGAAGAGAAATATTATCAATTTTAAAATACGGTAGATGTAATAATATTAATGAATTAAACTGTTTACGTAAATCTTCTAGAAAATGGGTAATCTCCACAATTTTTTGACGGTGCCTGATAGTTTCCTTACTAAAAATAAAAATTCATTTATAATTCTTTTTGGTCTATATATTTAATAACCGGTTTACTTACTTATATAACTTGTCACAATAGTCATTGAGCCATGTTTTTAATCTACTTAACATACGATCTTCTCTATCATCAATAGTCTATAATAAATAAAGAATAATTTTATTTTATAAAAATTTTGTTATGAATATATTTAATGATTTTTACTTACATGTAAATGTAAATCGTGTGATGCTGCCAGATTATTGCTTAATGTATCTTTATCTCCACATAATTCTAACAAATGACGTGGAATTTTAGATTCATCTCCAAAACCACTGATAAAATATGAAATAATACTACTAATATTATCATTATATTCCGCTTCAGCATGTCGCATTTGTGAAAAATATTCTCGAGCAGTTTCCAAAAATTGCTCGATCATATTAGTCATATTTATTTTAAAAACCTCATTTATTTCCTTTTATAGAATGAAAGAATAGTCTCATCAATTATAGAATTTTAAAATATATCTCACATTTGTTAAGTTTTATATCTATATAATACATACTACTAATTGTTCATGTAATATAATTTCTTTGGACATTAATTTTGTCCATGTTTTATATATCGTATCATTAAAATGAGTATACCAATCTTGTATTACTTCAACATTATCATCCATGTCATCCATTTCTATGTCATCAAGCATATGAAATAATAAATTTATTTGTGAGAATATATCAACTTTTTCGTTTATTATTTCATCTACGATACTAAGGATAAAAGCATGTTATATGGGTATATCCCAATAAAAAGATAATAGCATGCTTAATATAATAAAATAATATTTACTCTCTTGATTCGTTTAGTTCTTTGTTTTTGCCATCATTAACAGCATCATTGAATAATTTAATTTCATTATCACGTTTAACTTGTTCCTTTAATCCAATTTCAGAAAATTCATAGCATATAGACGAGATTTTTTTTCTATATTCTTCAAAAGCACTTCTTGTATCATTATTTACAGCAGATAAATCTTTTCCTTCTAATAAATAAAAATATTTTAATATATATATATATACTACAGAATTTGTTTTAAATAATTAATATATGGAATATAGGTATACCTTTGTCATCAAGAAACATTTGCCAAAAAAAGTTATCATCATTTAAATATTCTACATAAGATTTAGACAGTAAATCTTGTAAATTTTTAAATGTTTCCTGTTCATCCAATTGTTTTTTCTTTTTTGCTTCTTCCTCTTCTATATTACTAATCATACGTCTATAAATCAAAGAGTATAAGAACTTATAAATATATATACAGTTGTCTCTTATGTGATATAATAATAAAATATAAAATATATTCACTGATGTTTCATTACAGCAGATTGACGTTCTTCCTTGGTTATCATTTTATATTGATAATAAATTAATTGCGGTATAAATGCAATTAAATATTCTTGATATCCATCTTTCTCAGTGCATGGATTTTTATTAATGTTAAAACTACATAGACGTTTGAATTTTCGTAAATAAATGACCTGCAATTTAATAATTCTAATTTAAAAAAGCTGACAATTATAAACTACAAGATATAATATATATAAAAAATGTAGTATTAAGATCTTATACATGTTCCCAATCTGTTATCTGATTATTTCCAATACTAAAAATGTGTAATTTATGTAAATTATCTATGCCTTCGATTTTAGAAAAATTATTATTGAAAAGTAACAGTATTTCCAATTCAATTAAATGATTTAGATTCTCCATTACTTTAATATGATTAAAAGATAAATCGAGTTCTTTTAAATGAACAAGGGCATCCAAATTTTCAATTTTTTCTATAATGTTATTTGATAAATGTAATTTTTTCAAATTTGGCATTACCCAAAGATGATCAATTTTTAAAATATCTGTAAGAATATAAATATAAGATTATAAATGAATTTTTCAAATTTATATGAATTTGTCATAAATATAATGACATACTATAAAATTCAATTCGTATTTCCGTAATTGCATCCAATTTAATACCATCTTCAAGAAAATGTTTTCCAGCATCACCTTTGGGGCCTTGATCAATTGATAAATTAATAAGAAGTTCTTCATTAATTACACCAGGCTCTAAAATACTTTTCGAAGCATTTTCTTGATACATCATTCGCGAAAATAATACATATATATATAATAATGGGAATAAATTATTTAATTTATCTAGTTTCACATATAACTATTCATGAATACTGTTTATTATATCGATTACGTTGCCATGCAACTGTAAATTGCATTATTTTTATTTCCATCATCCTTTTTTTTATATTATTCTTAAAATAAACAATTAAGTATACAATAATCTAAATAACAATGTAAAATATATAGTATCTAACATAAGAGAATAATGAAAATATTGTTTAATTTAACAACGTACAAATAGTATTGTAATTTGAAAAAAGCGCGGCAAATCGTTGCACTTCCCATAATGCATCTATTACGAAATTTGATTAGCAACATGCATTGTTATAATACTATCATTACGTAACCATTAGAATTATCGAGTGAAATAAGTATATTTAGTAAAAAAAAAGTTTTCGAAGAATATATTCATAAAATCGACAATTATTCGTTTTAAAAAGCTTGAAAATTATTATCAAATTTAAAGTATTTGGATAGATAAATTTTTTATCCAATCAACGAAGGATAAAGCTGAGTTGAGTGTAATTGAGAGGATTGTGGAAGGCCAAGCTAGGGTACTGAAAGCCAATCATCGTACACGTCTCAAGACGCTCGGATGAACTAGATACTATATATCTAGTGTTGTTCGTCTTCCTACGTTTTGACATTTCTGTTTTATCATTGTGTAGGTCATATGATTCAGCCTTCTGTCATCCAACGGTATAAGACCTTGTTCGCAGCGAATTACGAATATCGCCCTTATCGGAGATTAACACGCGCGCGATATATGTTCACTTGAATCGGGCTAATATAATTTATATTTGACATTGTTTCCGATCCTCGACCAAGCATGTCATTTTTTGGAGTCAACGTAAACCCCTTTTCAACGCCAGTTGGCCAAAAGATTGGTAAGATAACATCGATAAATTTACACTTCCATTTCAAAAATAATGCGTATTATTGTTTAATACTAATATCTTATCTGCGTCGTCATTGATTGTAATAATATCGGGGTCCAATAGTAACACATCCATATGTACAATTTAATGTACTTTCTTCTATTACTTTTCTAGATAATATCTTATTATATGTTACGACGTTTATTTTCATTCGTAATTCAATATTTTTATGATCTTAGGTGATCAATAAAAACGTATTTTTATTAACAATATTATTATTCATTTATTTATTCTTGTATATGAAATGAAATTATGTATTTCAGAGCAAGCTACAGACGGTGGTTTGCCTAGTGAAAATTGGGCACTTAATATGGAAATATGTGATATTATTAATGAGACAGAAGATGGACCTAGAGATGCTATTAAAGCAATTAAACGCAGACTTAATCAAGCTGCTGGCAAAAATTATACTATAGTAATGTATACGCTTACTGTTAGTATCAAATTCACTTACTTTTTATATTATTATTTGTAATAGTATATAAGTATTGATATATTACATTATATTAGTTTCTATAAAAACACACGCACGCACTCTAAGAGATTTTTTGGGTTTGATTTTATAATACACAGATGTGTCTAACGTATGATTTGTAATTTTGACCATGTGTCCTAACTATTGTATATAATATTTGTATATCTAGGTATTAGAAACTTGCGTGAAAAATTGTGGAAAACGTTTTCATGCTCTTGCTTGTTCACGAGAATTTGTTCAAGAATTGGTTAAATTAATTGGACCGAAAAACGAACCGCCAACTGCTGTACAGGAAAAAGTTTTGAATCTTATTCAAACATGGGCAGATACATTTTGTCATCAAGCACATACTCAAGGAGTTGTGCAAGTCTATCAGGAATTAAAAGCAAAAGGCATACAATTTCCAATGACTGATTTGGATGCAATGGCACCTATTATTACTCCTCAAAGAGTAAGACATTACATTTGTAAAATCATATTTTCATAAATTATATAAACTTATATATATATATAAATTGTATTTTACAGAGTGTACCTGAAACAGAACAAATCTCAGGGAATTTGCCTGTAAATGATCAACATATTTCAAACTCTACGGTGACGCAACAACAATCACAATTACAATCATCTAGTCAGTTAACTCAATTGAATGAGCAACAGTTGGCAAAATTACAAAGTGAACTGGATGTTGTACAAGGCAACATGCGTGTTTTATCAGAAATGTTAACATATTTGACGGATCAAACTTCCACTCAACCACCAGATTCTGCTGATCTTGAATTATTGACAGTATGTTATATATCCCATTTCAATATTTCTTTATATAACAGCTAGCATATTAATTTTTGCTTTGTATATATATATACGTGAGACATATATGTATATATATAATCTATAGGAATTGTATGCAACATGTAAAGCGATGCAAGAACGTGTAGTAGATTTAATTGGAAAACTGGCAAATGATGAGATGACAGCTGAATTATTGCGCATAAATGACGAATTAAATAATCTGTTCCTGCGTTATTCAAGATATACAAAAAATAAAGCTGTCCCTGCAAGTACCATATTAGCTCAAACAATAGGTCAACCACCAAACATTGATTCGAATGCAGAATCAACAAAAAAAGAGGCAGATTCACTTATAGATTTGTCAGACGAATCTGATGCTTTACAGAAGCAGGTGGCAGCAATGGGTAAGCTTCAATTTCATAATATCAAAAAATTGATCCTTTTATTTAATTTTATTTAATTGCAGGTATATCTGAAACTAATGATAATCTTAGGGTAGAAAAAAAAGAAAAAAAAGGAGATAGCGATGAATTTGATATGTTTGCACAGTCCCGTAATGCAACATACGAGACAACAAAAAACAGGTAAAATATTTTTTCCAACATTTTTATAATATATATATATATATATTGGATATTATTATTATCATATTAAAAATGTTATTATGTTATCATATAGTGGTAGCAAATATGAAGATAATATGGAACAGGTGAGCGGAGGAAGTCTAAGTTCAGCAATTCTCAATCGTAACAATCCTAAGTATTCCCATCAAACTGCTTCTACTACTGCTACTACTACTACTTCTTCTACTACTTCTACTACTACTACTGCTGCTGCTGCTGCTGTTGCTGCTACTACTACTGTGCGTAATGCTCCTTATCCTTCTTAAGCTAAGTCATAATATCTTCATTAGTAGTAACACAACTGCAAAATCCTACAAGTTTACAGGAATTTACATAATGTAAATAATACAATTAGTTCTATCAATTATAATAACTATTTTTATAATAGATTTGACCAAAATCATAATTATAATTTCATATTTTACTTGGAATATAAAAGAAAATCCTGTAAACTTGAAACAATACCACTTGGTTCAATATAAATTTTCCAATATAAAAGAATGAAAATCTTTAATTGCCTGAGCAAAATGAAGGTACAGTATTAATTATAAAATTTTATCGCTTTGCATAGCTTTTTCTGTAATGTTATGTTTCATTATTCTTTCTATTTTCTTTATATTTATTTCTATAATAATATTATGTACAAATGTTTATTGTTTTGTTCAATGTTCGTCTTTAATTTAAATGCTTAGCTCAACCGGGAATCAGAGTTCAGTGAAATGGCAGCTTGGCTTAGTCATACGGTGAGTGATGCATTCTCACCTAATATTTAAATATTTTAATTTTAGTAAAATGTTTCGAAGAGTATTTGGAGCAGGTAAGAGGAAGAATCTTCTTATACATTAATGTCAAGATTCAATCAAATATTATATATAATGTATAATAACATAATGATCATTTTTTATTTTAATATAAAATAGATATTGTGTCATATGAAATGTTACAGCCTGCTGCACAAGGTGACCAAGAATCTTTAACATCATCAGAGTTTGAACGTTTTTTAGCAGAGCGAGCAGCTGCTGCTGAAGCTCTCCCTACACTTTCAACTACAACAACCCCATCAAATACTTCAAACTCTGGCAATCCAAATATTCAGCGTCAAATTAATAAAGATCAAGATAAATCTTTATTTGCTCTGTAAATGTTGCTGTCGAATCTCTTGTAAAGCAGATGATAAAAGACAACACAGCTCTACACTAACTAAAGTCTTTAATGCCTCTACCTGCATCTGTTATATTAATGTTCATATTAATTTAATTAATTAAATGCAAAAATAAAGAGAAAAAAAAAATAAATAAGAATCAGGGAAAGAGAGGCAAACGAGTGCGCATTATGCATTAAATTTGCTTTTTTTACGTACTTAACGAGCGTAGTTATCACGCAATATCTATTGGAATATTTTTGTTATAAGTTCTTACTTATAATGGATAAGTAATGATAAAATAGAAATCTAAAGAAAATGTATGTTAATGAGATGCAACTTCTTCAGTAGAATGATAAAAAGTATTAATTTTTTTTATTTGTATATATAGAAAATCCTATATTTACAAAATTATATTAAATTTAAAAAAAAAAAAAAAGAATAAAAACAGCAAAATGCATATCCCTTGAACTACCTAAGATCCACACAAATACTATTTTATGTGAGGTTGTATTTATTTTATTAATTACTACAGCGTGGAATATTAAGTATCATATTTAATAGCTCATCCGATAAATATTAATAAAAATATTTTTCTATGTTAAAGTAAATTACAAATGCTCTCCTATTAAAAATTTTGTAAACAATAATGAATTATAGGTTGATAATCATTATAGTTATTTTGTATATTGTTACAATGATTATAATTGTTACACTTTAGTATCCTTTATGTTAATAATCAATTAATAACATTTATTATTAAAGTTTTTTTTATAAATAGAATCTATGTATATTCTACAAAAAAAAAACTCTAAGAAAATTCCCTTAATATGCAACATTATGTTACCATTATAACGTAAGAACAACGTAAATGGTAATTTTAGTTTTTAATATATTTTCTTTTATTGCATGTGAAATTGTTAAATATGTGCACAGAAAATATAATATTAATTTATATATAATTTTTATATTAATTCACATAATATATCTTTTTAATTGTTATTTGCACATGTAAACAAAAAAACGAAATGATAAAAATTTATCGTAAATATCTTCTTATAAATTTTTTGTTCACCATATATATGTATAAATCAATCGGTACTAAAATAATAGAATGCTTCGAATAGAAAATTGTTACTGTTATTAAATAAAAGAAACATCTCTATATTATAGATATATTATATCTATTCTCGCTATTAAAAAAAAAAAAAAAAAAGATAAGAGAAGAAAAGAAAAGGTCTACTATTAAGAAATACATGGGGGAAAGAAAAATAGTTTCTTGTAATTATTAATTTGTGTAATAAAATTGCAATGCAAAATATGTAACAAGAAACATTTTTATATGAAAAGACATACTTAATAGTTTATTTGATATTATTATTATTATTATTATTATTATTAAAATATTAAAAACAAATTAAAATAAAATAAATAAAATAATATTTTGTCTTAATCCTATATATGAATTTAATTTTTCATAGTATCCATTATTTATTAGAATTAGTTATAGTCAAATGTTAAAAATCGAACGTTAAACATCGAATTTAATGAATAATAACTAACAATCAAATAAACAAGTAGTATCGATAGACGAAATTTGTTACGTTATCGATACTTAAGTACGCAATTCGATTATTTACGAGTAGTTTCGATAGTAATATGTTAAAAAGATAGTGCGAGACGGGGTCACGTGGTTTATCTATCATGCATTTGTTCAGTTCAATCTGAGCGTTTGATCAATTCGTTTGGTAGTTTTCGTTTTTTCTTGTTTTATTTTCCCTCAAAAATAATCTATTTCGAAATATAAGAAAAACAAATTTTCGAATGATCTTTCATTGTAACGGTGAAGATAGACCATTACAGTGCTTATTTCTAACGGAACATGTATACCGTATCTAAAGGGCCTAGTAAGATTGTAGCGAAGACTCGTAGAGGTATTTATGTATATTGTTGTGAACAGTGTGATCGATTAATAAGTCGACCCTAAACTTAATGGTGCAAATCATTATCCGTACGTGTTTCATAATCAAATTGTTAATATTTATTTTAAAGGAATCAGTCAGAATCTAGAGAGATTAGAAACTCTACGTGATCTAACGAGAAAGGCAGTTCCTGAAAGTGATCACGAATCCACCCGGTAGGTCATGATCTAACTTCTCTTAACCTTACCGATCGACTTTTTATTCTTCCTCCATACTCAACATTACGCAATTCACAATTTATTTTTTTCACAAACTATAAATCACCCTATGCTCGTTAAATCATATAAATGGCCGAGCATTGAAAATATATTAACTTTAAATATATTACTTTAACTTTATTTTTATTATTATTATTATTATTATTATTATTATTATTATTATTATTATTATTATTATTTTCTTTTTACATTTGTTCTTTCTCTTTTTCTTTTTTCTTTTTTTTTCTTTTCTTTCTTTTTTGTACATTTAAATTTGAATAAATTGTAATGCAATCCCTTCATTATTTGCAGTCATGTGCCAAAGCCAGTCTTTCACATCAATGGGAAGTCAAAGTTCAACTCACAGAGGCATCAGATGCAAGAAGTTATAACACCACAGCATGAAGAACTTATTAAATTTGTTTATGAATGTAAGTAATGAATGTTTAGGGTCAGGGAGATTGAAAGTGGGTTAATACGTTATTGGATAGTGATATTATTAATATAAATATCACTAAATTGAAATGATTCAAATGTTCACAAGCATTGTCTCTATTTTTGTATAATTCTCTTATGAAAATTAGTTTAACTAGCATTAACCTACTTAAGAACCCTGCTTCACAGATACAAGTATTTCAAATATTTTCAAGCAACCTTAACATAAGTGGAGAATAGTTAACAGATGCAAATATCAGAAGAAGAATTACAAAGTCTGATAAAATAATCAGAGAAGAGAAAAATATTTGATGACTTAATATATATCTATGCAACTCTAAAAGGATACATTTATAAATTCTTTTATTAGCATGGAACCAAGTTAACACAAGACAAAGAAGTGAATCCTTGGACGGATCAGACTGCTCAGAGCCTTCCAGTAAGTATTAACAAATGAGATACTTTGTTTTTTAACTATATAGTTTATAATATAAATGCACAAATCATCAAAAACAATATTAATTAGTCTTCAAATCCATCCAAACATATACCATTTATAAAGTTCATACTATATCTGAATTTTAAAATAAAATATTTTTCTTTTTTAGGTCCGAGTTCTATAGTATATTATAATGATGGTGAACCAAATGATATTCTTCAAGGTAATATATTCAAATTTAATAATTAATCAATTATTATAATAAATAAAAATTCATTAATGTGTGTCTTGATAAAAAAAAAAAAACTTATTGTTCTAGATTTTAAACCTTTTGACCTAGAATCTTGGTGGGGTAAACGGTTATTCAATAACATCACAAATTCGCTCTGAAATACCAGAAGATCGAAGAATATTCCATATTGAAGAATTTATTGGAAGTAGTATGGCCAATATTAGCCAGTGCAACAAATTAGCAAGAATTACGTTTTAAAGACAATTTAATCATGGATGGATCTGAACTTTAAACAGTGTTAAGCTATTGAGACATTAAAATGGACTCAATTGATTAAGTTCTGTGTAATAAAATTTTCCACCATTACAATTTTCATTGGCATCGTATTTTAGCAGGCCAGTCGTAATACGTAATGCAATTTTGCACGAAATAATATAGAAATGATATTCTATCAAGTGCTTCAAAAAAATATTAGATTTTTACTCAATAAAAAGAAATAAATAAGTGCGCTATCCAACATAAAAAGGCACTAATTCTTGATCATTCATTGTGTTAATAATATATGCATTTGTTTACCAATTATATTATTACGAAATATTATATTATATATATATATCATAATGACGTATATAAAAGGATAGACACATGATATCATTGCATACATATTACAAACTGCACAATTTTAATGAAAAATGTGCTTGAGAACGTGCAAAATCCTTTTTAACTAAAAAAAAAGAGTTGCAGTCTGAGTAGACAATAACTAAACTGTAATGCAATGCAAAATGCAGTTATTCACTTTGTTATCAAGAAATATTAAATTTCCTTTAGGCTTTTAATACATGATTAAAACTGAGAATACGATTAACAACTGCATACCAAATAGGGCTAAAGAAATATGTGTAAATGAACCCTGCGTGGTATGAATGTTGCATGGAAAACTTCAAAGTTAACGATAGAATTGTACATATTATGTGCATTAAATTGAATGAATGCATGATAATGTTGCTGATAATATTGTTACAAGGTCTATATTTGAATATCTTTATGTAAGCAACGATTTAGTATAACTTTGTAGACTGATACTATTAAGGTTGTCATATTATCATTGGAAAGACAAAATTTGTCGCCAATATATCCATTTGCAAGCTATGCTTTCAAAATTTCCAAATTGCATCAAGTCTGCTCGTATCTGCTCAAATTTTTTATGTCATTGAACGTATGTATATTATTATTTAAATAAGTCAATTAGGAGAAATATTTTGAGCGCTAAAGAATTGATAGTAAAGCACAGTTTGCAAACGTAGTCAAAATGTAGTGCAATATATTTGGCCATGTGGGCTGAATACCATTATTATAAAGAATAAATATGGCTTTATACATTAAATAATTCTTTTTTAATCTTTCATTTTTATTTATTTTTATTTTTTTATTTTATCAACATCATTCATTACTTATTCGTTTAAAATGTATGTATGTATTTGAATGTATTAATTATACATGCGCGTGAATTCATATCAAATATGAGAATCGATCTATCGTTTACAGAAATATTTACAACTCGAACAGAAGAAAACAGAAAGAACAATATTATTGTTATGTTTTTATTTATTTGTCCGTTATTATATCCATATTAGTTTCTTAAAATTTAAAATAGACTGACTTTGTATTATTTATTTCTGTAATATATCACTAAACTTTTCTAACCTACAATACATTTACGTACGCATAGTATATCTATAGAAATTTACTGGTTTTTAAATTTTAAAGGGATAATAAATAATACATATAAATACGAATACATATATATATATATATAAAATAAAAGACAGAAAATTTATTATTTTGTAAGTCTCTATAAATTATATTATTATAAAATGCAACGTTTATGGAAAGATTATGAGGAAGCAACAAAGACTAGTCTTCTTGCCGTTGCACAAATTAATCAAGGCTTAGTTATTCTGGAAGATTGTAAAGCTATTTTAAGAAGAGATTATTCTAACATGATTAATAAAGTAAGTAAATATTTCTTTTTTATATAAATTGTTGGATTACTCTAAAGTATGCTCTTATTAGGTTAAATTAATATCTGGCGGAGGAAGTGGCAATGAACCGGTTTATGCTGGTTTTGTAGGACCTGGTATGTTGACTGCTGCAATTTGTGGAAATATTACCTCAGCACCAACAGTCAATTCTATATTAAGAGTCATCGAAGAAATTGGCACAAATTATCCTCCCGGTATTAATTTTTTATATAATAATTTGTTAAATGCCATGTTGTTATCTTTATTATTTTTGCTCCTACAGGTGTTCTGTTAATAGTTCCAAATTATTCAGGACATCGTATCAATTTTGGAATAGCCAAACTGCGTGCAGAAAGTATGGGCATATATGTAAAAATGGTAATTGTTGGAGATGATGTATGCGTACAAGATATAGCCATGAATAAAAGAGGTTTAGCTGGTACATTATTCATTAACAAAATAGCTGGTGCGATGGCAGAAAATGGTGAAAATTTAGAAAGTATTAATAATGTATGCAACAGAATCATAAATAATGAAGAAATTGCAACTATTAGCATAGGCATGAAATTATCATTTTCTAATGAAGAGAATTTACGTTTACGTTTAGGGGACGACAGTTTTGCGAAGATGAAAATAGGTTTATATTAAATTTATAAAGTATCAGCAAAAAAAAATGTTTCTCCATACAATGTTTTGTATGATATATTCTATTATTGTATTTTGAATATTGAATAGGGTACGGTGTTCACGGAGAAGTAGGTGTTTTTACAGTAATTGATAGATCCATTGAGGATGTTATTCCAATTTTAATAAGTAAATTAATACTATTATCTATAAGCTCGCCAGACAATGAAGATCCAAATAGAAGATTTCCTGTTGGCCACAAAGTAGCTGTTATGATAAACAATCTTGGAGGTATAACTGAATGTTAATCTAAACAAATTTTCAACTAATAGCAAAATCTCTATGACAAAATAAAATATAATAATAAATAATTTTCATTTATTTCTAGCCAGCAATCAGATAGAATGCAATGTATTTACGGTTGAAGTACTTAAACAATTAAAAGATCGTGAAATATTGGTGCAAAGAATATATACAGGTCATTTAATGACTGCATTGGATTCTTATGGTTTTCAAGTCTCATTATTAAATCTTTCCGTTGATCCTAATCTAATTAAATATCTTGATAGTCCAACATCAGCACCTGCTTGGCCAAAAGTATTAACTGCTGAAATGGTTGGATTTCAACAAGTTAGTTTACGCATGTCTTATGATATCATAAATAAAGTATAATAAAGCTACGTTTGTTATCAAACAAAAAATAGACATTTTTTAATATAAAATATTATATTTTTCTAGACTCATAATTTACAGCCAAAGATTTCAACAAAGTATTGCAGGGCAAGTAAAACACAATATAATACTTTTTTTAATAATTCTTAAGCCTTTTAATCAAAAATATAAAACTGACTCGATGTTTTATAGAATTGCAATGACAGTTTATCTCATGTAAAGCCCCAAGGAGTTATGTTAGATGATAGAACTGGACAAGTGTTTTTAATTTGTATATCATTTGCATGTGAAGCATTGAGAGTTTGTAAAGAACAATTGAATATAATGGATAGAGAAAGTGGCGATGGCGATTGCGGTACTACACTTGCTCAAGGAGCAAATGCTATAAAAGATGCAATCCAAGTATGTGTTTAAAATGTTAAGATATTCTTTTTATTTCTTATTGCCATAGCTAAAAATTTGTAACTTTTTAGGAAAACAAATTGAATAGTACAAATCCTTTTGTCACCTTTACACAGATTAGCTATATTATAGAAAAAGAAATGGGTGGATTGCAAGGGGGATTATATTCCTTATTTTTTCATGCTGTTGCTAAGGTAAAAGTCTAATTAAACATATATCGTTATAAATAATTGCTCATTATAACAAGTTTATAAATAATTGCAGATTTTTGGTGAAACCGTCGATCAGATAACACCTCATACATGGTTGAATGCATTAATTGCAGGAAATAAAGTTATAGCAGAATATGGAAAAGTATCATTTGGAGAGAGAACAATGCTAGATCCTTTAGTGTCTGCAGAAGATGCATTATCTAGTAAATTAAATGCGAAAATGCATCCTATTCAAGCATTTGGAGAAGCTGTTAAAGCTGCAGAACAAAGTGCTATTAAAACAGTACACAAGCGAGCATCATGTGGACGTGCCGTCTTACCGAAGGACAGAGTATTTTTCTTTCTTTTTTATAATAACGTTTTTTTTTTTTCAATTATTTTTTTGTTTGTTTCAATATCAAACTATCAACGAGATATTCATGCGATTCATTAATTTTTTATAGACATTTAGATATCCTGATCCTGGTGCACATGCTGTTGGCATATGGATAAGAGCTGCATATGAAGGTGTAAAATTAAAATTAGTTTGCCAGTGTGAATTGTAAAAATGATATTTGATTGGAATCTTATTAATGGTGTTTCTGAGAAAAATCCTATATAAATTCAGATAAGTTATATTTAGGTTTTATAATGTTAATTGTCATATACATTCGCCCATTGATACATACCAACACACGTACACACATTCAACTTATTATTGACATAACGAATGTTTTATTATATTTTGAAAAATTAATACATGAAATAGACATATAGAATATTATAATTGTCATAAGGGCCACAATTTTTGAAAACAGATCCTTTGTATTTTGATTGAAACTATCAACATCATGTATATAATTCTTTTGAACACATAATTTTGAAAAGGGATTTTTTTTAACGAGCATCCATTAATCGATAATGATTTTCTACATATACAGTTGCATAATCTTTAGGAATATCTCATCTAATAGATATATCTTTATAATCAAGTTAATGAGAGATGAACAAGCACGTATATCTAGATATTTTGTAATTTAAATTTCTTGGAATCGGTTGAAATTGTAACAAACTTTTGATAGAATCTCGTTCTTCGATTTTAAAATTTATACATTTTAAACTTTCATCTTTGGCAATCACTATAGGCACTATACAGATACAATACATCAAATTTGTTTCTTTCGGTGTGTGTATAACATATATATATATAATTGATGATAGAAAAAATATTAATTATACGAAGTAATATCAGATAACACGCGATACTTTCGTGTTTCTTTCATATACTGGTAGTCGAATCACTTGGGCTTTCAATTTATTTTTAACTAAATTTCAAATAATTGTTCATTATCAGTCTTAGCCGATATTATTGCACACGAATCTAAATAGATAAGCCTATGTTATTGGCTTTTGTCATATTATTTAGATATATTATTGTAAAGCATGTAAATTTCGTTAAAAAATCTTTATCCTTTCATCACGTCGATTAATACAATATGTATTATATATTTATTTTTTAATGCGAGAAAAATAATAAAAGTATCATTTCCTTTTTATTATTCACCATCATAAAGAACTTTTATAATTTTGGATATGCATTTAAGGATGAGTTATTGTTTCTATCCTTCTCTCATGAATCTTATTAATCTTTTTCGTGTCAATTTAAATAGAAACATCCCTTATATATAAATTACTTACAAAGGATCATTATTGAATATAACATAGTTAGACACTTAATAATTACGTCATCGTTATCAGTATTATTGTTACATTAATTAAATTGGAATCATGTTTTACTTATCTTATCAATTAACAACCAACGAAGATTCCAAAAGGGACGATTACCGTTTCGAATAATCGAATCATGCACGGTTACGAGCGTACTATAACGAAGAATTCGATTGAAGTATATTGCCAGATATCTTGTTAAATACAATATAACGTAGTCGTGTAAAATACTATGTCATTAATGACATTATGAAATGAAATCATTATGATTAATGGTAAAAAAAGAGAACAAACATATTTATTTTCATACAATTTTTAGTAGGGCGGCCATACTGGAAACTATTGTTGATGCATTTGTTGCATTATTTATTTATATATATATATATATATTCTTTTTTTATTTAATTTAATCTACAAGAATACAAGAAAAGAAGTATTTTACTCGACTCCGTATTTGTATTACCAAATAGATTTCTAAATATATGTGTATATATATATGTAGAGAGAGAAATGAGAATTTTTATGCGAAATACGCTCACACACACAAGGAAAATAAATTATGCACAATATCGTCGTTCGTGTATTTTGTAAAGAAAAAAAAATATTTGTAAAAAAGAAAACGAGACTTTAGAGTAGATATCTCGAGATAAGATCGATTCAACGTGTATCACATTTAAGATATTTTTTTGTTCTTTTGTAATTTTCACCAATGTAAGAAATCTGTATACTTGTTACATTGTGTGCAACAGCAATTAATGGGACAGGATGGAAACGATAGAATTGATTTCACGATTAAATGAATCAATGATATCAGCTGAGATTATTTTATATAGAAGTGTGTAAAACATTGAATCGAGATTGTTATTCACGCGATTTGAATTATTGGTTCGAAAGATGATTGTCTATGATTGTCCGTAACACATGTATACATAATGTATATATATATAATAGATAATAGTAGTAGTGATAATGTACGTAATTAAATGCGGACATTCGCGCGTTTATATTAAGGAAATAATTACCAATATATACGATTTGTTCTTTCAATATATGATCCGTCTGATTAAATCGTTCAATCGATTTTGATTAACATTAAGGACACTTAACTTTGTATATGATCGTCTTAGGAACATGTACGCGCTAAATTCATAGAATCTATGATTGTAGATCTGTGCGCTTACCTTATCGTACTTGTGTGTAGGGTTTTTTTTTTTCATCTGAGGTAAAGGATAGGATTATTTTCAATAATAAATCGGACGGCTGATAAAAAATCTAACAATAAGAAGAAATATTCATAAGTTACGCAGAGACACCAGCACAAATTTACAAATTATTTAATCATCGTCGTTTTGTTCGTTGGGAAATTGTGAAATTGGGCGGATCAATGATTATAATGCTGCACGATATGACGATTAACAAATAATACAATTCATACGATACATACAGTGAGTTACAGGAGTATTCGCATCAGTTTCTCTATTGTAAATTTTACATAATTCATTTTTACCTGTAACGCAAAGCTTCCAAATTCTTATACGCAATCATTTATTTTATAAGATTATTTAAACTTTCAAATTGATATACGTTTTATTTATTATAATATTATTAAAATGATAAAAAGATAGATTTCACGAAAAATTATTTGTATCTTAGTAAGTTATAATAAAAATACAATTATTATTTTTATAAATGGCACTTGATTGACTTCTCCTTTTCATCTTCTACTACTTTTGAAACAATTGGATACATGAAATAAATTTTTGTATCAAGTTATTGTATCAAATTTCACTTCTCTTATAATAAAATGTTCTTTCACAATCAAATTTATATCAATTTACAAGTTTAATAATCCTATATAATATCTGTGTTTGTGTATAAGAATTTGAAAATATTATATTGCAATAAAATATTGATTATTTTAAATTGAGAGTGAAATGGTACGAATATTCTTGGAACTAACTACATATATATATATTTATATATCTATATACATATATGTATAATGATTTAAAATTTCTCTGTCTCTTATTATTTATAAACTCTGTGAAAGTTTTAAAACGTCAGATAAAATTCGATTAACTTTCCGTTCAACATCGTACATCGTGTATATGTATATATATATATGTGTGTGTTTGTGTATGTGTGTGCTTGAATGAAATTGTCCCTATGGATATTTTTCGTTAGGTATAAAATGGGAAAAAATATATAGGGTGAAATATTTTACCCGGAGGGGGGTAGGGGGTTGCTTACACTTTCGCAAAATGAAAAATCATTTTTGTTCGTAGGAACACGTGGGTATTTTTCTTTTTTCTTTTTCCCGATCGCTGGTCGTATATATTTGAAGAATCAGATCGTATTTCAGTTTGATTTTCTATAAAATCGTGCTTCACTTTTTCGATAAAATTATCCGTAATTAAGGGTGGCACGCGAACGTCCGCGTAATAAATATATATATATATTTATGTTTTATATTTTTACACGGATATAAAAACTACCTTAATTATTAATGATTGTGTTATGCGACAATTGACAAAGATATCGCGTTATATCACGCGTTTTCCCATTGAAATAACAGCAAATATACCCTAAGCTAAAATTTGAAGAAGAAAAATATTGGCTTCTTTCTGTACGAATGAGATTAAAGATACGTTACGTTTATATCCATATATAAAATATTAAACAACACAAAAAGGAATAAACAAATATTAATATTAATTTTTTTCAATTATCGACAAAATTAGAATACAAGTTTCGTATCTCACTTCGTAGAAATTATTTGACAAAATTCTATAAATATAATTTATTTCCAAAATTCATATTGCGCTTCTCTGTAAATATTTAATGAATACATTTATTCTGTGGCATGGATAATTATTCAAATTTGTTTTAAAAAGATATCGAAATTCATTTCTATACCCAATAGATATCATTTTATTATACCGTGTCGATTGAATAGCAATTAATTTATCAATAAAGAAGATTTTTTAAGCTTATGCAACAAATGCAACAAATGCATTTTGTCTGTATATAGGAGCACAATTTATAATTACAATTTTCATGATACACGAATAATTATTAATATTTAGAAAAATGATTTAATTATTAAATGTGCACACGCGTTCGTCAAATAATTTATTGAAGTTGATACGAAACGAGAAAATAAACCAATTTAAAATTTATTAAGAAGAGAGATCTAATTAAATAAATATCGATCAATATAAGGAGAAACTTTTGAACGAATTAATTAATTAATTATTATACACACACGTACTGACACGTGTGTACATGTATACATTTAATAGAGAATTTTTGTCAGCTGATTTCCAGCTGTTGGATGCCAACCATACATCCACACACACACACACCCACACACACACACCATATATGTTCTGTTATTTATTACGATGAAACATTTAAAGAGAAAAAAAGAGATTACTTTGTTTTTTGTCTTTTGAAGAAGAAGAACAAGAATAAGAAGAAGAAGAAGAAGAAGAAGAAAGTTAGCCTACTTAAAAATGGTGTAGTTCTCCATTTAATGAGAATTCTCGGTTGAAAAAATGTAATAGGTATATTTTAAAGAATTAGATTTGTCGAATAAATTGAAAGTAAAACAGATCAATCTTCGAAATGGAATTGAATTTGTATATTCCTATTTTCTCGTATCTCATTGCGACATCAAATACTTTCTCTTAGGAAGGCTCGAATTTGTACAACCTATCATCCCCTGATCGTACCAAATTGTCGACAGCATTAGAAAATGCAATTTACGTTTACATTTTGCACGTTGTACTGCATTCAAATTCACCAAAATGATGATTATTCTTCTATTTTGGAAGTATAATTTAACGATCGTTCCCCTATCTCTCCTTTCTTTCTGATTGTACATTTCATGCGTCGTTTTGTCTATAGAAGAACTGATACTGTAACATATCAAAGATCCAATAACATTATTTCTATGATAATTATATTTGAATAAATTTTGAATAAGATCCTAATTATATGATGAAAATATTTTCTTTTTTCGAATATTCAATCTTGTCAAGCTTAAATTACAAGTATTGCTTGTATATAAGCTGGCGTTATATATTTACAAGCTAATTGATTATTACTCTTAAATCGAATATTATCAGAAAAAAAAAAAATTTCATGCGGCTGGGCAACAGAGAGGCCAAAAGGATTGGAGTGGAAGGAAGTACGTTTGAGACAAGTGAATAGGAACAAAATCAATAATCAGGCAGAGAGAAAGAGAAAGAGAGAGAGAAAGAGAGTTAGATAGAAGGAAGAAGAAGAAGAAGAAAAATTAAAAGAAGAAGATCATCACGTGTCTGTCTGTTCTCAGCAAAAAATTGCAGTGACATCGCTTATGGCAGCGGCAACAAGAGCAGCAGCCATAACCAGCAGTAGCACGCAACAAGAAGAGCATTATTTACAATTAGCAAATAGCATAGCAAATATAGCGAAGATATCTCAACTATTATTATTATTATTATTATATATAATATAAATTTATAAATAATATATATAATGTGTGTATATATTATATATATTATAAATATATGAAATATAATTTGATCGTTTTTAGTTTTAAATAACCGAAGATGTTCAATCGTCGAAGAGTCAACAACAACTTCGTCGAGATTGAAGATCTTCCTTGAAGGAAATATCAAAGTACCGTGCGATAGAGCAAGAAGCGAGATGCAGACACGATCTTTGGTGCTGGCATGAAGGTAAAGGAAGCATAGTATCCTTACACTGTAACCAAGGGTCAGTGGGAATGTTGTCCCGGTAGCTGGAGTGATGGAGAAAGTGTTGGTTGTGGTGGTGGTAGTCCATTGAAGTAGATTGGGGGTAGTTGTCTTACCATGCTGGTGCCAACCTGGTGAAGGAGTCCTTGTTGGGATGACGTTGATGATACCGAGGGACGCCTTGATCCTCGGACACTATTCATACTCGAACTGAGAAGATACGGCACGCTACTACTTGTTATTGGCATTCCACCTCCCTAGGAATATCAAATATGACAGACTTATGTCATTTTATTGCTTGATAATATTTGTACCAATAATTGTTATTGTATGAAGAATGGTATAAGTATATTTAATTATAATAATATATAAATATTATATATATTGGGTTGGCAACTAAGTGTGTGCAGTTATTTTTAGTAATAAAATAATAAAATAATTGCAACAAAATCCGTAATCATTTAGTTGCCAACCCAATATATATAATCAATTATTATATATATATAAATATTATTTTGAATATAAAACATCACACGAAATGAATTTGTTTGTTGATCAATCGTTTAACTTAATCGTTAACCCTCTTCATAATTACAATTAAGGCACATTTATTATCCACCTATGTTTAACACAAATGTAACGAAGTTTATTAAATACTAGATATAATGTTATACCGTCGGCGGTGAAAGATTAATAGTTGATCCACGTCGTTCCTGAGTCGAATGTCGACGTATTGGTAAACCACCACCAGGTGTTCCACCAGGTGAACTTGCGCAAGATGGTGCTACGCGTATTTTAGGTGTCATTAATGTATTATCCGAAAGACGTCTACTCGTGAATGCGTTATGCACTTTTAAGAAATTACTATCGTTAACCGTTGATGTAAACCACCCTCCGAAATTGGCTACGAACAAATGTATCATTGATTAAGATTTGTTTTATCAATTATTTTGATAAAAACAGTTTTAGAGTGAACATTACGTACATATTATTGAATTTTTTCGTGCCATATTTTCGGCAGATGCTGTCCTATCTGGTTCAGCTAATATATCGAAGATACAAATAATCAATTAGATAATAATTCATTTTTCACTGAACAATATGATTACGAATAAATGTTTTTTATATTTCGTACTCATGCTATTTTTTCTCGCCATATCTTCGGCTGATGACGTTTTCCGTTGATCGATACGTAAATTTGGAATGTTGAACGGTGGAACGTGCATGTTATCCGTGCTATGCTGATGTCGGAAAGTTCGAAATCTGTCAGGACTTGGTAAAGATAGATTGTCCAGGGTGAGTTTATTTCTTTGATTCCTAAAAAGATCAAAATATATCACAATCGTTTTGTCTGTGATAATTGAAACGAGAAAGAGAGAAAGAGAGAGAGAGATAGGACAAAGAAAAACTTGCCTTTCAATGTGATTCAACATTTCTTGTAACACTTGAAAAAGTAATACGAATTGATCCAAATTTAATCCAGGATTGACCGTTTGCGGAAGCAACGATGGCAACGCACGAGTTGCCATCCAATTAACGGAAAGACCGTATTTCTTATCGGTAAGCATCAACGTGTAAATATCTATAATAAATAATCCAAATTTGATAATATACATAATAATACTAATGATCGTTTAAACACAAATCCAAATGAAATAATTCGTCTTACTTTCCGCACAATTTCTACAAAATTGCATTATGAAAGCTCAGAAAGCATTTTTTTAAAAGCGCGAAGCATTATAAGCAATGTTTCTTTCTTTTCTTTTCTTTTCTTTTCTTTTTCTTGTGGTTTTTTTGTTCTTTTTGTTTTTAGAAAAAAAAAAAATTTTTTCACACTTACTTACAACCCGAACAACAATCTCGGGTTCTTGGAGATTAACCTTGCTGAGAAGGGGTAAAACGTAGTCTATGATCTTTTGTTTCTCGAGTCGATTTAAAATACAGTAAATCACTTTCATCAATTCGCACTCGTCGACAGTCTTATTGTCGAAGGCCTGGAGTATCTTCGGTAGTATTATTGTTTTTATAGCATCGTCGTTGATATAATCTGTTACTTTGGTCACGGCTATGCAAGCGGCCGTCTATGGGGAACGTGTAAAGTGTATATTTCCTATCACGTTTTCATGCTAGTATGATTTAATGGGGGTTAACGTGAGTGTGCCTGTATGTGTGTATTATTTTACCTGCACTTGTATCGTTGAATTCTCAAAACTGGTATACAACATTTTTAAAACCTCCGAATCTATGTATTCCTCTGGGGTCTTCTTCAATATTACATGTAAATTTTCTAACATTGTAACGGTACCATTAATTGATTTTCGGTTCAGGAAGAGTGGTCTGAGAACAAGTAAAAATGAGATAAAAAAGAATTCCAGAGAAAATCATTCCTTTAGTATATAAAATAGAATAAATATTTTAAGAAAAACTAATGTGCAAACTTTAATAATAAATTTAATTAAAATATAATAATAATAATAATCATTGTTAATATTGATACACATTATTCACCACACAGACAAATAATAAATACAAAAGTATTCGTACAGTGAGTATATGAAAAGAGAAAAAGATCTGTATTTTCTATATTATTAATTGTTATTAACAAAATATATTAATTATTAATTGTATAAACAAAAGTTCATTATAGTATTTTGTAACTTACAAGACAAATTAGTAATGAATATAAATATAATAATTAATATTTCATAGGATCCTTTTTTTTTTTGACGAATAATTTTGCATCAATCTATTTGGCATGTATAATACTATTACTAAATTTGTAATAACATTTTTATTAATTACTAACGATATACGAATATTTAAGTCTCGTAAGTTACAAAATACAATAATCAATAACTATTGTTCATTTATATTACTTATTACCAATGTTAGTGTATAAAACATGCAAACGTATATATATCATATTTTACTTTACATTCATTTTGTAATAATATATACAATGTGAGATAATATACGTGTACTTTTACATTATTAATTACAATGAATAATATAGAAAATACAGAGATCATTTTTAATTTTCGAAACTTACTGTACGAATAATACTTTTGTTTCTCTACTCTTGTAAAAATGTTTTCAATTTCTTCGAACTGTTTAAGAGAATGATTTACCTCAGAGTTGGAAAGATTATTTTCTCGAACTCTTCTTTAGTACTCTTTTCAATGATGTATAAGATCGGCTGCAGGACCGCCGATAAGACTTCCTGGGTCTGCAACTCAGCCCGAAGATACCACCAAATGTGTTGATACAATAGTTTCTGCGTATTAAAGTGGTGCATGTGACAACGCGAGCCGACGGAATAGCATAGGGTCGTCTTTTTTTTTTTATGTAGATCGTCTTTTCTACCTTCGGTACATACGGCAAAAATTCCTTCAGGGTCGTCGTATAAAAATGTTCCTTTTGAGATAAGTCCTTTAACTTGCTAACATCCAGAAATTGAAAGGCGTGCACTAGCGGGTCCCTGTAAATTCATTTATTTTACATTTGTATACGTTGTATCCTATTTCTTTTTCTTTTTCTATGTTTTGTTTTCTCTTCTCTCTCTCTCTCTCTCTCTCTTTCTCTCATTATTTTTTTGATTTATACTTAAAGATATATATTTCAACAAAGATATTTCTTTTTAACCAACCGGAAATATTTGATCATCGATAAAACTTGAGCTGTAGGCCTTAGACTAATGTCCTTTTGCAGAAGTCTTGATATTGCTTCTCTTAGTGGAGGTGTTACCGAGGGTAGAAAATGTTCTACCTGATCGTCGAGCTGAAGGTATGAGAAGTGCAATGAATCGAGTAAAAAACAAATGATCAACTATTTTATATATATATGTAAACAATTGTAAATACATTTTATTGTAAGATTATTGTCAACTTATTCCTTATGGTGTCGAACAACAATCTATTGTTTGCTCGTGATTCTAAGTGTTGAGGAAGAATTATTAGTATAATATCTAATACATGATTAATAATTGAAAACTTATTTGTATTTTTATTGTTAGTGGTGGTGGTATTATAACATTTACAAATAATAAAATTACCATAAATGATTTAAAAATAATTCAATTGATCAACGATAATATCAGGTAGGATGTTGAACGTTGTTGGATTATCTTTAACGATTGAAAATATTTGATTTATACATTTTATAGTATTTTATTATTTGTAAATGTTATTCATTAAAAAATACCCGACTTTTGTTTGGCTCCACTTGTCTTAATAATTTTGAATAAAAATGATTAGTACACACGATGTTTGTTTGAAATATTTTTCATTGAAATGAATCACTTACATTTTCCATTTGTCTGAGGTACTCGGTATAATTGTGATTTGCTTGAATCAAGGGTCTACCATGATTGAATATAGCGCACATCGTCATTCCAAGACTAAACATGTCGCTAGCAAAACAATCTAATTCTTTTTGTTGAGTTTCCGGTGCTATAACAAACACAAAGAACGTAGATGAAAAACAATCCAATCGATCTAATTATTTTCTTACCTAAATAATCCAAATTTGGTTGCGCCATCTTTGACTTACTACTTGTCCATGGTTTTATATCAAATGGTATCTTATTGATAACCTCTGCGATAATATCAAATAAATAATTGTAAACAAATTCAAATGAAATGTATTTCAAATTTGGAAAAAGATTTCTTTTTCTATTGAATCTTACTTATAAATTCAAATCCGGCAAGTTTCCACGTTCCTCTTTTAGTTATTATAATATTACTCGGACAAACGTTTCTGTGAAGAATTTTCGGATGACAACTGTTATGCAGAAATAACAATGCTTCGGTAATCTGTAAAAATATTTTTTTCTTATAAGATTGCGATCAAAATATTACAAATAAAATAAAAATATACATATCGTTATACTTTGTATATTTTTTTGTTCTGTATTTTTGCGATAATATTATCTATCAGAAGAAAAAATAAAATACGTTAAAACTTGAGGAAAACAATTAACGAATCCGTTTAATTATTTCTTCTACCCTCCCTCCTCCCCGTTTTAAATTATCGGCTCGTTCCTAATTTTCTTTCCTCTTTTTACGCAAAAACAAGTTGTCTAAAAGTTGGACAAAAAAAAAAGATATAACACGCGAGATATTTATTCGACATCCAATAACGTTTCCCGTTAATTACAAACTTATTTTTCTTTGTTCTGGAAAATTAATTACCCACTATTACGAGCATAGTAATTGAAATAATTCTTTCTCTTCTATTTGCGGTTCCTGTAATTCATAAAATACCGCAATTTTCTAACGATGAAACGCGTTTTCAAATTAAACGAATAAATTAACATAAGAAAAGGTTTATTTTTTCTTTTACGTAATTTTCCTATCCATGTATATTTAAATATAAACATTAAAAAATTTATATTATTATTAATTCACGAGTATTTTTAATTAAAAATTATTTGGAAGATTTAAATCTTACCTGTAACAAACCATACTTAATTTCGATATCCAATAATTCGTAATCTTTCACGTAACAGGTACGATTGCTTTGCGACAAATTTTGCCTGTTAAGTTCTTGTTGTTCCTGAGAAGCTAAAACGTTAGCAAGACTAGCTAAAACTGGTTCCGAGGCAAAAGCTAACGTTTCTGGACATTCTTCAACTTTATATACCTATAATAAGATCGAATAATATCAAAAGTAAAATAATTTAATCGACCAATTGATTTACACAAAATTTCTGAATAAATCTAACCAAATTTTTATATACGAAAAATCATTCAAATAATTTCAATATATTTTCTGATACTTCGTTCTGATATTTCGAATTTTACAAGTGAATATTTTTTCTTTTGAATATTAAGTTAAAGAAATTTGTACTCAACAAATAAGGTATGTAAAAAAAATAGATTCTTTTTTTTTTTAAATATTAATTTATCGAATATTCGAAATTGTGCGCGTGATTTGAAATTCAAAACGTCTTGGCAGGAAACCTGTTCAAATTTGACTGTGAATCGATATAATATATCTACGTGTGATATAAAAAATACGAAGGTGTGAGATGATATATAGAAATATTTCGCATAATACGCAAAGGGATGGTTTCCCTCGTATTTCTAACGGATGAAACATTCGACTCCCTTTCCTTCCCTTGGGATTTAAGAACATACGTAATTAAGCGCTCAATATTTTATTCAGATATGAAATTTTCCCAAGGAAATATCTTTAAAGGTAGAACCGAAGGTATAACGTTGAATTATACGTTTTATTATTCATCAAAATTGAGTGAGAAGAAAAATAAATATATAAATCAGGTAAAATTATTCAATTTTATACAGAAAAATGTTCAGATGCATATAATTAAAAATGTATTTATGTTAATAACATTATAAAACTTTGGTAATTGATCGAACTTACGACTCGAAGTTTTTGATTGATTTAATTCCTTGTTTTTTTCTACGCGGTAGATGTATTTATTTATTCAAAATAAATTGCGAAATTTTGTGGTCCAAACTCTGACGCAAACGACGTTTTCTTTGAATTTACATCGTCGAATATTAATTTGTTTAATTATACAATAAATAATTATGCAATATATTGTAATATTTACCTGCAATATCTTTGGATGAGCAAAACGTTGCAATTCTCTAGCACCGTAGCGCAATATTTCCGTAACAATTTCCTTGCGTTTTGGTTTGTGAAGTTTTTCCACCGAACGTTTGTCGAAGAAAAATACGGAAACTTCCTACGAACGAATTTCATTCTCTTATTTTGTTTCTTCCATTCGTACAACAACAACAACAACAACAAAATAATATTTCATAAATAAGACAAATTATGATTGAAATAATTAGATTACTCTTCTGTTAATTCGAAAACTGGAGGATTATAATTAATAATTTAATTAATTAATAAATATTTAATTAATAATTAAATTATAATTAATAATTCGAGAAAGTTGTAAACATAATCAATCAATTATTTTACTCAAGAATGAAATAATCGAAAATTCAGAACAATTTTTTGTTCTCAAAGTATAATAAACATAATGCCAATAATTATCAAACGTTTTATTCCCAGTTTATTGAATCACGCAAGACAAAAAGAAAAAAAAAAGAGAGAAAGAGAGAGAGAGACTTTGAGAAACTTGATGCAGAACTTTGAACGAGACACGTTCGTGTTCCATTTTGATAATTAATATCAAGTTGTCTATCTTTATATCATGTTTTGACAAGTTACTCTTCTAAACCATTTCAAGGTAATACACGTTTGATGAAAAAAGAAACGAACAATGAAATCTCAACAAATGTCATTAAAATAATAATCGAATATAATTTTGATAATAAATTAAAATCTAAAATCAATCGTTTCTATTTTTTTTTTCACTTTAATTATTTTAATTTAAATTTTTTACTTTTTTTTTTAAATTTTTTCACTTTAATTATTTTATTTAAATTTAATTATTATTCGCTTTAATTATTTTTCTTCACTTTTATTATTTTAATTATCGAAACAATTCCATCAGATAAAAATATATCGCGAAAGAATTGATTATCGTTCATGATTTTTCGTTTGTTTAAATTTTTTCTCTATCTCTTTCTCGCTATGTTCATCGATTTTGTTATATATATATATATATATATGTAGATTCGTGTTATTATTCAAACCCACAAGAGACCACTGAGAAAACGACTCTTGCGAAAAGAGCGAATGTTGTGTTCCTAATGCATAAATATTTGCTGTTCTGGTTTAATTCTCTTGGAGTTAATCCGGGTAATACGGATAAAAGGAAAATAGTATTACCGGTTTTCTCTTTTCATGCTTGCACTATTCGCATAATCGTTAACACCGTTTACGAGAAACATGTATACCCATTAGGATAACAAAATCGTTTGAACACAGACGAACATCATAACATCGTTAACAATGAAAATATCATTTAGTCAATGAAATATAATATCTTGATAGATCATAAGCTCAACGATAATACAATGGTTTGAGATTATAGAAAAGTTTCATGAACAATTCAAAATGAAATTACCTTTCCATCTTCTTTACGGTAAGCTTCAAAGATACGCCAAACGTGTTCCGGTCCCGCAGTAGCGGTTTGCTTGCCAATGTCACAGAAATTTCTTATTGGATTTGCTAATTGAAAATGGGACGACGAACTGCTGCTCTTAGATTTCGCAAACATGATGTACCTTTGATAGATTTCATCCACTCCAACGAAATTAGCGCCTAACTCTTCTTATCGTCTGACAAATCAAACCAACAGATACATTTAATGACCCATTCTTCTGATTTTCACATTTTATTTTCATCTAACGAACTATTCAAATGAGATCAAATAACTGTGATATATTAAAACTAACTTAAGAGAGAGAGAGATCAGATCAATTTCAATCGTATATACGATGATATTTAGTCACGCATTCGAATACGGAATGCCAAATGAGAAAAACAGATTATTGCGAGCGAACGAGCAAACATTTGAAAAGAAAAAAAAAGAAAAAAGCAAATCTCTGAGGCAACATGCGAACGAGAGTAGTGACGTGAAAAAAGAAGAAGAAGAAAAAAAACAGAAAGTAGGAAAAAAGGAGAGAAAAGAAAAGGATTGCAACCATGGGGGGGGGGGAATAAAAGATTGGCACAGCAAACTGTGAGAGAAAAGCGAAGTAGTATTACTGTAAAATCGATCGTACGCGATAACCCATTGGTTTACCTTTCGAGTATAACACTCTTTCGTTTCCGTATCATTGCCCTAGATCTATCTTCAATTATTTTTAAAACTGTCAATTAAAAACGAATAAATTTTAATCTCACAATTATCTATGATAATCTTGTCTATTAATTTTAATACAAATGTGTGTGAAACCTATGGTTAAACCTAGGATAAAACATACGTTTCACTCAATTGTCAATCAATTTATTTCCGTTCTTATTAATGAAAACACGATTACATTCGTACTATTGAAAATGATCAAACAAAGGAATATAAGACACAATTTCATGATCGGATACGTGAGATACAATGCTTTCCGTTACGGAAATATGATTCTCGATAGGTGCATTTCCGCATCGAATCGATTCTTCTTCCTTCCTCCCTTCCTCCCTTCCGCCCTTTCCTTCCTTTCGTCCTTTTTTTAAATTCATTTTCTTATTCTCACCTCTATCTTTCTTCTTCTTTTTTTTTCGTTAATAATCAAACATGACTTTTCTAATATTTTTCTCGACGCGTTCCTGATTTTTCTTTCTTTCGTAAAAACAAGAATTCAATTTTTGATCTTCCCTCCCCCCTGCCCTGCCCCCCCTCCCTCGCCCTGATATCTCCCCAATACGACATTAAAAATAAAAATGAAATTAAATAGTTCGCGATTTTTCGTACGAAAGTAGTTGGGGGAGGGGGGCGGGAGGGGTCCGATTACCCTCTGCCCTTTTTTCTACTAATCCCAGTAGAACGTGTCAAGAATTGTTCGGACGCGACCCTTCGAACCGAAACTCTTGGTCGAGCAAAATTTTCCTTTTCGTGATATTTGATATATATTTTTATTGTGTGTGCAACTTGTTGATCAATTATTTAAAATAGAAAAATACACGAAAATGATTTTAACAACAAACGTATCGTATGTTTGATAAATGTCGAGTTAATCAAAATAAATTTCAACGATGTAATTGCGTTTTTAACTTTCCAAAAATGATTGCTATACACGTGTGTTTGTTGAACATCGAAAGAGTGTCTCATATTTCATCTATAAATAAATTCATTCTCGTGACGTTGCACTCTCCCATCTATTTACGCTGTGACAATCAAAACTTTCCCTTTTCTTTTTCCTATTATTAGAAAACAAACAAAAAAAATCACGTCGATTAAATCGCAGTTTGGAAAAGAAACAAAAATACGCACACACACACACGCACACGATGTTATATTCATTCATTCATTTTATTAATTAAATCATTAATTATTTCATTTATTTAGTAAATTCCCAAAAATAAAAGATACCTTTCTTACGACATTGTTTTCTTACAAAGTTAACGAAATCAACTTGTTCTTTGAACGAATCAAAATAATAGATCCGAGTTTTCTATTTCTGAAGAAAGAGAACGGAAAAGGAAAACTTTCAATCGAAATACCGAGAAAGAGTCTCGTGTGGATGCTCGAATGAGTTTTTAATTAAATCATTTGTTCATTCGAAAGAAACAAAATTAAATACGAAATTAAAAAAATCGCTGAAAAAGTCTCCAAAAAAGATTGATTTATTAAAATAATATAATAAATAAAAATAAGAAGAAATAATAACAATAAAAATCATTTAATTGAGATGAAATAACCGAGAAGATAAATTATTCATTACTAATTGAATAAAGCTGACGGACGAATCCAAGATCAAGGGTTTCAAATTGAGGATTCGAGTTGAAATTCTGTTAACATTCATTTACCCCCGTAAAGAATCAAGTTTCGTTTTAACAACAATTCAATGTCGTAAACCTTGATATCCGATATTTCATAGTCGACTAAACGTAGACGAGAGAGAGAGTGAGAGACAGAGAGAGAAAGAGAGAGAGAGAAAGAGAGAGAGAGAGAGAGAAGAAAGAAGTAAAAGCTATATTATCGAGTATTAAAAATAGATCTAAAGTAAGAATAAAAAAGGAAAGGAAAGGAAGTCAGTTCGTAGCTGGCAATATCTCACCTGTTGCCGAGAGTTACGTGCTGAATATATACTTGTAAACGGATCGACGCCGCGCGGGTTGTGTGACGTGAAACACTGAATAAGAATATTCTATAAAAGAGAGATAAATAAAAAAAAATATATATATATATAAAAAAAAATTAAATATTTATCTTATTCCTTATAATATATAAAATATAATACGTTCTTCTTTTTTTTTATATTTTTCTTGTCTTTAAAAAATAATTTCAACTTCTTTAGAGAATATAATATCTTTTAGTTATTATTGAAAAATGAGATGCACGAAATGTTTCAACAGGACGACCGAAGTCCGTCGCGAGACTGGGGAGGGCCGAAGGAAAGATCCTGTTTACAGGATAACGGGAGCACCCTCTTTCTCTCTTTCCCTATCACCCCCTCTCTCTCTCTCTTTCTCTTCTACTCACTCACTCACTCATTCTCACTTGCTCTCTCTTTCATTCTCTTAGCCCACATTGAATCCTCTCCGGTGTGAGGAAAGGTGCGCAAGCGCCAAACGCCTCCAAAGCGTAATAGGAATATATAGTTAGGTACGGATCGGCTCCGGGCCGGCTCCGGCCAGGGTGTGTAGGCCTCTGCCTGGAAATTATAGGTCTGGGCTGCAGGTACCAGCGACTGCTAGGGGATTTGAGGTCAGGGGATAGAGTTTGACCTGGCCTGGCCTGGCCTGGCCTCGCCTTGTCTCACCTCACCTCACCTCACCTCACCTCACCTCACCTCATCTCACCTCACCTCACTTCACCTCACCTCGCTTCCTGACTCTCCATTACTTCTCTCACGACGTTTCCCTTCTCGTCAATATACTCTCGTTCTACTACTCTCTACACCCTTACTATCCGATATTCTTATCTTCTTCCTACACGTTTACCGATCTTCCAAGCAACACCTTCCATCTAATATCCTTTTTAGCTACTTTCTTGCCCATCTTTAGCCCGTATCCTCTCCCCGTTCAATGCCGGCTCATGTACTTCGGCCTTGAGCAATCTCTATATAGGTCAAGGCCGTTGATTGCAACAAGTTCGTCCTCGACGATCGGCTGACGAATCGAACGTCCCTGTGTCTCTCGGTTTAATTCATTCCAGCGTCTTTTTATTTGTTTTGTTTTTTCTTCTTCTTTTTTTTTGTAAATAATCCAAATAAATCTCGATTTTTTAAATATACTTTCGTTTCCTTATCATTTACCGAAAGATAACAGAAAATGATAATAGTTTTTCTTGTCGAGGAACATTATTTTTATCTTTAATGGTACTCGGTATGTCTAAACTTAAGAGCAATAATGTACGTAATATTCTATAAAAAAGATGCGCAGGACTCTTCCCCCGGGAATACCTCTCTATCTTTCTCTCTTTTACTATCCTATTTTACTATCTTCTTTCTCTCTCTCTCTCTCTCTCTCTCTCTCTGTAGCTATCTTTTTATCTTCATCTCTACGTAATTCTTTTAATACTTATATATGTATGTAGATAAACGAATGACTACTAAGGGAATACTCGATAACTTTGATCGATATTGCAAATTTCTTAATCGCTCCAGGCAAATACCGGATATTCAAATTCGAAATTGTAATAAAAACTTTGCTCTTTAAATAGGGTTCATCCGAAAACCTTGAACATTTTAACAATAAAATAAGGATTCCTAGTCTTTCTTTATATTATTCGTTACGTATCTAAATTAGGAATTAAATTAGAGATTGTAAAATATAATTTTATATTACCTAACAAAACTAATTTATAAGTTATGTTATTCATGCATTTGTTCTAGAGAATAACAATGAATAATTCATTTTATGAAATATAAAATAATACGTAGATAAAAGTGATTCATTTTTTATTATTTTTTGTTTTATCCCAATAATTATTCTTTTTCTTTATTTTGAATAAATAGTTTCCTACATTATCGACCATTACTTTTACTTATCGATTATTGATATTCGATTGAAGATTCAAATATGCCCGCCATTCTCCATCTTAGATTCATTGCTTCGTCGTCAAGTCACGTAATAGTATTTACTTCAAAAAGTACGAATCAAATTGAGAGATAGTAAAATGTTTAACCAATAAAGAAACGTTTACGTTACTATGTCGCTATATATATATAATACATTATTGCATTGTTAGATGCAATTTTACTTAAGTGTATAACGTAAAGTCTGACTTGCAATATTTCTTATCTATCCAACGTGATTTATAATAATGAAAAATACAATAAGTTCTTTTCTATATCAAATTCTGAAATAAAAATAATGCAATATTTTTTTTAATCCTTCCACTTTATTTTGTTTTGTTTTGTTATACTTATAATAATATTATATGTAAATAATAACAAATGAAATATATCTTTTTATCGATTATTTATTAAAAACATTTATAGACGTCTAATAAATGATTTTGCTTATCATTTATATATAATTAGCATGCATTAAATAATTATGCAAAAATATCAGGTTAACGATTAATCATATGTTGTAATTTTCTGGTTTAACAAATCCCTATGGTATTGCAATAATATTATTCATATGCAAGCTAATTGTTGAAATGTTTTATTGGACTATAATTAATGACAATAGTAAATAGAGAGAATCAGGACAAATTAAATCGCAAAGTAAAGTTATTTTCGAGAGAGAAACAAAAAAAAAATAAAAAAAAAATAAAATACCGTTAATTAATCGTACGATTTGCATTTACATAAAGAAAAATTTTGTAACGTCGATATTTCTCGGTCTCGATCAAATGTCAACGTCACTTTATCGCACGTGATCAAATACGAATTTAGAATTCTTATTGCGAGGGGATTAAAACAAAACAAAAAAAAACGAAAAATGTATAGAGATAAGAAACAACAGAATATTTGAGGGCTCGTCGTAATTTCACGAGAGAAGAAAAGAAAAAAAGAAAAAAAACAAAGGTGTCATTGTAAAATATATGTACTTTGAATTAATTTCTTGTCAAAAAAAAAAAAGAAAAAGAAAAAAAGAAGAAGAAGAAAAGATTGCACATATTTATATATATATGGAAAAATAAAATGCGCGTTGCAATATGTAAAATCTAGATAGGACATATCTCTATGTGTGATAAATAAACCGTAAGAAAGATAAAAATTAATTTGTTATCGTTCCTTAAGTTTTCGAGAGAGAGTCACTATACTACTAGTACCGACTACGGCTGTTTTTTTACCTCCCTCCAATACTCTCCACCTCAGAGCCAACATCATCACTAAACCAAACCGTCAAGCTAGACTTACCATCATCACAAAACCACATTCGTAGTTATATCTTGTTTGCTTTTAAAATAGTAAATATTATTTATTTTCTCGCTGCATGGGAGGCTTCAACTCTCGTAACATGGACTTCGATCAGGACCCAACCCTGGCCGCGGTCTTACAATATTTAATACGAAGGTTTGTCGAATTACCTTTAACTTTAAAACGCGCGAGCATTGGGTTCCCCTCTAACCCCTCCTACTTTTCCTAACCTCATTTAATATGATTTCAATCAAAGTATAATATCCCCATTCGGCCAGATCACGACAACGCTTATTTCGTATACTTCATTTTTCTCTATATCGAGTTACTTCCAATTAAATCTACAATTATATCGTATTTCCGCTCTTTTTGCGTCACTTCGTACCTCGATTTCGATACTTTGACGACATCGAAGCTGTCAACGATGTAACCTCCTTATCTCGTTTCATTTCAAGGATTTTATCAGAATCGTTTGACAATAACTCTTGCTTTTATAGTTTATCTCAATTCGATAGAATAAACGAGAGAAAACGCGTTGGCTATCTTGTGTCATTTTTATTTTATTACGTTGTATATTATCCAAATATGTGGTCATTATATTCCGTCATACGTAATACGATTATTACTCTTTTTTTCTGTATAAGAGTAATCTACTTGAGCTCTTGTCATTTCTACTTAATGATAACTCTGTAATTTTCCCTTTTTTTTCCTAATATTTACTTAATTTTCTTATTATTTCAATATTTTCTATTTATATATTTAAATTCTTAAACGACCATACGCTTTAACTCGAATGGTTTATATCTTTAAAAAAAAATCTTGCATGTATATAAATCTTTATACTAAGTATTGAAATAAAATTGATTTCTTTTAGTGGACAAGTACATATCATAGCTTCGAATCATGATGATTCCGATGAAGAATATGCAGCAAACTTACTGCCACCAAAAATCATGTCTTTACCGAACACGTCAAGACTTGATGTAAGTTTCTCTATTATTTTTCTTCTCTATTATTTGTTATTATAACAAATTATTTATCTCACTTTTTAAATTGCAGCAAAGTGAAATAAGTTTAGCGACTAAGCAAGGATGTGGCCTTAGAGACAATTCGGGCAACAGAAATCTATCTATTGCATCAATGATTCAAAAGAGATCCCTTGGTTTTGGTTTTAGTATAGGTGAAAAATGTAGAATAAGCAGCAATTTCTTACCTAACAAGCCACGTCAAGTAGCAAAATATGATAGCAAAGTGTTCTGCGGTTCCTATTCGAAAGATGGAAAGTTCTTCCTTACAGCAAGTCAAGGTATACCACAATATATATAAACATCATTTAGCATATAAAATTAATATTTTCTAATATGTTTTTTCGCAGATAAACTGTTACGTCTCTACCATACTGACGATGGGAAATTTGTGGAATTTAAAAAAATTTCAGCACGCGATGTTGGCTGGAGTATCTTAGATACAGCATTTAGTCCGGATGGAAACTATATCGTGTACTCAAGTTGGTCTGAATGCTGTAAGTAATATAATATATTAGTTAAATATATTATAGTTTTAATTTTAAGCGTTAAGAATTATAACTACATTTTTTCTCTTAGTATATCTTTGTCCTGTTTATGGAGATTCTAATACGCAAGAATCATTATCATTGTGTCCTGGAGATCGAAGATTTTGTATATTCTCTTTAGTCTTCTCTAGCGATGGTAGAGAAATTTTAGGTGGTGCTAATAATGGCTATCTTTATGTATATGATAGAGAATGTCACCAACGTGCTTTCAGGGTTTGTTTATAACATATATATTATAAATGTTTAAAATATCAAATATATTTTTTATATTGTATAAGAGATAGAATTTGATTTATTCTATCTGTTATCACTTTACAGATCGAGGGTCACGATGATGATGTAAATACTGTTGCCTTTGCTGATAATACTTCTCAAATTTTGTACAGTGCAGGTGACGATGGATTGTGTAAGGTAAAGTTATTATAAATAGTTTAAAAAAGTAATTTTTCTATGTATTATTTGTTTAATCCAATATTATGATTTAGGTATGGGATAGGAGAACGCTTAGTGAAACAGATCCACATCCAGTTGGTGTATTAGCTGGTCATATGGATGGTATTACATATATTGACCCACGTGGAGATGGTAGATATTTGGTTACAAATAGCAAAGACCAAACAATCAAATTATGGGATGTTCGTGCATTCTCTGACCATAATGCTGAACAGAATACACGTAATGCAGTTGCGAATCAAAATTGGGATTACAGATGGCAAAGAGTACCCAGAAGATGTAAGGATAATACAAGTTGTTATTTATAATTAATTAATGGTGTTAACTAATGGTATTAAGCCTAATTATCAAGGAAATTTATTTTAAATATGGAAAGTTAATTATTGATCAAGTGCTTTAATAATAAGATATTTTAAAAATTGTAAAAATAGAGTTAATCGATTTGATTTGTAAACAACTTATATCACTTGTTACATCAATTTTATAATTACATCTAATATATTACTATATGATTGTCAATGTTGTTGCAGTATACAAAGCTAAAAACATGTTAGAAGGTGACACCAGTATCATGACATATCGTGGCCATTATGTTCTTCAAACCTTGATACGTTGCCATTTTTCTCCTTCTACTACAACAGGTCAAAGATACATTTATACAGGATGTGCTTCGGGCAGAGTTATAAGTAATCTTTTTTGATATATTAAAATTATTAGCAATATATCAGTTTACATGGATTGATTATATCGAATTTTTCATTTTTGTGTCTTTCTTTTTTGTAGTATATGACGTTTTAACTGGACAGATAGTTAATACATTATTGGGTCATAAAAAATGTGTACGTGATGTAAGCTGGCATCCATTTCATCAAGAAATTGTTTCAACTTCGGTAAAAATAATATGAATTCTTTTTTTAAATATGTATAACAGAAACAAATTTTGATTAATTTATATGATGCTTTTATTTTTAGTGGGATGGTGCGGTAATTAGTTGGCGATATTCAGGCAAAACTGGATTTTATCACTTTGAATCTGAAGATGAAAATGATACGGAAACGGCACCACGTACGCTCAGACGAAGTCAACGTATCGCTGCACAAAGAGCAAAACATGCAACTACTTGCTGAAAAGGACCGTGAGAGTAAATATTTCTTGAAGATGATGCAGCCTTTTGTTTAAAGTTAGTGTTACTGAAGTTAATGAAAATTGCCATATTTGTGGCCGAGACTGTTCTTCTATCTATGAGAGTAAATTTTATACAAGACTGAACGAAAGATATTTGTGTTTGTGATCAGCGTTGTGAACAAGGTCTTATGATTTCTATGACATATTATTCTCTATTTCGAGAAGTCGTCCGTATCTCGCTAAAATGAGCTTCCGTTTCTATGCCGCTTATATAAAAATTTTCTATCCTGAAAAGTAAAATCATACGTTGCACCATAAGACAAAAATATTATATAATAATAATAATATATATAAAATACTGTTACACACACAGTAAGAACAAAACGTAATACATCGTTTACAGTTGTAGCTCTTTGAATATTTCTGCTGGTAATTATAACAGTAGATAAAGTCAAAAAAATAAAAATCATGATTTTATAATTTATTTTCTATTTTAAATTAAATTTATTAATATTTAAAAAAATATATGATTTTACAATTTATTTTATAATATAAAATAATTACCAGCACATATATTTGCAGCTTTGGGCCTTGTTTTTATCAATTTCAAGTTTAATATTTGATCCAATGAATATTCTTTAAACATGTTACTTTTTCACACATAAAATAAGATAATAGCAAAAAAAAATTAAAGTAAATAAATGTATCCGGTGCATAGATAAAATCAATTGTTAAAAATTGACCGGTATTGATTTTAATAAGTCTGTGATTATATACCAACGTGACATAGTGTGTGACATAAGTTACAAATGAAAATTATTCAATTAATTACAATAAAGTCTGTAATCTAAATTGCTAATATTTCGTAAGATTATATTTCTTTTTTTCCTTATTTCGGCCATAAAAAGTATTTGCACATTTATATAATTTAATACCTGTTTGTTTGAATTGCATTTTATCTATCACGTAAGTACGTATATATATATATATACAGACTAACGTGTTCTATTAAAAGCAATGAATGCATATATAAAAAAAAATATGCATTCTCGACTGAATTCTCACGTGGTTTTCTAATTTTTACTTATATACATCACCGTTGTGATAATGAAGATCTAGTTTTAAATGATGAACATTATCATAGGTATACAACGCATTAGAAATTGTAAGATAAGAACAAATTATTTGTTTCTAGATTTTATGAGTGTATGGCAAAGTAATATGTAAACGTGGTCTATTTTTTTTCTTTTTTCGTTCCAATTTAACTTTTTCCATTCAATAAGTAGATTATATCTACTTAATATTGTTTTACGAACGGTGTATAACTATTTTTATTTTTTAGAAGATAATATATAATAAGTTGTTAGAAACTGTATTGAAATTCGTATAATTATTTTCTTTGGTAAAGAAAAAACATTCGTAAGAATCTATCAAATGAATATTCATATATATTTCGCGTATTTAAATGTAAATTATAATTTTTTCTTATTTTCCTTGTAACTTAAACGAAGATCTTTGATAATGATTCAAGGCGAATAATCATAAGTTTCAAATTAATCAAACAGATCATGGGGTGAGTGGGATAGAATAATATTCTTATTTTTCACACATGAAGACGTCCTTGTGTTTTTTTTCTTACCTATGTTCTTTTTCACTTTACCAAGGTTTGGAGGATATCATTTATAAGAACATTTGTAATCTCCTCCTCTTGTGATTCGTGTACATGATGCATAAATATGGTGCAACATCTAAGCAGTGTACATATGTAGACTATATAGTGTATGAATAAAAATATGAACAAGAATTTCATAAAAGGCTATTTTTCATAACGATCTACTATCTTATTCCAATATGGTGTTTTTTTACTTCCCCTTTTATGGATTCAACTCACTTCTCTACGAATACCTTTTCATCACACTTATTCAAAAACTATTACAAAGATTACGTTTTTTAATTGTTTTTTTAGAGTCATCAGTACGATTTTTTTTTCTTTTTTTTTTTTTTAAACAGATAACTCATCCATTTTATTAAACGTGCCCACGTTGGCTTAACTTTAATGATTGAACCGAAACTAATAATCCAACGTAACTAGGCCATTGATTATTTTATTCTAATATATTAATTTGATTTAATGACAAAAAATTAATGCAATTTTCATTCTCCAGACATAATAAATATACCTTGAATAACATAATACAGTGAAATGTTAAAGGTGGAAGCATATAAAAGTCCAATCTATTAGATCATATGGAAGCCATATATATATACAGAAGGATTTAATTCGTTTAATGGCATAGAATGGAAAATCTAGAAGCCATATAATTTTGTAAAAAGTAGTATAATGCATTTATCGATATAAGTCGATTTATTCTCACAAACAAATAGAATATTATTTTAATGAATTCGTATTAGCGATATCTTGAATTCAATCGGTTAAAAATAATTGTTGTTTTTTCCTACACATATAACAAGATGTATGCAATCGATATTACCTTAACGGATTGCTAATCGGTAATAATTCATAATAGGATGTATATTAATTAATGTAACTGTCAATTAAACATCGCTTATATCGTTAGAAGAGTTTTTGTCATTAGTGAGATAAAAAGCAGGTCAATGTCATTGTAAACATTGTTTTAAGTAACTATTTGAGTGTGAGAAGATATGTTGATCTATTCTTTCTTTATAAAAGTACTGATTTTTTTAAGGATAAATAATTAGGTTTTATGGTATCCTAGATTTAAAATAATAATAGTAATAAATAACATTCATATTTTTTCATTTAACATGCACACTCATACACATATACATACGACAATTTTAATTTGTACATTTAAATTTGTAAGAGGAAAAAAAAAATAAAAAAGAAAATAAATAAAAGATAAAAGTTGAGTCATTCTTTAAAATACATTTTAAAAGATCTTAACATATATTTATTACTATTTTAGCCAATAAGATTATTTTTTAGCCAATAAGAGCTCTTATTTCTGCAAATGTGCATTAATAGTTAGAGAGAAGTTTGTTTTATTTTTATTTTTATTTTTTTGTTTACCTCGAACGATATCTCGAACGATAGTAGCACTCTTTCAACGTCAACGTCGTGTGACTAAAAGAAAAAAAAAGAAAAAAAAACAGATCGAAGATAGAATTGAAAGAAAATGTAAGAAGAGTTAGATCCATAAATCAGTAGGAATCCGAAATGAAAACGTTCACCACTCAAGGGAGATAAAGTATGTATCCTTAGCTGCGTAACGCTTTCGATATTATCATCCTTGACCCTTCCTTGCTATGAAATCAATCGTTAAAATCGTTCCACTAATGAGGATAATGCACTATAAGTTTCATAAGTATCGGTAACTAACGAGCACCTTAACAGTTCTTGATTCAAGTATTTAACCGTTTGAATATACACATGTTACTATTTTTTGTCCTCCACTTCGATGTGTTGAACTTCATAGATTGCGTTCAATCTTGAACCCATATAAAAATCATCCGATTCTTGGATGTTCAACGAGATATCAACGAGATCAACGGTAACATTTAATTATTCAAATTTATATTTTTAAACCCTTTTATCGAGAGAGAAGAAAAAGAATAAGATAAAAAGACTAAATTCTTATAATTAAGCATTAAAAGTTATTTCGAATACAATAATATTATATTTAATCCCATGATAACCCTGGTTTGAATTTATTTTTTAATCTCGAGATATAACTTTGCTTAATTTACCGGACGCTTTTCTTAATAGATTATTTAAACGCGTTTGTTTGAGATATAAATATACATACACGTTTCACAAGTCGAACAAGTTTTAGTATTTTAAAAAAAAGAATCAGAGTAATAAATAAAACGACAGATAAATGACAAGAGAATAGATATCGATAGGCAGAATGTTTCGAAGCAACAGGAGTGCATTCTCTCTCTGTTTCTATCTCTTTTATCTTTCCCGTGCATACCTAATGTGAAGGTTTCAGTAGTCACACTCTAATTTTAGTCAGCCACATCGCGTGTAATTTCCTTGCTTCATTTTATATGATTAATATTGATACAAACGAATCTATTGTTTCATTTCTAATCTTAAAACGAAACACCATAAATTACCCCATTCATTGTAGATAATTTATTGAGACTAATAACACAGTTTATGTTTACTATCGTTACCCCTAGGATCTCTAAACTATTATGGTATAGAAAATAAAGTGCATTGTAAATTGATATGCATTGGGTTCTCGTTGTTTTTTGATTTATCTGTCTAACAATATTTTGTTTTAATTCTAGTGAGATTAGGTTGATCTGATGAATACAATGAATTGAAATGAAATAATGAATAAATGAAAATGAAAATGAAAATGAAATGAATGAAAAAACAAAAACGATACACTGAAATGTTATATTGAGTTTAAATAGGTCAAAGGGTATTTTTTGTCCCTACTGGAATATTTTAAAGTCGTCTATCATTGGCGTCAGCCCTTTTAAGTAGGGATAAATATGATTGTTAAGTTTTTCGATGCATATAGCAAAGATGTTGTTCAAGGAACGATTTTTCACTTGTCATCTATTAGAAATTTTTAATTGGAAAGAATACTGATAGACCAGTACCCTGTTTTAATACCATTTTATAACAAATCTTCATTTTCTTTAGAATTATTTGATTGTACAATGGTAAGAGACATTTCAAGTAATAATTATACATCATTTGATATATGCATCGAATCTCGGAGTATCTTTATTTAGAGATTATGCTCTAACAACGCCAATTAATGAAATATTTTCCTTATTATTTCAATCTTTATGATATTTTTAATTATTAGAATCTTTGACATGGATACTGCATTGGTCGCGTTGATAGTATCATCGTTCAATAATTACGGTTTGTTTTTTACTCGCGTTACACATTTTAATCCCTATTTATCATAATAATTAAAAGACACTTGGGTGTTTGTTTCAGCAAGATATTTTGCTCGTTGTTTCAGATCATTAAGTTGTCGGTGTATTCTTAATTGAGATCAGTTGGTTTGATACCGATCCTTGCGATACTTCGTGATGTTGATAAATTGGATCTCAAATTTCGTGAAGAAATTTTCCTTGTAATTTTCTATCAATTAAATATGATTCTAACATTTGAATTATACCAATATCAATGTTTTTCTCTAGTTAGTTTACGTATCAGTGCACTATGGTTAATGCAATAGAATGCTTTTGAGAAATCTAACGCAATAAGCGTGGTAGGTTTCCCTTTCTTCTATCGATTTTTGAATGAAGTGTATCGTTCTGGTGAGTTGGCTGCAGGTACCAAGTCCTGGTTCGAATCCGTGTTGAAACCAACAGTTAAATTTCAATGACAAATATTTATAACAATCTATTTTAATGATAAAATACTCGTATAGAGGATATTACTTTTGAACAATAAAAAAATCTTATTAAGATATAAATCGCGCGGTAAAAAAAAAACTACCTGGTACGAAGAATAATATATTTTACATATATAGATGAAACAATCTTACGATAGTAATTATAGAATTTCTCGGAAGTGGCGCGCCTACAGATGAAAATAAAAAAATAACAAATCTCAAATCCGATAAGTTCGATAATAATCAATAGACGGTTCGGTTAGGTAATTCGATATTACGTGATGGTTCACCACAATAGCTAATAGAAGGAACGAGATTCTAATTTCTATCCAATTTAATATCGATAGAACATGGGCGTTAGTTGACGGAAATTTAGCGGGAAATCTGACGAAGGCGAGTTATTTCAAAATGAAATTGTTGATGAAAGGACAAGGAGAAGAAGAGGGTGAGTTCCACGTTCGTTATCCATTAATATCGATTGATATGAGATAATTGTACGATTAATAGGAAATGAAATGAGCCATTAATTATAATTAACATTAACATTTACGAATTAATATTGTCGGTTAAACATTCCTCCATATTTTTATACATTAGTTTTTTCTTTTGTTTGTTTGTTTTTTTTCATTAATTTCGTAAAAACCCTTGCCAAAGATCATTGTCTTTGATTTCTTGGAGTATGAACGTATGCACACGTGTAAATATCAAGGTTATCCCAACGAGCTAGTATAGGCAGAATTCTTTATTCTTACCTGGTTGGAATGTTTGCGTCGTTGTTAGTTGCGCCGTGGAAGTCGACATAAGTCGATGGAACATAGATTACACGCTTAGTTGTTTTCCTAGAGTAGAAACAGCAACCAGTCGACAGTCGCGAAACTATCATCGTCGTTGTTCCTTCTTATTTTCAAATTGTCCCGATCTTTTTTTTTTTTCAGTGAAATTTTTGGAAACACCGAGACAATTTAAATATCCGACTAATCGAAAGATTTATTTTCCTATCTGCGTTTAGGGAATTATTTTGCAAACGGTAAATATAGAAATAAAAACGCGTTTCATACGAATTTTATTTTTTGCCCCCCCCCTCTATAAAAAATTATCAAAATGATGTCAAAGGTTTTTTTCATTATTTGTCAAAAGTTTTCAACGACACGTGACTCGACAGACCGATCGGTCGATGTAACTTTCATTTATTTTTTTAAATAAAAATAAATTAATCGTTATAAATGTGTATTGTCTAATTGTAAATGAAATTTTGTAAAATATAAAGTGTGCCAAAGACTCTCATTCATAGTTTCACGACTGCTGTTCTTGCGTGCTCGATATCTTATTATTAGAAGCCTGAAAAATCGATCGCATCGATTTTTCTCCGCGTTTACAACCGTTATTTTTTTTAATTTTTATTTTTTAATTTAATCAATATTTAAATATCATATAATTATTTTGTCGAAAAGAAATTCGATTAATTTCATTGAATATTGAAAAGATTAAAAAAAGCAAACAGTAACGTCTTGTGTATTGTTGATATTTTCGAAAAAAGTGAAACCTCATTTGATAAATGAAATGCAAACAAATGTTTTATTTAATCAAGTCAAAGATGCGACGTAACTGTTCCCATTTATTATGAAAAATTGAGAAAAAGAAAAGGGAGCTTCGATCGATAATAAGCAGCAGGTTGCGTGTTTATCGGCTTATATTTTTTTTTGGTGTATAATATAGTATATCAGATTATCTATGAAGTATTATTACACGTGATACAATTTCTTTACTTTGAAGTCAGACGCAAAATATTTAAAAAAAGAAAGAAAGAAATTATTAGCAAATTTTGATTAGCAAATCTTGCAATAAATTAACTTAATGCAAAATGCAATTTAATTAACGATTATAACATGAGATAAAGAAAAGAACATTAATGAAAATATTTCAAACATTTCTTCTATACAATTATTTCAGATCTTAGAAATGACAACGACTATGGAACAACCACATGAAAACGGAAAGGAAACGAAAGATATTGGAAGAAGAAATGCTGTACCGATCATTCACGTTAGAGGAACTTACTATGATATCGGATTTGACATTGTAAGCTCTTTTTTCATTTATTTTCGACGTAATATATATATATATATATATATGCTTATTAAGTTCGATTATAGTGTTTAATTTATTTTTTAATAATATATTGTAAATATATATTACAATTAATGCTTATTTTTTATTTTTTTTTTTAATTTTCTTATCTTTCTCACTTTAAAAACGAGTTTATTAGTACGAACGAACTTATATAAATTTTTACATTCGTTAGTAGTATTCGTGCATATTTTATAATATGAATAAGTCTTAGAGTTGGCATAGTGCATAATTAAATTCTATGTTAATCGTATAAGACTACTTTCACGACCGCAAAGTCGAGTTTATATAATATATTATTATTACACAATAATGCAATTTTAAATAGGAAGAAAGAAATATAAAAAATGAAGAAAAAAAGAAAAATATGAGATCAAAAAAAATTATTAGAAATTATTCTATTGTTGTATTATGTATATATCAAAGGGTGATCAATTTTATTTCATATGCGATTAATTTTTTGTCCGAAAAAGTGTGTCACGATTAATCTATTAAAATCTTATTTAACACATTCGAACACGTGCCTCGTGAACTAATATATGACAATAGAGAAAAATGTACTTAGTCAACGTAATATTTTATTATTATTTGTAATTATGAAGTAATGAATAATTAATTAGTAGGAAGTCTGCGTACGCATATCTCCATCCAAGCGTTGAATAAAAATCACGATAACTAATTTTCAGTATGCAAATCAGTAAATAGATATAAAAACAGATTAACATAAGTATGTAAATCCAAAACCAAAGTAGATTTATTTCGTTTCATTTATTGCTACAGCGAAACCATTAGATTGCGTGTAATTTAGTTTTTTAATTATCTTCAAATTCCTCTGAAATTTATCCAAGATGAATATTCAGCAGATACGATTATTAAATTCATTTACGATTGTGTTTCGCAAGACGAGCTACAAATTTTTATTTGATAATCGATAAACGATAACTTGTAATACGAACAATACGAAAAGTAAAGTACGAATTGAATTTTTCCATTTTTTACTCTTAGTATTTTATATATTCTAAATATCAGTATTTATATTTGAAAATAAATAGTTGCGAAACGAATTATTCGATTCTCCATTATGCATTTCATATGACGAAATTTGTTTAAATATACGACTGCAATAGATTACTTAAACGAATTATGCACGCAAACCAAGATTGCACTGTATTGAAATACTTCTCATGATTGATGTATTTCGAAAAGTTCTTTGGCTTATACGATTAAATGAATTTGCAGAGAAACAAATAGAGAATTTTCTATTTTAAATATATCAGAAATTATTTCATCTCGGTTAAGATCGATCAAAAATTACTTCACGACGTGTTGACCACCCTTGGTATATATATAATATTCACTTATTGTCACTTAAAGATAAATATTATTTTTTAAAAAAAGAAGAAAAAAAAGATTAATCGGATTTAATCGAAGCAATTTCCCGATACCCGATTGATTACTTCATTTTAATTCGCTATAACTAATTTATTGGACACAATATGTACGTTGCATAAAATATTATGTAACTATTAATGACAAGGTGCATTAGATTTTTCCTTATCAGGTACGACAAATAACAGTACGATGGCAAGAAAATCAAAATAATACGAACGATTGAGTTAATCGTGGAAAGGGAAATTTCTTGTCATACGTCACATAGATAGAAAAATCAATCAAGTATGAAAAATTGATTGTCGATTAAGATAATAAATCATAAAGACTAATCGTTAAATAAACGATTTGGTTCAATTGAAAATAAAAAGAATTCATTTTCAATTATATGTAAACGTGTTAGTGTCCTTTTTGTGTCTATGTATGCGTGCGTGTAATATATTGCGGGTGTATGTTTATGTTGAAATAAATTCTAGAATTCCATGATCTCATTTCTATCTGATATTCGTCGCAATATTTTTATTACAAAATCTTTCTTACGTTTTTATATAAGACAAAGATTTATTTTAAAAAATCGATTAACGACAAAACCAACTCGTATATAAAATTACATTTTGAAGACAATTTATCTTTGATAAATTATCACATTTGTTTTTAATAATAAAATAAGAATTGTTATTGTTCTACGATATTACCTAATGTTGGTCCCTTTTTTTTTTGCATTAGTGTCTGAGGATTTTATATCGCTATTTGTTCATCGAAAAACATCGTATTTTACTTCTTGTCTGTGTTTAGAATGCGATTTTATTGCAGTAACCGATTAGATAGCACTGATCACTACTATTACATAATACTTCTTTGTAGAAATTTTACGATACAATAACTTTAGATGATATATGTAATACTGCTTAGATCGTAATGCTAAAAAGAAAACATTAAAATACCGGATTTGCAAGTTAATAGAGTTTTAATGACGTGCTTACGATTATAAAGAAGTGTGTTACGATCAATGATCTCCTTATATTATTATCATATATAGTAATTCAGATGCTATCTTATCATTAGTGTTCTATCAACATAAATAGCAACATTTGTCTAATATTTTTACGTTTAATATATATATTGACTAAATTTAAACAAAATTAATTTTTCTTTAAAAAACATTATACGAGATCAGAAGAAGTAATTTACGATTTATACTAAAACAAAGTGCATTTAAATTTTAATCCAGCATCGATATATTCGTCTGCCTGTTTTATTTCATTACTTTTCTTTCTTTCTTCTCCTATTTTAGGGACGTACCTTCGGCAAATTAATTCAAGATTACATCGAAGCTTACAAACCGCTCAATGAAATTTATATCAAATTATTTAATACCGATGAAGGTAGAAAGATCTACGAGGAAACTTTGCAATGCGTGAAGAAACAATTTCCTCAATATATCAAAGAAATTCAGGGTACAGCGGACGGTGCCAATGTTCCTTTTACCAAGGTGATTTTAAACAAAAACGTTCACCTTTTTATGTTTTTTTAGACTCTGATTAGAATACACAGGATGGATCAGGTAACGTTAGCACTTCAAATATCTTTGTTGTTTGTAAAGATACATCAAATGTCTTAGAAAAAAAGGGTTGAATAATTCTGACTGCTTCTAAAAAATATCATAATTATTTCAATTTTTTTTTAAATGGAATTACCCTATTTTTTAAAATCTCACAATGCTAGTTCCTTTTATTAAGAATTCAATGACTATAATTACAAAGAAAACGTATAAGATTGAAAATATGAATGAGATTTGTTCTGAATGTAATGTAACGTAATACGAATTCTGGCCCGTTATAAATTTCATCCGTTACATATGGAATTACACGGAAATAATTTGCAAAATCGAATTAATTTGTTATCGTTTATTTTTTAATTTCTAATTTCCTGTTTAAGGACGAAGCAATAATATTCAATAATCGTGGCTTAAATAATCTACGTAATGCCCATTTTTGTTAAACAATAAAGATATTTCAGGTGCTAATGTTAAGTAATACAACTTGTATAATAAACGGGTATTACAATGCAAAATATTCTATATAGAATACTTGCAGTAATACATTGCTCATTATATCTAAAAAAAACATTATACTAATTGCTTTTCCTTTTGTTTGTTTCCTTGTTATCACGTAGCTTACAAAAAAAAAACTCTGCAATCTAATTATAAAAAAAGAGAAAATTAAAAAAAAAGAAATAGATGCATTTTCAATTTAATTATTAAAATTAAAAATTTTAATTGCTAATCAATTATCAGGAAGAGACAATGAACTATAGTCGATCTAATCAACATAATTGCTCTTACATTTTTATTTTCTTTGCGTGTTTTATGTAAATTATCTTGCGTAGGTAGTTTCTCGTTACCCTACTAAGGATCTTAAATATTTATGCTAATTATTTATCATTGTAGTTGTTCTTAATGCATCTAGATGACATTTTGCCAAATGTCATTGGTGAAACACCTGGAAATACCCTACCTGTTGGGTGTTCTACAATAATTTGCAATCAACCAGGACAAGTAAGAAGAAAAAAGTATTGTTATTATTGGTATTTTTTTTTTCCTTATTATTTTTTATATAATTCTTCGTATATTATCATCGATGTTACTCGTCAAAGTTAAATGGAAAATTGTTTGTGAAAAATGTACAGCAAATCATTGGACATAATGAGGATGCCTTGAGCGAAACTTTGAATCATTGGTATCTCGTAAACGCCCATGTTATCGAAAATGGTTACAAAGAAGAAAAATTTATTTCATTGTGCTATGCTGGATTTTTACCAGGATATACCATGGGTTATAACCATCATGGTTTAATTTTTACTATTAATACTCTCAGCGCAGCTACTCTTAGATCTGGCAAAACACGTACGAGTATAATTTATTATCTAAATATCAATATTTTATATTTGAAATGTTATAAAAGAGAATGAAAAATGGATCATTTTTTAAATAGTTTAATGATACTTATTATAGCACGTTATTTCATTACTCGCGCACTTCTCGCTGTTGAAAATTATGTAGAAGCTCAAAAAGTATTAAGAAACGAAGGTTACGGCGCGGCAGAAGGGTTTTCGGTAAATATGACTTTTCTTAAACAAGAAGGTGATAGAATGTTTCATAACGCTGAAGTTGGACCTACCGAAGCCAATGGAACTCAATCACAGCTTAGTATGTTAACTGCAAGTCCGGGTGAACATATTTTTCACTGTAACAAGTAAGGATTTACTTGTCGAAATTTTGATTAAATAATTATAACGAATGGCACTGAATTTCCATAACGATTTATTTCAGATACTTACGATTGAAAATTCCGGAAGTAACAGGTTTGATAATAGATAGTAGTATACACAGAATGCAAGCAATTTGCAAACATCCACCACCTAAGTGTCTTCAAGATGTTATAGAAATTCTTAGCGACCAAACAGATTGCGAGTTTAGAGTTTATCAAGATATAAATCCTGACGATTATATAAAAACGATCGCTACTGGTAAATCTCTTTGATATTACACCTACATAATTACATATTTCTTTATAATCATTTATCTTTGTAATATTTTGATTATTTTTTTTCAGGAATTTTTGACTGTATTGAAAAAACGTGGTCTATTTATACAGACAAACCAAATTGTAACGATCCGATAATAGTCTTGCCTTTAGAATTACATAATAAAAATGATTTTATATGTACAAAAGTAACATGTAAAATACAAAATAATTAGCGTGAATGATGAGAAAATTAATAGACAAAGATATCTAATGCTATATTCTAATATGCTATATTATAACAATTAATATTAATTAGAAAATCTTGCCTTTTCTTCGTTTATCCTAAAGTCATATTCCACTTTTTATCTGATTCGAAACGAAATTATTAGATTATTGAAAATTATTTAAATATTAATCAAATTATTGATAGTTAATCAAATGTTTAAAGAAGATCTTGCGATTTGAAAAAGCTTGCTAAATAATTACAAAATTATGAATTGTTAATAAAGATTCGTTTAAATATTAATAAACTTGTTGACAATTAATCAATCATTTAACACAGTTTTTCGTCTGTTTCACATCGTCAACCACAACGAGAATTCAACTAACACGTATAATTAATAAACAATTAATTTAAATATTAAATAGAATTTAGAAAATAAATCAACTGTTTATGAAAAATCCGTTAATGATTTGATAACAAACTTGTAGAAAAAACGGTAAGAGAAAGAGAATTCAATTTGATTAACGAACAATAATATAATTAATAATTAATAATTACAAATAATTAATATAAATTCGTTGGAATGTTAAAACGAATAATATTCTTACAGGACACGCGTTAAATCCGACTAGTTTACGATACGACGACTAAACTGTAACTGTTTCGTGTATTTAAATCTCGGAGAAAGTCGATAACGATTGTTTTTTTTTTTACCAATGTTATTTTCCTTCGTAATCTTGCAAAAAGTAGACTAATGTCAACACGTTCTCGAACGAGTTTATTCTTTTATTAAATAAATCTGTGATTTTTAATTTTTTCATTATAAAACATGATTAAAATCAACGAGTGTTTACCAAAAGCGTACATTTAATTTTTTATCTTTGCAGTGAGTCGAATGATCGTCAATTTTTCCAACGAATTTATTCCTTTATAAAATCCAACTTATTATATTTTTGTTATACATATTTTTTTCCTAAAGCTTAGTCGAAGAAGCATTCACTGTATAAAAAAATATCTTTTCCCTAACGTTTTCTCAAAAAATCAATGAACGAGTCTATGTATTTTTTCATTTACAAAAAGTAATAAATAATATTTATACGCGAACCTATAACTATCTCTATATTTGTAAATCTGTGTAATCTCCTACATTAAGTGGTAGTGATTGATGAACAAACTAGTCGTTACGGTAAATTATCATTTAAAGATTTCGAACGAATAATCTTTAAATAATTATCTATTACTGTTTTTTGTTTTACTGCCTTCCTCATTGTCCAATCAATATAGTTTAAAATTAAATGAATAAAATCACATTACACTAATATCTTTATGATACTGTTTAAAATAAGGAAAAGAAGAATCTTTTGCTTTTAGTAGAAAACAAAAAGATTATTATTTATTAATTATATTTCTTTTGACAGAAATCTTCTGACAATCATTATATTTTCTAAAGATATCTCTTACGTTTAATAAGAAAGTTAAAAATCTTGTTGATTCAATCGTTAAATAAAAATTGTCCACTTTAACGACAATATGTTGGAACTACAACTTTTGGACGTTTTTTTGACTCCATTTCTGAAAAAAATTCCTTAATGTCTTCCTCTCGAACAACCTTTTTATTTTTCGCAAATTTTTGTAAATACTCTTTGAGTCTTTCTTTCAAATTGTTGTATTCTGTTGGCATTATATTATGTACAGTATATTACTTTGACTATATAAAGTATAACGATAAGTACAATCAATTTTATTTACCTTCAATTGCAGTTAACTGCTGTACATGATCCAAAGATGCTAGAGCTTTCATACCTTTTTCATATTGTGATTCTCGTTTAGTTATTTTACCTGCTTCTTCATAAGCTTGCACACTATCTTTTGGATCCAATAAAAATAATATACCCTGTTCTTTATATATCTGTTTAAAAATATTATAAGTAAACTATTATATATAAATATATCTTAATAATCTAATACTTTTTTATAATAGCATCTGGAGGTAATAAAAATACTATGCCTTTTTACATGATTCACAACTACATAGAGAAGTTCTCCAGCCCTCTAACCAAAAACAACTACCTTTTATTTCTGATACATTTTTTTGAGGCATTGTACATTCATTTGGGAGGCTTTCAACGTTCAATATTTTCTCCCCATTTTTGTAAGATGCAGTAGAATTGTGCATTGCTAGAATGATACATGTTTCAGTTATTAATTGTAAACTATAAAATATAAACTATTATTGATTTACTTGAATATTTTGTAGCATATTTCCAAAGAAAGTCATGCTTTTCCATGCAAGCAGCACATATCATCTCTGCATATGCATCATCTCCTGGTACATCTTTACATCCAAGATGCTAGAAAGTACAAATATCAAATCACTGCTATAGATTGGTAAAGAATCGGCAAGAATATATTAATATAATATAAGTATGTTATATTATATTTATTATATTAACAATGTCCACAACCTTCGAATGATACCAATCTTCACATATTACACATTGTAACATTTCGTCATTATTTTCATTCTCAGGATCCGGATAGGGTCTTGCACAGGTACAATAAACACCATCAAAATTTTGATTATACATGTTTTCAATATTTGTTGCATTTTTGGACTGGTAAAAAGAAAATATAATTGCTACATGTTTCTCATCGTTCTTTTAGTATAATGCATTATGAATCTTATACCTTCTCTAAATTACATTCCTTGTTTCCAAATTTAGAATTTCCACAATCGCATCTAAAATTTCTTTTAGTATACAATTCAACAAGTTCATGTCCTTCATGACAATGAAAACTGCATGCAAGACAAACACCTGCACGTATATTCATTTTCGAGTAGCACGTTTTACAAGCATATAATGCCTGTCTGATATATCCCTGTAATCTCGAACTTCTGTAATGTGGCGTATCTTACAATACTCTATTTTTTTTTATTTTTCTAATAATGCAATTCTAAAACGCTATATAATAAAGATCTCGAAATATATAAATGTATAAATATATATCATTATATTCCTACAAAACTCCAAATGTTAATTTGACAACTGTTATTATCATACCTTGTTATAAGTACAATTTCTATCATCGGATGCACCTAAAACTGCATAAGCATTTTCTTCCAGTTGACTTTCCTCTTGAAGAACATCAAGCATCGTTACAGAATTATCTTCCTCTAAATTCTCAACAAGTTTATCGGCCATTTTATATATTAGGTTATTAAACGTGTCTTATATTAATTTTATATCAACAAGCAAATATTATTAATTTAATAGTACTGGTTAATAAAAAACAAATTGAGTTTTAAAAAACCCTATCGCAAATCATCACTGGCAAATTTAAATGTACTTTATCATTATCCGTAGTTAATTGAGACGCCAATGAGTAGCAACATAAATCCTTAAATATTTTTGAATGTATAGAGTATATATATATATATATATATATATATATATAAATATATATGTAACATGTAAATATTGTTCAACGCCATCTACAGTCGTTTTAGTTTGTGAATGCTATCGGTATAAAAACATGCACATATTTGCAAGTAATGCAAGAGTACATCCAAGCTCACAAGTCCACCTTTCGCGTAACCAAAATCATCTTAGTTAGTACCCTGACAACTAGAGGACGAGACTAGGTATTTAAAGAGATGACGGTATAATACCATCAAAGAATACAGAATTCTTTGATAGTACATGATAGTACATGATATATTCTTTTATAGTATATATAGTATAGTAAAATATTCTAATAGAATTTTAAATAATTATAATTAATTTTTAATGTATAAAAATGTGTGTGCCTTCAGAAATGCATGTATATATGTATTTTCAATATTAGCCATGTAAAATTATGTAAGAAAATTGAAGAGGATTGAAGTTAAATCCAAAGACGATCACCTGTAACAAAAAGAAAACTATATTAATAATAAAATCAAGTCACGAAATAGCCTAACATATAAGTGGTCCAATTCACAGATGCATTTTTCATTTAAATTCCCTATTTATTTTTATCCAATCTTTATTTACCGTTTTGTAAAAAAAAATTAAATTTAAACGCGTGATTTTACATTAAAAAATATAATTAATTAAGAAACAGGAAAAGTACAAATATTATACTAAGTTGCAAATAAAAATAATATCCTATTAATTATTATAAAATACTTTTAAACTTCGTTATATAGAAAAAAAATATTGCAAATTAAATAAAATACGATCAATGTGAAAGATTTTAAAGATGAAATAAGAAAAAAAAATTACTGTAGTATTTAATGAACGTTACTCAAACTTTAAAATTTAATAATACGAGAATTTTAATATTTTTGACTCTAACTAAAAACTTGTGCATCTTTTGGACGATTTAGACACAGATTTGGTGTGTCAAGGAGATGGAATGGTCCATCATCTCCAATTACAACTACAAATTATTGACGAGCAAGCAAGTAATATAATAAAATATAAAATATGACTAGAGAACTATTCTCGATAGGTTCGAACTTGCTGTTGATCCTTTGAAAATAGCTCAATAGTCTATGTAGTTGCCCTCTTCAGCCACAATTAAGTGGGGGCCTCTTCGGCATTCGCCTCTTCGGCATTTAGCCTCTTCTTTCTTCATCCCTGAAAACTGCATTGGACATTTTCTACGTGCGAGCAAGATAACTCGTATTATGTTACTATTCTAATCCTCAATTATTAAAAAATGAATATACATTCTCTGTTCATTATAGTAAAGCTCGTGAACTATCAATGAACTTATAATTGATTGATATATACACAAGCATAATTAAATGAATGTCCAAGCAGTCAATAATCGATGACCTAATAACACATCGCACTTTTAATGTCAAAAAATAAAATAGAATTGAAATAAATAATGCAATAAATGTTATGCATTTTCTTGCAATATATTCATTTCATTCATTCGTTTTTTAAATTATATTAAATATTTCTAATTGAGAAGATCGCGATTGTGCGAAGTGCTAATATTATAATACTTAAAACTAAGTATCAAATTCATCAAAGTATTTGCGAATTTGTTCGACTCAATCTCGTTCGAGATAGAATCGAAATAGAAATGAATCTTTCAAATCGTTGCAAATCCCTTTGAATCATGATACATAATAAAGATTACAGAAAAGTCACAAAATAAATTTACAAAACAAGCATAATGGAATGAAATGATATAATTTTGTAACAGTTCTGTATAAACCAGGAGGCGGAATTTCCACTCCGGAGTGGAAGCAAGCCTAGTGCCTTTCCTGGATCCTACCTACTTAAAATTAAAGTTTTCACATTCGCTCAAAGAAGTATGCTACCTGCCTGCCAATTACCCATATTTAAAATAGCAAATACACATACATACCCACCCTCTCACTCCACGATTCTCTCACATACCACCAGGGTGCAAAAGCCTAAACTAGAGAGCATGCCCCGGGGCACCTCCGACACCCTAGTTCAAACGCGTTTTTTCTAAACTTATGGGAGTACGTACCAATGCTGTAATCGACTGTCAAGGCTAATGATTATTGCAAATATGACTAATGCAAAAATACAAGTATACACTAGTATATATTGCATACTAGTTATATACGAGTATATCATAGTTTCCACAAATAAATGCGGTAACTCTACTATTCAAAACGATTTTATTATGAAAAAAAAAAGAAAAATTATACACACACGTGATATGTAGAAGTAGTGCTCTCAGTATTAAATGATGTAATAATTAAAAAATATCGCGAAACGATGTACAATGCACACACCTAAACGCACACACAGGTGCAACGTACACGTGCAATCACTAACACAATGACAGCCGCCAATAGGGGAAACAACTTAAAACTAAACCCACACTAACTGTTTCTCACCCATACGTGTAACACCTGGGCACACGCATAGATGAGAACGCAGAAAGTATGGGGGGGAGAAACGGGAGATTAGTATATTAGAAGCTGAAAATCCTGATCTAAAAAATATGATTAAAAACACATATACATATACATAAGACATAAATACATTTTTATAAAAATTCATCTAAGCGGCTAAGGACTCTACAATTTATTTGATAAATAAAAACTTTTATTAAATTTTAATATAACTTTTAATATCTTTTAATTAATATAAAAAAAAACCTCGGACGACTCCTTTCATTAAGTTGGCTGTTCTAATAAAAGAACTGGGCTTCGAGCCACCACTTAACTGCTAGAATCTATCCGTCGCGAATGAGTTTGTCTTCTTGCTCATTTATTTATAATATCGAAGTATCGATATATCAAAATTAATCGCGATTAGATAAACTAAGTACGAAGCAATGCATGTAAGACATTTATTACATGCTTTTCTGGACGAAAACGAGTAAATAAATGCTCGATTTCACCACTACTAACCACGAACAAAACACGTAATAAAAAGAAAGTGCATTTATTAATTGCATTATTAATTAAATGAATTTAACCGGTGAGACAAGAAAACCTATCCTGAACTAATATAAAATATACAATACAATATACAATATAATATACAATTTTCATGAGTAACTCCTAGAAAGGAATTACTCATGTGCTCGTCACTAATTTATTTAAATAATTACAACCAGTAACTCGTGCCGATTAGGACCTTTCATCCTCGACATGATTGAGCACCGGAGGGACTTTAAATTTTAACTCACGGCATAAGAAGTTCTACGATGGCTCCAAAACACTCCTACTTCGCAGCAAGTATTGTAAATGCGAGTATCGAAGATCCATCGAAGATCCATCGAAGATCCATCGAAGATCCATCGAAGATCCATCGAAGATCCATCGAAGATCCATCGAAGATCCATCAAGATCCATCGAAGAATCCATCCCACATCTTTGATAAGGTAGAAAGTCAGTCGTCATATCTGTAAAATAAAATAGAACAAAATGATAAGTTATTTGCAATATAATCCAAAATCATATAAAATAAAATCGAATAAAATGTAAATAAAAATAGATACTTACAATGCATTCCAATGGGATGAAATTCCATTGCACCATGGCGATGCACCTCGCGTGAATCTAAAAACGCGGTATAAACGAAAATAAGAAACTATAGATGAGTTTCTTATCGCGAAACCGAAATTTTATTATACGGCGAACAACACTGATTCTAATTCGCGTTTGATTTTAATTTGTTTTACGCCCGATCACTGATTCTAAAACTAATTCAAAGACTGCTTTGCACACAGTCAATGCAAGTAAAAAATCTTCATTGATGCACTGATTCTAATACGCGAACAGTCTGTGCGACTGTTTAAAGATAAAAATACAACTTTACTCGAACAAACTCTAATGCAATTACTGCCTTGGTCGCAGTTAATTTAATATATAAATTTCAAAAATAGTTCGCGAACGCGACGAATTGAAATTAACGAACGAACGTGCTTCTAATCCGTGATTTTAATTATATTTAACGATACAACACTCCCGTATATTGCTTCGCGCACGATAGCAATGCACGAACACTTGCAACACTTCACAAACACAATTCACAAACACTTCCAACACTGATATATTCCCATGATGATCTGAAACAGAAATAAAAACAAAATTATGAATATCATTGTTGTAAGAAAAAATTATTATAATTATTGAGAAAGTGTTTAATAAAAATTGACTTACGTTTATTCTTCATTGATGAATGCACGATGGGTATCCTACCCTTAGGATGACGATGAGCACACGTTTAAACCGAATAAAAGAAACTTACGGAGTTTCTTAACCGAGCAAACGAAACTTTAACATGCGACGATCAACACTGACTTTATTTCCGATTCTTTTGTATTTTATTTTTACGATGCAACACACGAGTACCTCATTGCCTACGCGCTCGATTGCAATGATGTTCTGAAACAGAAAAAGAAAAAGAACAATTAATATCATCGTTATAATAAAAAACCATTAAAGTTATATAGAAACGTTTAACAGGAAAATATACTTACTTTTAGTCTTCATTGATGACTGCAGGATGGGTATCCTACCCTTAGGATGACGATGAATAAAATAAAATCAAATAAAACTCTGAAAAGCTGAAACATACTAAAAAGATTATAGAACAATATATCCTGTGAATCATTCCTGAAGGCATTGCACACTTTTAAAGATATTTTATCATAAAGAATCAATATAAATTCAAGCAATATTAATTGCCTTTATCTCACTACTTGTATAAAATTACATATAAAGTATTTAATATCAGTAAAAATTGTTAATAAAAATCGATAACGTTATATATATATAATAGTTTAATACGTCACGTCGTTAGATCTTATTGTTAGCTCGTTGAAGGAACGATCTGGAATGAACGCGTAACCGCGTCCTTCATGTCGAACGTTCGGCTGTCTTCGTTTTGTTTTCGGCTGTCTTCGTTTCTTCTGTTCTCACTTCGAGAAATTCCTGGAATATACGTACACATTCGTTATTGCCTGTAGATCGAATCTTTTGTTTTCTTATTCTCTCTCTCTCTCTCTCTCTCTCTCTCTCTCTCTCTCTCTCTCTCTGTCTCTTACTTTCGTTCTCACTCTTTGTATACATTTCTGTATGGTTTAAAAAAAAATAACGCTTACCTCGATGAATATGAAGATAAAAAAGTGTAAACACAATTGTTAGATTGAGTATATGTATTCCTGCTGGACCCTCCTAATGCTCGGTACCTAAAAAAGGAAAAAAAAAGATTACACATTAGTATAATATAAAGAAAATCAAATATATGAGTGTATGTGTACGAGCAGCCTACACTTATGTATATGCCTGTATGTGTGTATATGTGATAAAAGTCAAATTTAACACGAAATACGCGATCTTTGAATACATAATTATGAAAATAATTAATTAGAGCATCATTAGAGAAGGTAGTAATTATCGATACCATGAAAAAAGCTGTAAATTACAAGAAATATCGTTAAGTAACATTGGTGAAATTGGCGGGACGCCGAGATATATCGATGTTATATTTTCACATATATCTATCGAACTTTTCAATATTTCGTTTTGAAAACACTCATGTATGAAAATCTTGTATTTAGCTATCGTTTGATATATAACAGGAAGGTGTGAACTATTTTTTAATTACCTGATTAAACGGAATGACGCAGTACGTTGGAACATATACAGCTGACAGAAAATGGCGTTTCCTCTACCTTTCCCCTGCGCCCCCTGCCGTTGCCACTGCGTTGCCTCTGCTGCGCATCTGCTGCGCGCGGTAGTATGCGCGGTAGTCCACTTTCAAAAAAAGTAGCGAAATCCGTTGACCAATGGCTACTTGAGATTTTGCATTTTTTCAATCTATTATAGAAAAATATCGAATATTTAAAAATAGGATGTAGGAACATAACAATTGTCGAAATATATACTTTATTAATCCAAACAATCAAAATTAATCATTATAAGTCGATATCGATAGTGTTCGAGTCGATAGAAATGATATCGTAAAACAAGATCTATATATAATTGCGTAGAAAAATGCATACCAATGTACATGGAATTTTTTTCTACGCAAATATTCTTTATCCTCGACATTATCGTAATTTTTCGATTATATCATTTGGAAGTCATTTGCTAGAAGAATCTATTAGTATATAGGCAAATTATTTACGTTAGAAAATATTTTTTAATTACCTGAGATTAACGGGACGACGAAGTATCCGTGCGATCTCCACGACGGCCCAAAACGAAAAGAGCGCTGATTCGCTAATTATCTTTGGTCTTCCATTTTGGACGTAAAGTGACCAATCAGAAATTCCCAATTACCATATAGAAATGTATTTCACGCACACATACATAACTCGCCTTTCTTCATGACCACTCTAGTCAAGCTTGATATGATAATTTATTTATTAAATAAATAAAAATTTATGCTATTATTCTATTTAATGTACACGTATCTCGTTAATATTTAAAAAATAACGAAAAGAATAAAGACAATATGCACTATGATCCTTATCACACAAACAGAAAAACATACATAGTTTATTTATTACAATAATTAAATATCAATTTTATGAATTATTACAATTATCTAATTACTAATCCAATTAATAATTATTGTTATCTAATTTATTTTTCTATTAGGTGTATACGTTCCTTGGTAATATTAAAAAAATAACGAGTAAAATAAAGACAATATACACTAAAAACTTTATCACATGGCAACTATCAGATTTAAACATTCCTTCAATTTTTATGTAATTGTTTAAACTAATATACATTTGTTTTAACATTACTGTGCAATGATTACTTTGGATAATAAAATTTTTGTCCAGAAAAATATCACATTAAAATTATTTTATGTTCAAAGTATATTAATAAGTATGTAATGTTTAAACCAGTACATATGTGTTTAAACAATCTGAAATATAAGTAGAGTGTATCAGAATATTTAAAAAATTGTTAAATAATCGATAGGAATGTCTATTGTTGTCTAAAAGCTAGGAATATACGATCTATGTACCGTCCCCTTCGAAATCCACCGTTGAAATGAGCTCTTGTCCTCTATGAAAGTACTTTTATTAAACGTTGTTTATCTGACTTTCCTAACGTTGCGCATGTGTATAAAGGGTGTCATACATCTAATACATAATATTTAAGATTGTAACGTTCTTATTTTAGTATTCTTTTAATTTTTGTGTAATTATTTTAGTGCTGCAGCGCAGTAATTGCTTCGAGGGTAAAATTTGGCTGCAATATAAGAAAAGTGCATTAGTGCATTATAGTAATTGTTAATTAATCTATGCTAGTGTTTATGCAATTTTTATGCAATTGCTTAAATAAAACTATACCATAAAGATATTATTATTATATATAAATTATAGTTATACAATTACAAATATTGAATGAATACTAACTAATAGAGTAACATGTAAGAATTGAATTCCTTTTTCTCACATTTAATAACGTATATGTAAATGAAAAAAGAAAGTACATTTCTCTAAACAATTATAACACAAATATATTTAAAAAATTAATAAACAATATACTAATGAAAAATGTGAATTATTTAAGTTTACCATTATGATAGAAGAAAGCTGAGGTGTTTGTTCATTTAAAAACCATAAAATGATTGCCAGTATTCATTTTAAAATCTTCTAAACTCTTCTTTTATGTATGTACTTGATACACAAAACAATAAGAAAGCCTAATAGATGCTGTACTTTGTCAGATCTTTAAATACTTGCAAATCTGAAAATTATAGGATTGTATTAGTAAAGTATTAATCAAAATCAACGAGTCAATATATGTATATGTATGATATTTGCATAAGATGTCACTCTCTCTCTCTTTTCCCTTCTTATACTTTTGATATTAATCTTCTTTATGTTATAAAAGAAAAGACATAAACTTACCACAACTGACATCAATATAAAAAAGTAAAAACAATTATTATTTTGATAGAAAAGTAAACACAATTAGACTGACAATGAGTATGTGTATTCATGCTGTATTCTACCAAAGTTTGGAAACCTAAAAAAAAGTATAAAATAACATAGCATTGGTATAATATAAAGAAAATTAAATTTATTAGTTTTTTGTATACTTATAGCACGTTCCTTGTTAATATTTAAAAAATAATGTATAGAATAAAGATAATATACACTAAAAACTTTGTCACATTGCACAGAGAAACACAATCGTATAGAAAAGAAACCACGTTGCAGATATTTTAAAAACAATTGACATAAAGCACTATAGCCATCCTCCAAGAATTAAAATAACAAGAATTTTTCCACATCAATACAAAATATGGGAATTTATACTTTCATAGTTGGCATGAGAGATGTCAATTGTTTTCTTTCAATTTATTTTAATTCTTTAAGGATGGCTACAGTGCCTTATGTCAATTGTTTTAAAGATTTTATATCGATGTTTCATTTCTATACGATTGCGTTTTCCTCTGGCATGCGATGTCAATTGTTTTTAAAATATCTACAACGTGGTTTCTTTTCTATATGATTGTGTTTCTCTGTGCAATGTGACAAAGTTTTTAGTGTATATTATCTTTATTCTATACATTATTTTTTAAATATTAACAAGGAACGTGCTATAAGTATACAAAAAACTAATAAATTTAATTTTCTTTATATTATACCAATGCTATGTTATTTTATACTTTTTTTTAGGTTTCCAAACTTTGGTAGAATACAGCATGAATACACATACTCATTGTTAGTCTAATTGTGTTTACTTTTCTATCTAAATAATAATTGTTTTTACTTTTTTATATTGATGTCAGTTGTGGTAAGTTTATGTCTTTTCTTTTATAACATAAAGAAGATTAATATCAAAAGTATAAGAAGGGAAAAGAGAGAGAGAGTGACATCTTATGCAAATATCATACATATACATATATTGACTCGTTCATTTTGATTAATACTTTACTAATACAATCCTATAATTTTCAGATTTGCAAGTATTTAAAGATCTGGAAAAGTACAGCATCTATTAGGCTTTCTTATTGTTTTGTGTATCAAGTACATACATAAAAGAAGAGTTTAGAAGATTTTAAAATGAATACTGGCAATCATTTTATGGTTTTTAAATGAACAAACACCTCAGCTTTCTTCTATCATAATGGTAAACTTAAATAATTCACATTTTTCATTAGTATATTGTTTATTAATTTTTTAAATATATTTGTGTTATAATTGTTTAGAGAAATGTACTTTCTTTTTTCATTTACATATACGTTAATAAAAGTGAGAAAAAGAAATTTAGTTCTTACATGTTACTCTATTAGTTAATATTCATTCAATATTTGTAATTGTATAACTATAATTTATATATAATAATAATATCTTTATGGTATAGTTTTATTTAAGCAATTGCATAAAAATTGCATAAACACTAGCATAGATTAATTAACAATTACTATAATGCACTAATGCACTTTTCTTATATTGCAGCCAAATTTTACCCTCGAAGCAATTACTGCGCTGCAGCACTAAAATAATTACACAAAAATTAAAAGAATACTAAAATAAGAACGTTACAATCTTAAATATTATGTATTAGATGTATGACACCCTTTATACACATGCGCAACGTTAGGAAAGTCAGATAAACAACGTTTAATAAAAGTACTTTCATAGAGGACAAGAGCTCATTTCAACGGTGGATTTCGAAGGGGACGGTACATAGATCGTATATTCCTAGCTTTTAGACAACAATAGACATTCCTATCGATTATTTAACAATTTTTTAAATATTCTGATACACTCTACTTATATTTCAGATTGTTTAAACACATATGTACTGGTTTAAACATTACATACTTATTAATATACTTTGAACATAAAATAATTTTAATGTGATATTTTTCTGGACAAAAATTTTATTATCCAAAGTAATCATTGCACAGTAATGTTAAAACAAATGTATATTAGTTTAAACAATTACATAAAAATTGAAGGAATGTTTAAATCTGATAGTTGCCATGTGATAAAGTTTTTAGTGTATATTGTCTTTATTTTACTCGTTATTTTTTTAATATTACCAAGGAACGTATACACCTAATAGAAAAATAAATTAGATAACAATAATTATTAATTGGATTAGTAATTAGATAATTGTAATAATTCATAAAATTGATATTTAATTATTGTAATAAATAAACTATGTATGTTTTTCTGTTTTGTGTGATAAGGATCATAGTGCATATTGTCTTTATTCTTTTCGTTATTTTTTAAATATTAACGAGATACGTGTACATTAAATAGAATAATAGCATAAATTTTTATTTATTTAATAAATAAATCATATCAAGCTTGACTAGAGTGGTCATGAAGAAAGGCGAGTTATGTATGTGTGCGTGAAATACATTTCTATATGGTAATTGGGAATTTCTGATTGGTCACTTTACGTCCAAAATGGAAGACCAAAGATAATTAGCGAATCAGCGCTCTTTTCGTTTTGGGCCGTCGTGGAGATCGCACGGATACTTCGTCGTCCCGTTAATCTCAGGTAATTAAAAAATATTTTCTAACGTAAATAATTTGCCTATATACTAATAGATTCTTCTAGCAAATGACTTCCAAATGATATAATCGAAAAATTACGATAATGTCGAGGATAAAGAATATTTGCGTAGAAAAAAATTCCATGTACATTGGTATGCATTTTTCTACGCAATTATATATAGATCTTGTTTTACGATATCATTTCTATCGACTCGAACACTATCGATATCGACTTATAATGATTAATTTTGATTGTTTGGATTAATAAAGTATATATTTCGACAATTGTTATGTTCCTACATCCTATTTTTAAATATTCGATATTTTTCTATAATAGATTGAAAAAATGCAAAATCTCAAGTAGCCATTGGTCAACGGATTTCGCTACTTTTTTTGAAAGTGGACTACCGCGCATACTACCGCGCGCAGCAGATGCGCAGCAGAGGCAACGCAGTGGCAACGGCAGGGGGCGCAGGGGAAAGGTAGAGGAAACGCCATTTTCTGTCAGCTGTATATGTTCCAACGTACTGCGTCATTCCGTTTAATCCAGGTAATTAAAAAATAGTTCACACCTTCCTGTTATATATCAAACGATAGCTAAATACAAGATTTTCATACATGAGTGTTTTCAAAACGAAATATTGAAAAGTTCGATAGATATATGTGAAAATATAACATCGATATATCTCGGCGTCCCGCCAATTTCACCAATGTTACTTAACGATATTTCTTGTAATTTACAGCTTTTTTCATGGTATCGATAATTACTACCTTCTCTAATGATGCTCTAATTAATTATTTTCATAATTATGTATTCAAAGATCGCGTATTTCGTGTTAAATTTGACTTTTATCACATATACACACATACAGGCATATATACATAAGTGTAGGCTGCTCGTACACATACACTCATATATTTGATTTTCTTTATATTATACTAATGTGTAATCTTTTTTTTTCCTTTTTTAGGTACCGAGCATTAGGAGGGTCCAGCAGGAATACATATACTCAATCTAACAATTGTGTTTACACTTTTTTATCTTCATATTCATCGAGGTAAGCGTTATTTTTTTTTTAAACCATACAGAAATGTATACAAAGAGTGAGAACGAAAGTAAGAGACAGAGAGAGAGAGAGAGAGAGAGAGAGAGAGTGAGAGAGAGAGAGAGAGAATAAGAAAACAAAAGATTCGATCTACAGGCAATAACGAATGTGTACGTATATTCCAGGAATTTCTCGAAGTGAGAACAGAAGAAACGAAGACAGCCGAAAACAAAACGAAGACAGCCGAACGTTCGACATGAAGGACGCGGTTACGCGTTCATTCCAGATCGTTCCTTCAACGAGCTAACAATAAGATCTAACGACGTGACGTATTAAACTATTATATATATAACGTTATCGATTTTTATTAACAATTTTTACTGATATTAAATACTTTATATGTAATTTTATACAAGTAGTGAGATAAAGGCAATTAATATTGCTTGAATTTATATTGATTCTTTATGATAAAATATCTTTAAAAGTGTGCAATGCCTTCAGGAATGATTCACAGGATATATTGTTCTATAATCTTTTTAGTATGTTTCAGCTTTTCAGAGTTTTATTTGATTTTATTTTATTCATCGTCATCCTAAGGGTAGGATACCCATCCTGCAGTCATCAATGAAGACTAAAAGTAAGTATATTTTCCTGTTAAACGTTTCTATATTAACTTTAATGGTTTTTTATTATAACGATGATATTAATTGTTCTTTTTCTTTTTCTGTTTCAGAACATCATTGCAATCGAGCGCGTAGGCAATGAGGTACTCGTGTGTTGCATCGTAAAAATAAAATACAAAAGAATCGGAAAATAAAGTCAGTGTTGATCGTCGCATGTTAAAGTTTCGTTTGCTCGGTTAAGAAACTCCGTAAGTTTCTTTTATTCGGTTTAAACGTGTGCTCATCGTCATCCTAAGGGTAGGATACCCATCGTGCATTCATCAATGAAGAATAAACGTAAGTCAATTTTTATATTAAACACTTTCTCAATAATTATAATAATTTTTTCTTACAACAATGATATTCATAATTTTGTTTTTATTTCTGTTTCAGATCATCATGGGAATATATCAGTGTTGGAAGTGTTTGTGAATTGTGTTTGTGAAGTGTTGCAAGTGTTCGTGCATTGCTATCGTGCGCGAAGCAATATACGGGAGTGTTGTATCGTTAAATATAATTAAAATCACGGATTAGAAGCACGTTCGTTCGTTAATTTCAATTTCGTCGCGTTCGCGAACTATTTTTGAATTTTATATATTAAATTAACTGCGACCAAGGCAGTAATTGCATTAGAGTTTGTTCGAGTAAAGTTGTATTTTTATCTTTAAACAGTCACACAGACTGTTCGCGTATTAGATTCAGTGCATCAATGAAGATTTTTTTACTTGCATTGACTGTGTGCAAAGCAGTCTTTGAATTAGTTTTTTAGAATCAGTGATCGGGCGTAAAACAAATTAAAATCAAACGCGAATTAGAATCAGTGTTGTTCGCCGTATAATAAAATTTCGGTTTCGCGATAAGAAACTCATCTATAGTTTCTTATTTTCGTTTATACCGCGTTTTTAGATTCACGCGAGGTGCATCGCCATGGTGCAATGGAATTTCATCCCATTGGAATGCATTGTAAGTATCTATTTTTATTTACATTTTATTCGATTTTATTTTATATGATTTTGGATTATATTGCAAATAACTTATCATTTTGTTCTATTTTATTTTACAGATATGACGACTGACTTTCTACCTTATCAAAGATGTGGGATGGATTCTTCGATGGATCTTTGATGGATCTTCGATGGATCTTCGATGGATCTTCGATGGATCTTCGATGGATCTTCGATGGATCTTCGATGGATCTTCGATGGATCTTCGATACTCGCATTTACAATACTTGCTGCGAAGTAGGAGTGTTTTGGAGCCATCGTAGAACTTCTTATGCCGTGAGTTAAAATTTAAAGTCCCTCCGGTGCTCAATCATGTCGAGGATGAAAGGTCCTAATCGGCACGAGTTACTGGTTGTAATTATTTAAATAAATTAGTGACGAGCACATGAGTAATTCCTTTCTAGGAGTTACTCATGAAAATTGTATATTATATTGTATATTGTATTGTATATTTTATATTAGTTCAGGATAGGTTTTCTTGTCTCACCGGTTAAATTCATTTAATTAATAATGCAATTAATAAATGCACTTTCTTTTCTATTACGTGTTTTGTTCGTGGTTAGTAGTGGTGAAATCGAGCATTTATTTACTCGTTTTCGTCCAGAAAAGCATGTAATAAATGTCTTACATGCATTGCTTCGTACTTAGTTTATCTAATCGCGATTAATTTTGATATATCGATACTTCGATATTATAAATAAATGAGCAAGAAGACAAACTCATTCGCGACGGATAGATTCTAGCAGTTAAGTGGTGGCTCGAAGCCCAGTTCTTTTATTAGAACAGCCAACTTAATGAAAGGAGTCGTCCGAGGTTTCTTTTTTATATATTAATTAAAAGATATTAAAAGTTATATTAAAATTTAATAAAAGTTTTTATTTATCAAATAAATTGTAGAGTCCTTAGCCGCTTAGATGAATTTTTATAAAAATGTATTTATGTCTTATGTATATGTATATGTGTTTTTAATCATATTTTTTAGATCAGGATTTTCAGCTTCTAATATACTAATCTCCCGTTTCTCCCCCCATACTTTCTGCGTTCTCATCTATGCGTGTGCCCAGGTGTTACACGTATGGGTGAGAAACAGTTAGTGTGGGTTTAGTTTTAAGTTGTTTCCCCTATTGGCGGCTGTCATTGTGTTAGTGATTGCACGGTGTACGTTGCACCTGTGTGTGCGTTTAGGTGTGTGCATTGTACATCGTTTCGCGATATTTTTTAATTATTACATCATTTAATACTGAGAGCACTACTTCTACATATCACGTGTGATATGACAAATACGCGTGTATATCTGTATTTTTATATTTATATTAAATTTTTCTAATTTTTTTTTTCATAATAAAATCGTTTTGAATAGTAGAGTTACCGCATTTATTTGTGGAAACTATGATATACTCGTATATAACTAGTATGCAATATATACTAGTGTATACTTGTATTTTTGCATTAGTCATATTTGCAATAATCATTAGCCTTGACAGTCGATTACAGCATTGGTACGTACTCCCATAAGTTTAGAAAAAACGCGTTTGAACTAGGGTGTCGGAGGTGCCCCGGGGCATGCTCTCTAGTTTAGGCTTTTGCACCCTGGTGGTATGTGAGAGAATCGTGGAGTGAGAGGGTGGGTATGTATGTGTATTTGCTATTTTTAAATATGGGTAATTGGCAGGCAGGTAGCATACTTCTTTGAGCGAATGTGAAAACTTTAATTTTAAGTAGGTAGGATCCAGGAAAGGCACTAGGCTTGCTTCCACTCCGGAGTGGAAATTCCGCCTCCTGGTTTATACAGAACTGTTACAAAATTATATCATTTCATTCCATTATGCTTGTTTTGTAAATTTATTTTGTGACTTTTCTGTAATCTTTATTATGTATCATGATTCAAAGGGATTTGCAACGATTTGAAAGATTCATTTCTATTTCGATTCTATCTCGAACGAGATTGAGTCGAACAAATTCGCAAATACTTTGATGAATTTGATACTTAGTTTTAAGTATTATAATATTAGCACTTCGCACAATCGCGATCTTCTCAATTAGAAATATTTAATATAATTTAAAAAACGAATGAATGAAATGAATATATTGCAAGAAAATGCATATCATTTGTTGCATTATTTATTTCAATTCTATTTTATTTTTTGACATTAAAAGTGCGACGTGTTATTAGGTCATCGATAATTATCTGCTTGGACATTCGTTTAATTGTGCTCGTGTATATGTCAATGAACTCTAAGTTCATTCATAGTTCACGAGCTTTACTATAATGAACAGAGAATGTATATTAATTTTTTAATAATTGAGAATTAGAATAGTAACATAATACGAGTTAATTTATAAAAATAGTATGAAAGATCTTATCTCTCTCGCTCGTAGAAAATGTCCAATGCAGTTTTCAGGGAATGAAGAAAGAAGAGGCTAAATGCCGAAGAGGCTAATGCCGAAGAGGCCCCCACTTAATTGTGGCTGAAGAGGGCAACTACATAGACTATTGAGCTATTTTCAAAGGTTCAACAGCAAGTTCGAATCTATCGAGAATAGTTCTCTAGTCATATTTTATATTTTATTATATTACTTGCTTGCTCGTCAATAATTTGTAGTTGTAATTGGAGATGATGGACCATTCCATCTCCTTGGCACACCAAATCTGTGTCTAAATCGTCCAAAAGGTGCACAAGTTTTTAGTTAGAGTCAAAAATATTAAAATTCTCGTATTATTAAATTTTAAAGTTTGAGTAACGTTCAGTAAATATTACAGTAATTTCTCTTTTCTTATTTCATCTTTAAAATTTTTCACATTGATCGTATTTTATTTAATTTGCAATATTTTTTTTTCTATATAACGTAGTTTAAAAATATTTTATAACAATTAATAGGATATTATATTATTAGTAACTTATTATAATATTTGTACTTTTCCTGTTTCTTAATTAATTATATTTTTAATGTAAAATCACGCGTTTAAATTTAATGTTTTTTATAAAACGGTAAATAGAGATCGGATAAAAATAAATAGGGAATTAAAATGAAAAATGCATCTGTGAATTGGACCACTTATATGTTAGGCTATTTCATGACTTGATTTTATTATTAATGTATTTTTCTTTTTGTTACAGGTGATCATCGTTGGATTTAACTTCAATCCTCTTCAATTTTCTTACATTACCTTACATAGCTATTATTGAAAATACATATATACATGCATTTCTGAAGGCACACACATTTTTATACATTAAAAATTAATTATAATTATTTAAAATTCTATTAGAATATTTTACTATACTATATATACTATAAAATAATATATCATGTACTATCATATACTATCAAAGAATTCTGTATTCTTAGATAGTTTTATACCGTCATCTCTTTAAATACCTATTCTCGTCCACTAGTTTTCAGGGTACTAACTAAGATGATTTTGGTTACGTGAAAAGTTGACTTGTGAGCTCTTGTATTCTTCTGTATTTTTTGATATATGTACGCGTTTTTTTTGTTTTACAAAATTATTCAAAAAGTACGATGAATATTAAAGCTAATTTATCTGTAGGGAGCTTATCTATACAATTTACAATGGTATACTATAATTGACGACTGTCGTAAGTTTTTTGTCGATAAATTGCGTATCTATTTGTATTCACGTATTCGCTATCAGAGATGCCGCTGTTGTGCATACGATTCATATGATTATTACAAATGTTATAACGCAGCAAATGTCTAGACGGTAGTTTGTTTATTCTTTTCAAACGCCTCTCAATATATTCGTTTCAAGTTATCCGTTTCACGATATCAGAAATGCGCTTTTCAAGTCATCCAAGTAATCTATATAGAAATATAACTTATGGACAACAAACTTATGTAGATTGTCTATCATGCATATCATTGTAGTTTGTATATGTTAAATACATAATAAATCTTCCAAAGAATAATTTAATTTCTCGTCTGATTGTTCTTTATTGTATCGTTCTTTTGTTAATTTTACATTATTTTTCTTAATACTTCAAGTTTATAAAATGAAATATCTTATATGATGTTCTTATCATAGTGAATATATTATAATACATTATATGAATAATTATATGAAAATTATACAAGTATAAATGTATTATAAATTATGTACATTTCCCATTTTGACTTAGCCATAAGTAATTCATATATATATGTTTACTTAATAACTTAACTAAAAAAATATACAGATTTTAAAACATTATTAAGATTGAATGAACCTTTATCTGGTACAGAAGTAAAAGTATGGGTTAAATATTCCATCTCCTTCGTGGTAAACGTTTTCGATAAAGCATCGCTGAAAATAATTAAATTATTCTTTGATTAATTAATTTTTTCATTCATTTAAGGTATAACTTGAAAAATATTAATTACCTATCTCGTAAATATTTTTCATAAAGATATTTTGAGAGATCGTCTAAAATGGGCTCTGAATGGAGAGCAACAAATTGTTCTCTACAAATCTATAAGAAACAAGATTTACGTCATAAAATTAATATTTTTACATGTTTATTATAATTAATTACCTTATTCATTATATCTATAGTACAAGGATGCGTCCAAAAACAATCATGCACTGACATAAACGTTATGCCAGCTCTTTCACAAAACAAACTAGTAAGCATCATATGACTAGAATCCAAAGAGTGTATAAAATTTGGAGGAAATGAATTTCTTTGTTTAAGAGTATCTACTTTCCTATAAATAAAAGAAAATATATTAGAATGCAAAGCTTTCAGAAATAATTCTGTAATAAAAATCAATGCAATACTATGTACTAACATCACGGCTCGGTTGTAAACATAGGGTTTGAATTTAATATATGGTTGCAAAATTTGAAATCCCAAAGGTGTTTTCCATTCAATGGATTCACCAAATATTGTTGAAATAATATATGCACAATTTGTGAACCAATCTTGAATTGTTCTTGCACTTTCAAACATTGTTCGTAAACTATCAAACGTTTTGTGAGTTAGGTATGTACTTGCTTCCCAACAATGCTCCGTTGGGAAATTCTCTAAGTCTTATAGAATAGAAAAATAAATATTTTATTACATTTTCCTAAATATTATCACAAAATAGTTTTGACATTATTATATTTACCTTTCATTTGTTTCATAATTTGTAATCTGGCTCCATACTTAGTTACACCATAAACAGTAGTCATTACTGTTTGTTTAATAATTTTTCTAGTTAGATATCCTTCTAATAGTTTTGCAATTTGTACACCATCTTTTGCGTCTTTCGATCGTATTTCCTCAACCTAAATCACATATATAATATAAAAATTTGTTTTTCTCTACATGTTCTTAATTATTTTAATTTGTATACTATTTACACACACCATATTAACAACAACACTGTAAACATCTTGCGGTTTATCACTAGGTTCTAAATTTACACTTGCTGCTCCAATTTGATCTCGTCCAAGTGCAGCATAATGTTGGAGACCATTGCAACTTCCATCTTGATGTATTGGAAAGCTACTTATATATTTTTCTGCATTTGGAGATTTTAAAGCCTTAACTACTTCCATACACGATGCCAAGGTTTGCCAAGGCTCATCTGATTCTGCCCACCACATATCACCCTGTTAAATAAATATTAATTAATTTTATTGATAAATGTAAATCTAAAAAAAAAAGAAACAAAATAATATTCTATTATAATTTTTAAGTATAGACATACTGTCAAGGGATTTTCCGCACTATCAATAATTTTATCTAAATTTTCATTTGCAAATTTAAGTCGTTCCTTAAGATTTTCACGTTTCTTTAAACCAGTTAAATTCACAGTATGAATTTTTAACCAATCCAAACCATTAGGACCTAAGGGTTTCCCTTGAGCAAATATGAGGATTGAACGTGCTAAATCTGATCCTAAATGAGTCAGATGTGGAGCTATAGGATATACTCTTCCTCTAAAATCCAAATTATGTGGCAACCAAAATATATTATTTCGAAACTGTTAAAAAGAAATAGAAATATTTTGATAAATTATTATTGTTCTTACGTAACACACCATTTTTGTCTTTATATTTCAATGAAAATATTCTTCTTTCTTGTTATAAAAATATAGAAACAACTTACGTGATTTGCAAGAGATAGTTTATAAAGGCAATCACACCATAATGAATACATTTCTTCTTTCTTTTTTTTTAGCTCCAACCTTGTTTTTGAAATACAAACGTTGTCTTTTATATCTTCACTTTCTATTAAATCATCTGTAGATGATAAAGCGGAAGGTGGTTGTGGTACATCCAATTTTGTCGAACCTCCTTCTTGAAATACCTAATCAATTACAATTTTATATAAGATCTATATTGTTTCATTAATTATATTTTCAATTCTATTACATACCTTTATTAAGATATCAAGCACCTGAGTATTAACTTTCCATGGTATAGAACCTAATTGATTCAGATTATCAAGTGCTGGGTAAAGTTGATTTGGAGGCATACTCTCCAATAACTGAATTTGCTTAGCTTTCTAAATATATATTACACAAAATTTATATGTACATGTTGCATTGTGTTATACTCAAAAAAAGGTCCAATGTATTTAACCCTTTGTAGTTGAACAACGTACATATGTGTTCAATGTAAATTGTCAGCATAGTCGATTAATTCATATATGCATCCTGCATTCTAAAGTTAAATCAATATCTAATAAAAATTATAATTAATAAATAAATACACTCTATGAACATAACATTTCTGTATTATTTAACAACATAAAATTATTGTAGTAATGCCTGTATTTATTGAATAAATATATATTGAATAATTAATCGATATATCAATATGATGCGCAATACAAAACGAGTAGGCTGACAATTTTGTTCATCCGCAAAGGGTTAATACAAAACAAACATTAAATTCGTTTCCAGTTAAAGACATACCGCATAATATGGAGTTCTCATAAAATTTGTTCTTAATAATGGATATCCTCCAGAATTTATAGATATCCAAGGACGTGGTGGACATAAAGATGGTACTAATGTTGCTTCAAATGTTAATATATTTGACTGTGCATCTTTATACAGCTTACATATAATAGGATGAGGTTTAATCTTGAATAAACGTAATAATATTATTTAAGAGTTAAAAAGTAAAATAATAATTAGAAATAAGATGCATTCATTTATAAACAAACCTGTTCTACCAGACATTTTCCTTGATTTCTAAATACTATATAAAAAGCTGGTTTCTGGCGTGTTAATGAATTTGTTGATTGATTATCTCCGTTAATTTTGATATTATTAATGATAATCGTATATAAAAATTTGCCTACACTTAAACACACATGGTAAGGCCATTCTGCACATTCTTTATCTAAAGAAGGACCGTAGTGCTGATTTTCATACATAAGTTTATTCCATACAGTACGGCCATTTACTGCGTCTTTAGTATCAGAAGAATCAGTTAGCGAATACCAGTTTAAATACTTATTATAAATATCAATTGTCTTATCCAAAATACCATTTTTTTTCTTCATAAATATCTGTTATTAACAAAAGTATATAAGAAATTTATTATATTTATGCTTATATAATACAAATAACACACATACCTCATATTCCCTAAAAACTAAATGTCCTAATTTTACAGATAACAATGGAACTGTTAACGAATAAGATTGTGAATTTTGTGATAGATTTCTTATTTCTTGTAGAATAATATCTACATATTTTTCTTTCGGAAGTACTTTTAAAAATGGATAAAGAGCAAATTTTGGAGGTCTTAAATCTACCTCTTTTTGCTCTAAATACTTCAGATTTCTTTCAAAAGCTTTCAAAGCAGTCTCTTTCCACGAAGATTCCAAATCAGTTAATTTCTTCTTCTGATGAAATAATAAATAAAAAGTAAATTAAAATAAATGTATTTATCTATTATTGTATTAAAAAACAAAATACTATATAGTTTACGGTATTATAAATTTAACTATTTAATATCGATCAACTTATATACTTTTTTATAATTACTTACATAATGTAAAAGTTTATTATTATCTACTGAATGCAAGTTTTCAACACTTTGTACAGATAGAAGATATTTGTTTTCTTGCTCTATTTGCATCTTTAGAGAATTTCTTAATTGTTCAAGCGATAAAACACCTTCTACTAGATTTTTACGTGAATTAAGTTTGTCAATATCCTTTAAAAGATTACAGTTGTATGACATTTCAGGCCTAATATATTCTGGTTGATAATTTGGTTTAAATAATTGTATCGCTTTCAAAATATTTTCTACTTGATTTAATTTAAATTTTGACTTATTAAAAATATCATGAAACGATATACCATTATTGATCATATTGGATTGCATTTTTTGGAATAAGTCTAAAAATATAAAAAGATGTAGTTATCAGCGTACTTTTTCCTTATATTAAGTAAAATGTCTACAATTACCTGCTTTATGGTTGTTATTTGTCATCTTTCCAATTAGTTCAAAAACAGCTGCATAAGTTTGTGGATCAGGGGTTATAGAATTTTTGATCATAAGATCATAAACATTTAAAAATTTCACTACGTTTCCATCTGAAGAATAATACTCAAGAAGGAGATTACAAGCATTTCTAATCTTTGGAGATGTTTCATCATTAACTTTTTGCATTAAATATTTTAGTAGTCTTGGAACTTGTTTCAAAACATTACAAGATAAACTAACATCTATTTGTGCTAGTATCATTTGTAAAATTACATCCGTTGAGATATTTTCTGTTGATTTTTTTGAACATGATTTTTTAATAATCTTTCGAATATTTGTAGTTTTATCTTTTTTAAACATTTTTTTTATCTTGAATTCATATTCCAATGATCCATCTTCAATTTCATCTCTGCATGAAAAAAAGAATATTGTTCATAAATATATTTATTGAAAATATTATTTACAATTATTTACTTCATGTTTTATAATTAATTTAATAAAAACTTACTTGCATATATAAGAGGCAGATTTACTATCATTTTCAATTTCTTCTATAAATTCTTCGGTATTAAAAGTGTTTGAATTATGTGAATTTTCAATGAATGATTCATGATCATATATATTAGATTCTTTGAAATCTTCATAAGTAGTACTCTTTTCATTTGTATTTTTGTCGAAATCAAACGGATCAATATCAGTAAAACAATTTATTTTATCTTCCTACGTATATTATAAAGTATTAAACAAATATTATTTATCATTATCTACGGGTAAATTAAATTGAAAAATAAGTTCCAACTAATATGAAAAACTTTATACTTACGATAATAGCTGTATCATTTTTTATATCCGTAGTACTACTTGTGTTTACATTTCTTTTATTATGTTTCCCATGAAGATGATTATTGTTTATTTTATGTAACTTATCTAAAGTTACATCTGGTTGATTGACCAAAAAAGATAAATGACCAGCATTTAATTTTTTCACTGCAGCTTTTTTATTACTTGTAACTTGATCCGTTACTAAAATCAATAATATATTAATAAAATAAAATAGTTTTTCACATAAAAAGAAGATGATTGTAGATAAAAACAACGGTACCCTCAAGCAGTTCAGCATATTTCCTTCTTATTCTAGACTTTTTTTTAATATTAATACGTACTTCAGCATCATTTATTGTTGTTCGAAAATAACATTTATTTATAAACCATATAGCTGAAATAAAATAAAATATTTGAATGAATAGTTTTAATACTTTAATATTGATTAATAATTAGTATAGAAAGAAAAATGTGACATTAATTTAATATATATATATTTATATATAGATAAATGTGTTATATAGAATATCTTCATTTTTAGATATTATACAAACTTGAGGGTGCTTTTCGATGTTGAACCTTGCAAAAAGAACATAATGGTAATCGATTTATAGATAATTGTGTCGGTAAGAGATAAAAATTTTGGAAAGATATACACTGAGTTGTTTTTAAAAATCTATACATATTAATATAGCAATTAACACATTAGGCTATCCAAACAAAAATAACTAATCGAATTCCATCAGCATGGTTTCGCGGCGGCAACCATCTTGTCTGATTCAATGCTCGTTTACATTAACGACTATTCTAAAAAAAGATGATACGTGATTGGTTGATTTCTGGAAGAAAATTTTAAATGATTATTTGTTTAGTAAAAATAAATTTTAATATTTTAGTTTTTCTATCATTTTTATAGAATATTTTTATTTATACTTATCTATTATTAGTTTAGGAGAACCTCGTTGCTACCAATTGAATATTTAAAATCTAAAACAATAACCTATAAAATTAAAGACCTATACTCATGAAAGAGGATAAGGACGTAACGTTTGCTAAGAGAATTTTGATTGGTGTTTAAATGCGTGTGCGCCTTACATAATTGTAAAACGATTTGTGCATCGGCAGTCTGCTTTATTTCATAATTACGCGACAATGATAAATTTATAGATGCATTGTGATAATTAACGTGTTGGAGAAGTTTAATAAACTACGTAAATTCGAGAGAATTGTGAACAATCTGTCTTATACAAGAAGTAATATTTAATGTGAAAGGAAGCACTGCCATTGGAAATAACGATCGCAGAATAACATTGAGGTTAGTTCGTAATATTCATACATATATAAATATGTTTCTTTTAATCGAAAATAACATTCGTAATTTTAAGAAAGAACGTTACCATGCTACAGAAATCTTAATAAAATATTTTCATACGAATATTTTATGATATTGATTTTATTTTCAATTTTAATCATGAAATTGTACAACCATATGGTTTTCATTGAACAGAGCAAGACAAAATCTTCATTTTTGTTGAACATTCAGCGATCGTTTTTTGATACGTGTTTGTTGAAAAAATAGGAAATAAACAATAAAATAGTTTATTTATTTTCACGAGTAGAAAATATAGAATTGTAATTTAAAATGATTGATTGTAAGGAAATAGATCTTTGAAAGGAAAGAAAATGATAGAGAAGGGTTAGGAAGGGAAGGGAAGGGAAGGAAAGGAAAGGGAAGGAAAGGAAAGGAAATGAAATAAAAGGAAAGAATCGTTTAGGGGAGTTTGGGGAAGATAGAGACGCATTTGGACGTAACCCAGACGCATTCGAAATGGCTGAAAGAGCGCTTGCGCCTTCGGAGATATTGGGGTGGCGTAGTTGACTACCTTGGGAGTTCTCGGTAGACGGTACGAGGATGGCTGTCGCCCTCGGCGACAAACGCGATGAGAAACTGGCCAAACACGGCGAGCGGTATAATATCGCGTTGGTGCTGGGTAGAGGAGAGCCCGATAGCGCCGGAACGTCGAAGGTTTCGACGTATACACGGTCTCCAATTACCTTTGCACCCACAACAAGTGGCAGGGTGGGTGATATCGTTGTTCATCGGTAGCGGCACCTTCGCTGTGTCAACGCCTTTACTCGAACCATTCGGGCTGCGTTCTCTTCTTTCAATTTCCCTGGCCACCATCTTCTTCGTTCACCTGCTCTTCCATCTAGCCGTGCTTCTTCTTGATCCGGCTGATCCTAGAGTAAGAGCAAGACCGACGAATCTGGTAGTGCCTGAATTCGATCGTAAAAAAACATCCTCACGTTATCGAAAACGGTCGTTGTCATCTTTGTAACATAACGACAAACGGTGACAGAACGAAACATTGTTCGATCTGCAACAAGTGCGTCGTACGATTCGATCATCACTGCAAGTGGTTGAACAATTGTATAGGGGCTAGGAATTACCCTTTATTTCTGGCTTGTTTGATATCGGCTATACTGGCTTCTCTCTCGGTAGTAGCCTTGTCCATCGCCGAGTTATTTCTCTTCAACGTCCATCGAGACGTTCGCCGGTCGAATGCGACGATGGAGAACGCTACTAACTTACCTTCGACCATTTTCCCGATACAACAACCACCCGGCACCGGTACACTTCTCGTCATCCTGACGATAGGCATATTATCGGCAGTAGCAGCCATTCTATTAATACATTTATGTTTCTTCCATGGTTACATTGCCTGCCTTGGTTTGACTACCTACGAATACGTCAAGAATAAGAGGGAAAGAAAATTGGAGGCCGGTAAAACGAGCTTAACAACGAACCTCACAACTTGCCCCTCCTTTTGCGCCAGAGTCAATGTACCCGCAAGATATCGTTTCTGTGATTCACGCGTAGACGCCTCGATGGAGGTTGTTTCGCGCGAAAGAAATGATACGAAGGAATACTCGGAATACGGTATCGATCGACCGGAAGACGTGCCTTCGGGCCGAGATCGAAAGAATAACTTTCGTCTCTGCTTCACTTACGAGACCAATTCTAACGGTGCTTCGATAGAACTATCCTCTCGATCGACTATTGACGAGGATAACGATGACAAGCATCGCAATAATTCTTCCTCATGGACCGGGAACGTTGCGGTTGCCGTTGCCGAGTCACCAGATTTCAAATCGTCTACTCCTTCGCCTGTCTCTTGCTGTTTCTCCATTGTAAATCCGATCTCTTCGTCGAGACTCGAACGTAATAAGCAAACTCGATCGAAAAAATCTCGCAAGGATAGTTCAGATAATAGTATTGCTGGTACCAGTACCCCTAAGGAAAGGCGAACTTGTGGTACCATCGGAAGAATAAGAACCTTTCTTCGTACGCGTTTCAGAAAAAATACTCGTCAGCGATCCATTAACGCGGAAAGTGCGGATAGAACGAAGAGAAGAAACAAAGTAGCACCTTCTGTCGATCGAGAAGAAGGAAACGTGACCGAGACGAGCGTCTCAACTTTCGAAAATCAACTCGAAAATATTAACGAGACGAGAGAGGAACCATCCTCGGTTTCCTTATCGCGTCCTTCTAATAAATTACCACCTTTGGATCTAAGAACAGCTAGAATTTCGTCAATCGACGACATTGTTCCTGATGAAATCGGTCCAGATTTAATACCCGTGCCTCCTTCTACGGTAACGGCAATCGTGGCATCACCAACGGTAGTACCACCACCTATGAGAACTATTCCATCTCTTTCTAAAAGAAATAATCATCAATCTCATCTTCGAGCTCGAAGATCATCTCTTCGAAAAAGGCCGAGATTTAAAATGGGTCCTCGGCTTGCTCAATCCGCCCAATTATCACCCATTCCGGAATCGGAATTCTCGAAACCAGCTTCTCCACGTTCTCCACCTCAACCAAACCATTTTGCCTTTCCACCGTTACAAGATTAATCGATGTATACACAAATAGGAATAAAAAGAGGGAGTGGAAGATTTGTAGACTTTTAATGAAATGTCATCAAGGAAAGAGTGTAATCTGATAATTCGCTTTCGCGTTTGTTAGCAGACAGAAATGTTGTTTGTTATTTCAGAAGTTTGATAATGGATGATAGTATTCTACTCAAAAAAAAAAAAAAACAACTCGATTTTCTTTCGAGAATTTCTTTAGAGAAAAATAATAGCAAAGAGAAATAGGAAAAGGGAATAGAGAAAGAGAAAAAGTTGTTCGTCCTCACAAATCAATCTGCGATAATTACACGCTTAGAATTATTCGATAATATGCGCTCACGCATCGTGTTTAACTTATAATTAAAATAATACCGAGCCTTCTTAACGCGCAGAACATTCGTTTTTACGCGTGAAATCGAATAAAATCGCGTGATTTTTTTATTTTTTATTTTTTTTTAAAACTTTATCATTCAATTCGAAGAGCTTGTTTAATAAGAAGAGTAAGATCACCGATCATTATTGACTATTAGGGTTGTTTGCATCAAGTTGTTGGATATAACATTTTTTCTTATCTTAAAATAGTACGAATAAAAATTAGATTTTAGAAGAAAAAAAAAAGTATAAATTAGATATATTAAAAATAATTAATGCGAATAATACTAGGTCACTTATAACAATAAATACGTATAGATATGGTATTTTCCTAGAGAAGGCAAATTTGTCAAATAAAATTAAGGTAGAATAAAATAATCGAGAGTTTTTTTAGAATACACAATTTTAATATCTTTGCATTTAAATAAAAACGTAGAAAATTGTTGAAGATTATGGTACGACTGTGATCTTACTCAAATCAAAAGTTTCGAATATATAAATGTGCTTTTTGTATTTCTATTTGCGTATTATGATATACAACATAAATATATATATATATATATATTTTCCAATATTGCGTAAATTTGATATAAAATTATAAATATCGTCAAATTAACGAGAATCGTGCGAATTATGAAGAAAGTTTTCCCGTTGTTAAAATTTTTCATCCAAGCTACTTCAATTTTATATTTCAATTTTTTACGAATTTCTATAAAGTAACGTTAAAATAATAATACTTTGCGTAAAAATTCAAATAGAACGCGCCTTTCATAATAAATTTTCACCGCCGTAAATGTCCAATATTTTTCGACACATTTTTTCGATCTCAAAGAGATTAAGGATCAACATTTTGCAACGGACCCGCGACAATGATAGATCGATTGATCGATCTATCAATTTAAAAGAATGTCCAACGTTTAGATAATAATATTTTGATACTAAAGATGACACAGGCTGGTACGTTTTAGCAAAGGAAAAAGAAAAAGAGATAGAAAAAGTAGGGAACGACATAAAGTTGTCCGATTAAAATCAACGATTGTATTATATCTTGCTAAGGTTCTTTCCAAAGTATGAATAAAAATGAATAGTCAAGCGTTCTTGGACACGCGAACTTAGGACAGTGTGCCCGTTTATTGCCCTTCTTACAAGGCTTTATGGAATAAGCAGCACGCATGATCTAGATTTTGGTAAGTTTTAAATATTTCAACGAAATGAACAAAGATAATGAAATAATTCAAAATTAATATAAAATAAATAATGCAAGTCTTTGTTTCATTTATTGAACTTGTTCGATGCATAATATAATATATATATATAATTTAGTTTACTTTCTGATTTATTTTATTAACTTATTTCCATTTTTATAGATTAATATGAACGAGGAAAATTTAACAAAATCTGAGGAGACAAACGTTTGGAAAGATGTCCTTGGTTCTCCGAGATACGTCGTTGCACCGATGGTCGATGCAAGCGAGTTGGCATGGAGACTGCTTTCTCGACGTCATGGGGCACAACTCTGTTACACGCCTATGTTACATTCTTCGGTTTTTTTAAGGGACTCAAAGTATAGGAAAGAAGCGCTTGTTAGCACGCCGGAGGATCGACCCTTGATTGTACAGGTTGGTTGGATTTTGGGGGGGGTTTTCTTTTTTTATTGGCTAATCATCCAAGCGTTATTATGTTCCTCTTCTTCTTCTTTCATCATGTTTATATAACATCCTCTTTCTATTTCCCCTCAGTTCTGTGGCAACGATCCAAACACTTTACTGGAAGCAGCGCTTTTGGCAGAACCCTACTGCGATGCCATAGACATTAATATTGGTTGTCCTCAAGCAATTGCAAAGCGTGGACGATACGGTGCTTTTTTGCAAGACGATTGGGATCTTCTTCGAGCGATCGGTGTGTGTGTATATGTATGTGCGAGTGTATGTGTATTTATATGCATGTAAAATACATAAAATATGATAGTACGTTATATCAATAGATATATATTTTTAAATATACACGTTTCACTTTGTAAAATCAAATGAATTGTTATACCATTATTGATAATTTACAGTTAGTACAATGAGTACGGGACTTCGCATTCCTCTTACTTGCAAATTAAGAGTATTTCCGGATATAAATAAGACGATTGAATATGCTCGCATGCTCGAAAGTGCTGGTGCAAGTTTACTCACTATACATGGTCGTACAAGAGATCAGAAAGGTCCTTTAACAGGATTGGCATCTTGGAGTCATATTAAAGCTGTTAGGTATTAGAAGTTTTTTATAATAAAATATTTGTAACAAGAGAATCACATTATAACACTTTCCTTTTATTTTCATAGGGAAGCTGTTAAAATTCCAGTATTGGCAAACGGCAACATACAATGTCTGCAAGACATTGAAAAGTGTATTTTGGAGACGGGTGTTGAAGGAGTTATGACTGCGATAGGCAATCTTTATAATCCATGTATATTCGAGTCTTGTTATCCACCTTGTTGGGAACCAGCCTTGGAGTATTTAAATCTTGTAGAAATCCATCCAGCACCAGCTTCTTATATACGAGGCCATTTGTTCAAATTATTTCAACGCATGTACGTATTAGCTTTTCTATTCTTATCTTTATCTCTTATTTTTTATATTATATTTGATAATTTTATGATTTCTATATTTTGTCATACACATAATATGATACATGACATTAAAAGAATATAAATTTACAAATGCGCGTACAGCATGCACTTAACTGGAGAGTAGATTTTGTTTAGCAGAAAACAAAGAAGATAGAGATAATCTGGCTACGAATTCGACCATGGAATCGTTCAGACGAGTTGTCGAAAATGTGAGGGATCGGTATCAGCCGTATCATGAGGGCAAACGGTTGTGGTACGAAGAAAAAAGCGGTAAATTTATTAGATCTTTATAATCGTTTTAAACACGCTCGCTACCGTGCTGCAGAGAAAGGATTCTGACCACAGCCTAGAACTTGTTTAGCGTTGATTACCGTAATTAAAAATATGTAACACTGGGTTCTCAATGGAAATCGGTGTATCATAGATATATAATATTGGTAGCGAACGTATTAATCTCTGAATAGTTTCAACATAATCTCATTTTGTCCTTCCGTCTGTTTTAGATTACAACTTAAATTTACCCCCGTGGTTATGCCAATCCTATGTACGTGATTCACCACAGGAACATACAGATAAAGTACAAGCAAAGAGAATTGAAATGGTCAGTTTTGTGTCGTTCATTAGAATTCATTTTATTGAGGTTTTGTCTTTTGATGAACATTAAATATTATTTGTATAAATACATTATAGAAAAGTGCATCTGCGAAAAGGAGATATGAAGATGAGGAAGGAAACCAAATATCTCATAAACATTTCAAAAAATTACGACGAATAGTGCGTACGTATAGGCCTCTTTGTCAAGGTTGTCCAAATCCTGTGGTTAGTATATAGATCATTAAATATTCTCTTTTTTAATAATATTATCTATGTTATCATAATTATTTATAAAATTTCTTTATCAAGGGTCTTAAATGTGACCACAAGTTATGTCGCCAATGCTGTAGAAAGAAGTGTTCTACAGAAAAGTTGATCTGTGTCGGACATAGAAATTTGTTAAAACAAACACAACGACAAAACGTTCAGAATGTGAAATGACATTGTATATAAAAAAAAAAGATGTTAAATAAATAATGTAAATAAATTACAATAAACATTTTCAAAATGTTATCTTCCTTTATTATAATTATATTGATTATGAATATTGTAATTTTTCATAATATATTTTTGTATTATCTCGAATTTTACATTCGAAATGGTGTAATGCAATATTTTATAATTCTTATTTACATTTAAATGTTCTTTCGCTACGATCTGTTTCGTATGGATGTTACGTTCTAAATGATAAACTTTCAATTTTTATTACCAGATGGCGTTTTGTTTGCTATGGATTTTGACTGAAACTCCTGTTTTCCCTTATTATATACAGAATAAAGAAACGCGGAACGTTGAACCGGATAAGTGAAAATGTCATCATCCAATATTTGAGTTTCCTGTGAGTTAAGAACATGAGAAAATGTCACAGATAAAGCTTTTTGTAGATAATATTTCATCGTTTCTTTTAACGTTCTAAATAGTGGTTACATTATCAATTCTGTGTCGTGAAAGATGAAATTCAAGAATATATATTGATTGATCTATTGATGATTGTATAATTTCAACAACATAATATATGTGTGGGGCATGTGAAAGATTATCGATATATCGATATATAATTGTAATCTTAATTTTCTTTACAACAAATTTGTTCATGTGAAATAAAAGTGTAAAAACACGTTCTATTCTAAGATACCTAACCTATTTAACAATGAAATCGGGTACAACGGTTAAGCATACGGGATCTATACTCTTGAAAACAGAAGAAAACGAGCATGTCTTTCAATTAATAGGAAATCGATGTCAGGTGAGCACAAGTTTCATTAATTATTAATTATTTTTACTATAATTTTCAAAGTATTATTCTCGAATATGTTTTTCTTTGACCATATGATTCCATTATCGATAAAGTCACGTCAACTAATATTTTATTTTTTTGCTACTGTTTTTACAAGTAATTGTATACTTATGATCGAATAATGTTAATATAATATAAAATCTAGGAGTCTATTACATATATTATTTGTTCTAATGCTAGTAGATATGTCAACTTGTTTAATTACATTGAAAAAAGACACTTCATTTGCCCCTCCCTTATTGTGTGTCTTTTAACTCATGTCAGTTAACAAATGACAAAAGTATAAACAATCTATAAAGATTTATTTTCTTAAATATTTTGTTATTTATTATAACACTTGTATCATTTTTTGTATTAAAAGTTGTTGAAATGAGAACACACATATTACTTTGACATTTTAGTGCTTAGCAGCAGGAATTATACAGTTATACTTAACTGAACCACCTTTTCATAAAGAATGGGTAAAAAAGAATACTGGAATAATAACTCTAATAAGAGATAATCCAAGGCGTAGTTTTTTCTTGCGATTATATTGTCTACAAAGAAGAGCCATGTTGTGGGAACACGAAGTTTATAATTCTATGGATTATAAAACCCCCTTAGTTTATTTTCATACATTTGAAGCCGAAGAATGCATGGCAGCATTCAATTTTGCAAATGAAGTTGAAGCTATCACATTAAGGTAGATATATCAATATAATTTTATTATACAATTATTGCAAAATTGTTAATTCATTTATCTAATGATAAAAAAACTATGGTATAATTTGAAGAGATATTCTTCTTGACAAATTGAATGCGAAACGACAAAGACGACAAGAAAAAAGATCCAAAATGGAAATGGAAACACAACATGTAGTAACTTTACCAAGAAAAAGTAGAAGCAGCACATCATCATTTGCATTTACAACTGGTGCAACATCAAATACATTAAATGGGCAGACTACAGTTGGTGTTAATAGAAGTGCTTCTAGTAGTTCTATGTATAAAAGTAAAGAGAAAAAAAGCGACAAAGATTCAAGAAGAAAATTGACTAAAGACGATATAGGCTTACCATCTAATTTTAGGTTGAATTTTAAATACATTGCTATTTATTTTATTTTTGATAATGCATCAAATATTTAAGTAGATACTTTAAAATCTGTGATATTTTACAGAATATGTTTTTCATTTCTTATATTATATTCAATATTTATTTTACAGGCACCTAGTGCATATGGGATGGAATGCTGAAAATAAAGGTCTAGAATTTGATACAGTTGACCCAGAGTTAAAAAAATTTTTTGATAAGGTAGGTATTTCAGAACACCACTTAAGAGATCAAGGAACGCGTGAGTTTATTTATGACTTCATTGAGTCACATGGTGGTATGAATGCTGTTAAAGAAGAAGTTGTTTTACCATCAACTAAATCAAGAAATGCAAACCAACCACCTGTGTTACCACAACGTCAAGAATATCCACCACCGGTACCAGCTAGAACGATAACAGTTAGTAATATAATCATCTTTGTCATACTTTAATTTTTGTATTTATTTAATGTAAAAATTCTCATTTTTTAGCATCAGACAAGGAATGCTCCACCATTACCTCCAACTCGACTCAATACCCCAACTGCATCACCAAATACATCATCTACTGTCCCACCAGTACATAGATCAGCACCGTCACGTCCACCACCACCTTCTGTAACTCCAGCACCTTCTCTACCACCACCACCGCCACCACCTCCACCTTCATCTGCTCCAACACCTCCCTCAAGAAATATTTCCAGTGGTCCAGTCCCACCTCCTCCGCCACTACCTAATAATTTTGATATGGATACTGCAAAAGTTAATACGAATACCACAAATAACAATAATGAGGAAATCACTGATCTTAGGCCAATGCTAATGGAATCTATTAGAAGTGGTGCTACATTGAGAGTAAATATATGTTTCTTAATTCTTCAAATCAAAAGCATTTAAAACTAAAAAATTAGTGAAGTATTTTGTTTGTTATATTTTGACACAATTTAAAGATATATTCTTAAGTTAAAACGAGTTGAACTTTTTGTAGAAAGTTAGTAAAACAGAAACAAAACCAGCTCCAGTCACTGATTCTCGAAGTAATTTATTAGAACAAATTCGTCAAGGAATAGAATTAAGGCCAGTTCCTAACGAAGTTAAGGCTACTCCACCACCAGTGTATCAAGATGGGTTGGCTAGTGCACTCTCTAGAGCTCTCGCTGAGCGATCTCGAGCAATTCATAGTGAAAGTGATGAATCAACTAGCGACACGAGTGAGGAGGACGAATGGGATGATTAAGTTAAGTAAGTTATAAAATATAAATCAAATATACTTGTTTATAATGCAGATATTTGTAATTGTTTCTTGCTATCTAACTATATTATTAAATAATATGATCTTTTTAAATAGAGATATAATTTATTTCAGACAAAAGTTGTTTTACTGAGAAGATACAATAATATACTACTGTGATAAACATACTATGATTAACCTTTAGGAAATTAGGAATTATGTAAATGTGTATCATAAATGACTTTTACTTTGAACATCCAAAGAAGAAAAATCAGATGTTTGAAAACTAAAACTTTTCAAATATATATATTAGAATATATAAAGGCACAATTTGATTTGCATGGATGGGGCAGGTAAGGGCAGGCTGATTTAGATGTTATCTTTAAAGTAATCAGTTTTTTCAGTTCTAAACAATAAAAATGAAATACTATCAAAATAAGGAGATAGTGACCACATGTGATATAAATATACACAGGAAATGGTATTCATTTTAAGAATGCCATTATTATTATACTTATTTTGATATAGTGTTGTGGCTAAACAGATATTTTTCTTGTTTATCTCTTGTTGAAGGTTAGTACAAAGTTTATATATAACTGCGTACGCGTAGACTCTTTTGATGTTACCATGTATTCTTACATATTCCTTTTTTCTACCCTTTTTATACATATATATTATAGAAGTTATATATATTATAGCAATATTTTTTTTGCTTGAAAATGTATTTCTTTGAAAAATGACATTTTTATTCAATTTAGGTACAAAAATTTTGTAAGCTTATTTCTTTATAATTTCCTATATTAGCATTTCCAAATTCATTGTGAAAAGCCTAAAAGCCTTAATTTGCCCTTTCTTATAGCATTAATTCCATTAACATGGAATTACATAGTTGACATTTTTTTATATATTTGTACATTAATAAAGAAATAAATTACGAATATACATGCGTGCTATAATATGTAAAGATATAAATATTCTAAAAAATTGAAATAACGCGATATAAAAGGCTATTGCTTCAGTATATGATTTTTATATAATTACAAAGATAGTATCAAGCTTGTGAAAAAATCTTAGGATATATACTTGCTTTTAACAATACAATAATTCACAATATTTTGCATACATGACTTAAGTTTAAAAACCACGAATATTCAATACGAAATATGGTTAACAGGATGATACGAAGTAAAAGATAGGTTTTACCGCTATGGAGAAATCCTAGTCAGAAATAAAAAATACTTGTTACTAATTATTTTATTTTATTTTACATTATGCAATATAAGATATATTGTATTTTATTTTTCTTTTATTTAAACTTTTTGGCTTTTCCAGAACTATCTAAAAATATTGTCATATGCATGAATAAAAGATTGTACTACTTGGTAGTATAACGTATTAAATAATGTTTTAGTAAAAGTTTTTTAATAAATAAAATAAATAAAGTAATAAGTAATCTGTGTTTCAAACAGATTTCACTTGCGCACATAAAAGTCACATATATAGATATCGATTCTAATTAATACAAAGATTATGTAAATATGCTGTTTTTCTTATATATATATATAAAATTATTAATAATAATATTATTTTATTCTTATCATTTTTCTTAACGCGTGTGTGTGTGTGGTGAAAATATCAAAGAAAAAAAAGAAAATTCTTCGCCGAGATAGTCAAAAAAAAATATTATCTAAAATGTCAAGTATAAAATTTGATTACAAATTTTTTTCACACGATATATTGTACAAATATTAAATTCGTGTTAATTAAAAAATTTTTAATCATTTATTTTGTAATAATAATAATAATAGTGCTATAAATTAAGCGATACTTTAATAACAGTATATAATTTTTATTTCTAAGTAATATTTATGACTTAACATATCAATGTTAATATGCAATTAAACTGTTATTATGCCTTAAATCAAAAACATTAAATTGAATATATTGTTATCAAAGGTAGCAACCATAAACCAGTATAGCGATTACTACAAAGATCGTATCATTGTGAGAGAAAGAAAAAAAAAAAGGAGGAAAAGACAGACATGATATATAAAAAGATATAATATTATATACATATATAATGTATTTAAATAATTCCTCATATGAATATATTATAGGCGGTACAAATAATTTAGTGATATATCTTCTATACAAGATAAATTAATTACTTCATACATGTTTGCTTTTTTTTTTTAGTATTGAAAAAAAAGTATATTTAATATTATTCAATATTATATTAAAATGTATAGTTTAACTATAAGTGCAGTGTAATCAACGATAATTTAATGTTGGTACTCGACAAAGCTCTTAAGATACATTAATGAGTCTTTTTTAATATTATTGATTAATATGAGAAAATGAAAAGAGAACGTATTTTTTTTTTATTTTTCATTTAAAATAATTTTTTCATCATTTTTTGAGACGAAATACATTTTAATAGAAAGAAAATTCCCATTAAAAATTTATTACTATCATGTAATATGAATATAAAATAATGTTTATGAATTATTCTTCAACGATGAGAAATATATATATATATATTTGTTTTCAGTATCTCATATTTAAAGCCTAATATAACATAATAAATACATTAGACAAGAGTTTGTTTTTTCATGTTTACAAAAAAATTGTGTATTTTTTTTTCATAAACATTACATTAAACAATTATTTTTAATTTTTTTGTTATTAATAGATAATACGCGCCTAAACAAATATTTAAAAAGAAAATACTACATAAGCGATATTGTTATTTATCTAAGTAGTTAGTTTCAATGAAATTGTACGTGCGTCCAAATCGTCGTACACAATGGAAAAAAAAACAAAACAAAAAAAAAAAAAATAAATAACAACATACGAGTATGACATGTAAATGAAAATAAATTATTCGTTTTATTGTTATGTCTTGAATGAATAAATGTAATGTTAAAAATTAATTTTATGTATTTTACAATCGCTAATGTTCTTTCTATACAATCCAATTAATATGATTATTAATAATATAATCGACAAAAAAATGTTGAAAGACGGAAAATATTTCTTACATGAACAAATTGTAATTCATAAAATAATTTCACACACACAAGCATGATATATTAATTATTAATTAATTATAAATTACGAGACTCAGAGAAAAAAAATATATAAATACTATTTCTAATTTGAATTTCTCTAATTCGTATTACTTTTGAAGTATTGTTACAAACAGGGTGTAAACTATGACATATTATTGAAAATAAACATTATATATTTTCCATGAATAATATCTACGAAGGCGTAGATGCAACACCCGTAACAGTAGGTGTAGTTACACTAAACGCAGCAACAAAAACGTTAATTATAGTTATAAGAAAAACGCCAACGACAACATAATTATTAATTTTTCGTGCATGAAGGGATTTAGATTGTCCTTTGATATCGCATCTGCCTTTAAAAATTAAACTTACGCCAACGGCGATCTAAGAGAATAATAAAACAATAAAAATTTGTTTAATAATCCTTTCATTACAATTTCATACAAAAAATTCATAATAAAGCAGTACACCGTGCGTATCTATTTATATATATATAGTGTATATAAAAAAGAAAAAAAAATATTGTCATACCTGTAACAAAAGACTGATGACAATGAGGATCAAAATGACGTAAAATGTAGGACTATTTCGTTGATATTCAATAAGGTACCTCAACTGATTAGCATTAGCTGTAATCAACGCTACATCCATCATTCCCTGGGCCACAGTTTTCTTCGCTGCAAAAGCATTGGCAGCTCGTGTGTTGTAAGATTGCAATCTTTTGTCCGTCGTATCAACAGACACAACAATATCCTTAACTCCATTAATTATTTCAACGTCATTAGCTTTGTCGAACGATTCTTTATTATCTAATTCCACCTTTTCATTATCCAATTTAGGTTTCTCCATGTTGTCCTTCGTATGATCGATCCTTTGACCAATTTGTTTAATCAGCAAAAAGAAAACTTGTGTTATTGTTAAAGAGAGAGAAAATGCACGAACAAGAAGTAAGACAGGTAAGAAAAGAAAACGTTTCGCGAACGGATCGATCGAGATTACTACTGAGCTTTGTTGATGAGTATTTAGATAAGCTCACGAGTATATAACAGCGATCTACATTCGTTCCATTATTACAGTGCGTAATTTAATTAACCCTTTGACTGCTTAAGACATATATTTACGTTTTCTTTTATTTATCAATATCGGAGTGTACCTCGATTATTTTCATAAATTTTACTTTGAAATTTTCAGGACCCATCCTTGAGACTCCCTAAACTATAAAGGATATGCAAAAGAAAAATCAATTTTTTTTATCAGATTTTCTGTACATTGATGACTCCGAGTTCAAGGATTAGCTCAGTCAAAGGATTAACCAAAGTCCTTTCTTAATTTTCTATGAAAAGTTTAAAACAAATTGACCTGTTTTTTTTTTTTTTAAGATATATACATATAGAATATCCTAAAAGTCGTTTTATCGTGAAAACAAAATGACAAATCAATATTAGTTTATTTATAGAATTAGAATATTTTATTTTTTATTTAAAAATATGAATCTGTAGTTATAATGTTGTTAAAGAACGATTATTCGTTGTTTCAAATATCTGCCAAAGAAAAAATTTTATTATTTTTCAGTTCGGTAAAGCAACTTTTAGAATATCCTGTGTGTATATATAATAAATATATAATATAAATTTATATTGAACGTGTGTGAGTAATCTCACATCAACTCTATCGATGATAATGAAAGAATCATACTCCATCTGTATTGAAAGATCCCGTTTATCTTCCTTCTATACTCTATCTATTATGAAAGTGTAATGTTTGTAAAGCAAACTTCATTTATTATTGCACTAAGAGAATTATAATACACATAACACGTTCGATGTTAAACTGTCAAGTTTTATATATGAGTCAGGGAGGGTGTGATAGGAAACAAATACCCTGTCGTTCTATCATTTTTGATATTATCATTTAAAACGGAAATATAAAGCCGAAACAAATACTTGCAACGAGTGTTAGAGAAAGGAAATATAATGTTATAAAGACACACTGATATACATATACATGGAAAAGTAATTCCTGTTAAAATTTCGCTTCTACTTCCTTCAGAGATTAGAAATAAATATGTATATTTAATATGTGTTTTTCACATCGCGAAAATATATATATTTATATTTTTTGAATATTAATGCATAGAGAGAATATTTACTAAGCATCAATTTTTTATCTCTCAATGATGATAATGTTATATTTTGATGAAATGATCTGCGAAAGTTGCGTAATAAATGATATTAACTGGAATTCGATAGAAAACATCGACCCGTATTATACTTATATGTATCAGTTATAATTCATAATTTCGACCATGTCGACACGGGTAAGAATTATTTTCTTATATGTAAGTTATTAATAACCAAGTGTGAGTGTTTAAAATTGATCATTTTATCAAATTAAATATAGTTTTTTTATTTCATCTTATACGATTTTTGGATAGTACAGAATGTGTCCTCAATTTTATATGAAGAAACGTATCTTTTTTTGGATGGATTTTTGAAGTAAAACTTGTTAGGCAACGGTAACGATATAAAAAGAAAGGAAGCATAAAAATTAGGAGAAGGAAAGGAAAGAGAAAGTGATAAAGAATTTACAGTTAAAATAAATTATGTTAGTTGATGTGTGCGTGCGTATGGGTGTATCAGAATTAATTCAATACTCATTAAAGTAATAATAATACAAAGTATATCAATTTATAAATGAAATATTTATTAATATACTTCGAAAATATTAAACGATTTCGATCAGATATTTTATTAGATAAAAATTTTCAACTACAAGTCACAACTGGTCAGGAAAAATGAAAAAAATGTAGAAATCAGAACGTTATAATCTTTAGTTTTATTAATTAGGTATATTTTCCCTTTATACACATGCGCAACGTCCGAAGAAGTCAAATAAACAATATTTAATAAAAGAACTTTTGCAGAGGACAATGACCCAATTCAACGGTGGATTTCGAGGAAGACGGTGCTCCGAACATATACTCAGTGTTCCTAAATTATAATACACATTTTTTTCGATTAATTAACAATTATTTTAATATTCTAATGCACTCTACTTATATTTCAGATTATTTCAACACATATACATTGGTTTAATCATTACATACTAATTAACATACTTTGAATAGAATATAATTTTGATATATTTTTATTTTATGTTTTTTTAGATGACTTATAAAAACTTGATTTCATTACTGAGCTATTATATGAACATAAAATTCTCCGATAACTTACATTATATTAGTTTTTAGTCAGTCTTCTATTATGTAGGTACCTTATATCTATTACTGTACTCTGCTAATATTTTTATTATTAGTTTTAACTGAAATATACATTTGTTTTAAAGTTCCTGACTAGTAATGAGTTTGAATTGAAAATTTGTTAAACGGTTTCTCGAATAATATATCTACCATCTAAAACCAGAATTAAGTCTTAATAATTTTCGTTTATTATTATAAATAAAAAGTGTTGCATTCGAATAATTTTATAAAATTAACGTGAACTTTCCAAGCAATAGAATAATTAAAAATATATGTGCAAGAGTGTAAGATAGGCTTAAAAGAATATTTGATTTTCCTAATGATGTTAATAATATATATAATTTTTTCATTCATATATACGCATGAAATAGAAATGCCAAAAATTATGGGGTGGTCGTTTTACGAAAGAAATCGATCCTGATTTTCATGACCTAAATGCATCCATTAAAATCGATAAACGGTTATATGCAGAAGATATAGAGGTAAGGAAAATTATAAGAGAACAAAACTATCTACATAAATATCTAACATTATCTTAATTACATTTTTAGGGAAGCATCGCTTATGCAAATGCACTATGTAAAGCTGGATTGTTAACAGAAGGAGAAGTACAACTTATCGAAGATGGTTTCGAAAAGGTCTAACAAATAAAAATAATAAACGAACGTATTTTAAATTAATTTAAATTAAATAATTATATTACTTCGAAAAAGTATTGAAAAAAGAGATAAAAACAAAACTCACAATGTTAATAGATCTTCAACGAATGGAAGGCCAATCAATTCGTTATTACTCATCAAGACGAAGATATTCACAGTGCAAATGAACGCAGATTAACGGTAAAATTTTAACGAATAATTAATAAAATCATTTTAGCTAGACGATACAAAAATAAGAATATTTAAAGTTTAAGTATCAAACTTTGCAACTTTCTTCAATACTTTTTATTCTTAAAATTCAGCAATTTAAAAATATGTATAAAAGAAAAATTAGTTTTGTTCAAAATATTGTTTCCGAAATGAATTCATGAAAGTGTTATTGTAAAAATTATGATTTAAAACAATCGATAAATAAATAAATGTTTATCATTACAGGAATTAATCGGTGACGTAGCCAAGAAATTGCATACTGGCAGAAGTCGAAACGATCAAGCAATAACAGATACTCGACTGTATCTTCGAAAATCGATAGACAAACTTTACTTGAGAATAATTAACTTTATCGAAGTATATATACGTTTGTTTATATTATATTTTTGAAAATTAAACTTATTAACGATATTAATTAATACTGTGTGCTTAATATATATATATTTGTATGTTATATACATGTATTAAATGAAATATCATGTGTATTAAAAATCAATTATTTTTAGACAATGATTAATCGTGCTGAAAAAGATAACGATATAATTATGCCTGGGTATACGCATATGCAACGTGCACAACCAATTAAATGGTCACACTGGCTACTTAGGTTTGTATATTAAAAAGAAATAATAATGCAATGTATATGATAATAATTTATTATGATAATCCAGTTACGCTTGGTACGCAAAAGCTGATCTCGAAAGATTACAAGAAATTCGTAAACGTGTAAATATATTACCGTTGGGAAGCGGAGCCATTGCTGGGAATCCATTTAAAATAGATAGAAAATTTCTAGCAAATAATCTTGAATTTGAAGATGTTACTTTTAATAGCATGTATGCAGTTTCCGATAGAGATTTCGTTGGTAAAATATTTTTACTCTCTTATCATGTATATATTATATATATATATATTTATAATGATAATATATTGCTAAAAATAATGATTTATCTATATGCAGCTGAATTTCTTTTCTGGTCATCTTTAACGATGATACATTTAAGCCGTTTAGCCGAAGATTTAATCATTTACAATACCAACGAATTCGGCTTTGTACAATTTTCCGATGAATTTTCAACTGGTAGTAGTTTAATGCCGCAAAAACGTAATCCTGATTTGATGGAACTGATACGTGGAAAAAGTGGGACTTTGCTTGGAAAGGTTCTCTTATACATTTTCAATCTTTTTAATATTTGTATATATATATATCTTATTAATTGAAAAGATTATATACACGATAATAAAAAAAAAGATAACTAATGATTGATGTATGGTTTCAGTGCATAGGTTTTATGACAACTCTCAAAGGTATTCCATCTACATATAACAAAGATCTTCAAGAAGACAAAGAGGCATTATTTTCTGCGATCGATACGTTAGATAGTATATTTCTTATCGTTGAAAAAGCATTAGGTTCTTTAACGATAAATAAAGAAAAATGTAGGGATGCTTTAACAACCGATATGCTGGCTACCGATTTGGCATATTATCTTGTACGGAAAGGGGTAAGGTATCAAATATATTGGAATATAAACAAATGGAGAAGAATAATTTATCGAACGATTATAAATGATATCAGTGATTTGAAATATTTCCAATATTTTAGTTACCATTCAGAGAAGCACATCATTTGGCTGGCAAAGTTGTAACTTGTGCCGAATCAGAAGAAATACCATTATGCGAAATGTCATTAGAAAAATTACAGAAAATAAGGTAAATCGTTTGATGTATCGAACGTCAAACGAAAAGCTACAGTATTTACGTGTTTAACGAATATTAAACGTTTTTTTTTTAAATATAATTTTACAAATTTTTAGCCACATTTTTGAGAATGACGTGCAATGTATATGGGATTTCAAAAGAAGCGTTGAACAATACGACGTTATCGGTGGTACAAGTTCTTTAGCCTTAAGTCAACAAATTGATTCTATTCGACTATGGTTACGAGAATCATTTGTAGAGTCGATCGTTGGGAATGAGTCACATGAAAATGTAGATTAATTGTTTTTTGAAACGAATTATATGATGTTAACAATTCGTTTATTTTGTTTCAGTTTATATAATAAAAAATAGCCAATAAAATTGTCCTAATTATACTGCGTTATGCTATATACATTGTATTAGTGCATTGCAAACTCGCAATTCTATGAAATGACTATCTCTTCAAAATGATATAATTAATACAATAAAATTGCAACTTTATCGGACACGGTTCCACGTTTCATAAAACTTATTATTAAAAAATCTATTTGAGCATTCATAAAGATTTGTCATTTTCGATCAGTGACATGATTGACGTAAACGAAATTAGAAATCATTGGAAAATGAATAAACGAATGTATTGTTGCGCTCTATAACTAAAAAAAACTCATTCGCAATGGGTGTCATAGAAAAAATAGGTTATTTGACGATATTTTATTGGAGTTACAGAATTTATCAAGGCATAATAAGTAAAATAATCAATAGCTTTTCTAATGACAAGAAAATCGATTTATTATCGATGGGTAAATGGGGAATGGTAACTGGTTGTTCACATGGCATTGGAAAAGCGTATGCCGAAGCACTTGCGAAAGCAGGATTAAATGTTGTCCTAATAAGTCCTGATACCGAAAGTTTGAAGATATTTGCCAACGAAATAGAAACTCTATGCAATGTTAGAACGAAAATAATAAGATTAGACTTTTCTGAAGGAATGGAAACTTATCGTGCGATAGAGAAAGAGATATTAAATTTGGAAGTGGGCGTATTGGTGAATAATCTCGGTATTTCCTATCCCCATCCAGAATATTTCCTGGATCTACCGCATAAAGATAAAATTTATATGAATATTATACATTGCAATATCGTTGTTGTGACGAACATGTGCCGAATAGTATTACCACAGATGGTTTTACGTGGTAAAGGTGTTGTAATTAATGTCTCTTCTAGTGTGGCTCTGATGCCATGTCCATTGTTGACTGTTTTCGCAGCAACGAAAGCATACGTTTTAAAATTCAGCAGAGATTTACAAATCGAATACGGCAAACGTGGTATAATCATACAATGTCTTTTACCTGGAACCATTACCAATCATACAATGGATTCTCCAAAAGCTGGCTGGATGATACCAACTCCGGATGAATATGTTCAAAGTGCTATCAAAACGATCGGAAAGGAAATCGTTACAACAGGCTTCATTCCTCATTCTTTATTAATCGGCATGGTTAAACTGATATATCAGTTTTCTCCTAAATTAATTCTTATATGGATGATAAGCGTTATGGAGAATAATCGTAATAATATGTTACAACGATATCTTGCTTAATCTCAAAATCTTTATTTCGCCGGTCCTTCGAATTTTGATTTTCGCGCTCTTTACGATTCAAACTCCGTCGATAAATTAGTTGTTATTCATTACCGACCGAGTTTAGATATATATTTTTCTTCAAACAATTTTTTTTTATAATTAAATTTCTACATTGTATACTTTATCACGATTAAATATTTAATTAACAATGCATATATAATCAGTTTGTGTTATGTTACGATATTCATTGTTTTTCTAAGAAATTATGTATCGTAAGCTGAACTAACAAAATCTATGCGAATTGCGCACCAAAGTATCGATCGATTAGAGTGTTTAAATGAATTTTCATCTTATACATTAAACTTATTCGTTATAAAATCGTGCATGGTGTTTCGTATATTGATACAATTGGAATATAACAAAAATTAATAAAAAAGCTAGAAGAAAATTTGGATTGTGTATAAGCGCATATAAATAAGAAAATATTAACATAATTAATATATAAATGTCACAGAGTTTATAATTTATTCTTATAAATAATAAAAAATTATTAAACGTATAATATTTCTAGAGGGAGTAAAAATTCAACAAATCATAAGAAATTTTGTATTTTATACCCAAGTTATAACCGGTAGATACATAATGGAGACTTCACGAAATTATAAAAATCCTTTTCCGGATTATACAAATTCATCTTCTATTACCGTGTTGAAGCTTGAAGAAAATACTGTAATAAAGAAATTTTATAATCATACTTTATTATCGGATTACATTATGATGATAAAATATATATATATATTCATTGTTATTGTCTTACAGATAGCAGACAATTTTAAAGTTTTGTTAACTACAAATACCAAAAAGTTGTTACTAAAATTACAGGAAAATAAACATGATTGGAATTATAGTGATGATTATTCTATTTACACAGGAACAGCTGGTATAGCAAATATGTTTAAACTCTATGCTGATTATTTCAACGAACCTGAATATTATAACGTATGTTGTGAAATTAATAATTATTTAAAAATGATACTCTTATCCATTCTCGATGTCTCCCTTTTTTAATAGCAAAATTATGAATTTATTTATTTCTTAGGAAGCAATAGATTTGTTGAAAACCTGTATCAACAAATTTCAATGGAAAAAAAAAGAAATAACTTTCTTAACTGGTTTCTCTGGACCATTAGCACTTGGTGCAGTTCTATTTCATAAACATGGAAGTAAGGATGATTCTCAAAATGCTATATCTAAGTACGTATAATATTAAACATTATAGAAATTGCGTATATATAAATGAATGTATGCTAACAAAATGATATTTTTTTTAGATTAAAATCATTATCATCCCGCGTTGTAAATGAACACGACAAAGTATATGATGAATTACTTTATGGAAGAGCTGGCTATCTTTTCTCTCTTCTTTATGTAAATTCAAATATATCCCCGTCACCTATAGAAAGTGATATTATCAAACAGGTATTCTTTCATATTAATCAAAATATTCATTATGTACAGACAAATACTTTTATAATTATTTACTTTGATATTATAAAATGTTTTCATTAGGTTATCTCTTGTATAATAAAATCTGGAAATATATATTCCAAATCAAGAAAATACAAGACTCCACTTATGTATTCGTGGCATAATAGTGAATATCTTGGTGGTGCTCATGGACTGGCTGGTATTCTCTACATATTGTTACAAGTATATACTACAATAATAATATTAATTATAAGTTTATTTATCGTTTTGCTATATTTCTTCATTCTATTTCTTTTTGGCAGGCTCGAGATTATTTGACAGAAGAACAGCTAAAAAATGATATATTACCAGCTTTATATTACCTTCAAGATTTAAAATATCCATCAGGAAATTTTCCTTCTTCGGTAGGAAGTGAGACAGATAAATTAATACACTGGTGTCATGGAGCTCCAGGAATGACCATGTTATTTTGCCTTGCCTATGAGGTCATTATATATATGTATATATATGTATCTCATTTTTAGATAATGTAATTAGATAAGAAATCATTTCTGAATTTCATTGTATTTATAATTACAGATATATTTGGATGAGAAATTTTTACAAACTGCTCTACAATGTGGAGAAGTTATTTGGGAAAGGGGTTTGTTAAAAAAAGGATATGGAATATGTCATGGGGTTTCTGGAAATGCATATACCTTTCTACATCTATTTCAACGAACGGAGGTTTCTACATTAATTATTAATTTTTAGTTTATTTTATGAACAGCTCTGTGAACAGATTATATAAAGAATATCTGAATTATCTGTTAATAAAAAATACAAACCTTATTTTTCAGGATCTAAAGCATCTATATAGAGCTTGTAAATTTGCAGAATGGTGTTTTAATGATTACGGAGAAGGTCGTAATAGAATTCCAGACAGACCATTTTCTTTGTTTGAAGGTATATGGTATAAATTTTTAGTTGTTAAATAATTAAAATATATATATATATATATTAATAGTCTTCTTTATATGTACTATTTTAGGTCTTGCTGGTGTCATTTATTTCCTTATAGATATGCAAAAACCAAGTATGGCTAAATTTCCAGGATATACTTTATAAAATTAATATATGCATTATCATATTTATTACACCACAATCTTCTATCTGACTATTTCTATAAAGAAAGTATCTTAGAATTAAGCTTTATATTTAAAATTGAATGAGATCTTTCTCTAATGATAATGGTACTGATATTTCTTCTTAAGGTATATTCTTTTGCTGAATAATTAATCGTTCATTGACATAAATGATCATACATACATATATACAAGATACTTTAAGTATCTATTTGATATAAATTCCTCCAAATGGTAATCAAACTACCGAAATTATTTATACTCATAAAATACACATATATTATATATATATATTATTTTAATATGTTGCAATGTATCCACTGTTGAAATTACTTACACTTTGTACTTGTTATACTATAAAATCATTATGGAAAAATCTATAAAAGTATTGAAAAATTCGATGATATATTATGGATACAAACGAGATTAATATATCAAATAAATTTATTCAAATTATTTATTTATATAAAAATTAAACATATTATTAACACATATTCGTACAAATATATATTTAAATAAAATATTTTTATTTGAAAACGGTATTAAATTTACAACGTCATAGTAAAGATTTCTTTATTCTTTTATAAAATGTGTTACGATTCAAGAGTGATCAAATGAAAGTCTAAAATGTGAGTTGTCCCCGGCTTCTTTCGTTGCATCACTTTCTACTCGTCCAAATAATACACTCATCCGATGTATATATCGTACGTAATACATGCAAACGTACACACATACGTAAAAATACAGTACATTTACCAAATAGCAGACGAATTCCAATTGTTGATAGATTTGAAAAAAAAAACTTGAAACTATACATTTAATAACGAAATACATTCAATCATTTATTTAAAAATATATATAAAAAACGAAATTTTGCAATTTCACACATACAAAAATTATATAATTATAAATAATTATTTTTAACTAAATAATTTTTTGTATCGTATATGTTATTATCAAAACATTTGCATCATATCTATATAATTGCGTATATTACATCAAAATAGAAATGTATTTTTTTTGTTATTAAACAATTAAGGAGATGAAAATGAAGATTAGTACAAGTTTGACCGATTTTACTATAAAAGCAATCTAATTGAGAATCAAATGAGTTAGAAGTGATTGATCCGGTTTTAAATTAAAGCTTAAAACGTGGATTTCTCATTAACCATTAATGGGAGTGGCGTTCACCCGTTTTACCTGAGGCTTTACCTGAGTATATAAGGAACATTCTACCATCACTCCGCTTAGTTCCGTTCTTCTGGAATCATTCGTAAAACAGCACTTTGCTTCGCCGTAAAAATACCAACCGTGAGTGTGCATTATGTTGTGATAAAAAGATTATTTGTTTTTTAGGATAATATACATTCGGTTTTTTCTTTTTCGAATAGCATACGATATAGTCTTTTCTTTTTGTAATATATTTATAAATTCTATTTGAAATTAATAAATAAGATTTTTTTGCAGATAATATACGCTCTAATTTAATACCAGGAAATTTATTGTTCCTGTAAATTGATGTTTGGTGAACAATTATTATAAATCAATAAATTTTCTTTTTTTTTTAATTGCGTATTCAACTTTTATAATAAATGTATTATTATATATGTGTGTTTTTTATTTTTAAATTTATTCTAATATAGATAAATCTATACCGGATGTGATATAATTAGAAACAAAAACTATTATTTTATTTCAAAAGGAATGAAGAATAAAAATATAAAATCAAATTTAATATTTATATTTACTCTTATATAATATTTGATTGAACATTAATATTTTGAAAAATATTAACATATTTCCGTGTGTAAATATATATTTTGATGTTCATTCTCGCAGATGAGATTTCACAAGATTGCCACGATCGTTCTCGTTGTAATAACGATCGCATCGGCATACCCGCAAAAGGATGGTCAAGTCTTCAGTAATGAAGCAATTAGACAAGCTCAAAATACCTATCTCATTCCTAAGGATGCGACGATACAAAAAGTTCAGGAAGGAATAGAATTAGCTGCATATGAATCGATTCCTGGAGATCAAAGGATAAATCTTTTTGAAATACTTGGAGAACACGTACCATCAGAAGTTGTTAACAATCTGCAAACTCAAATTGATCAAATAGGGCGAAATTAGAATTTATTGTTCAACATTAAATGTGTTGTGTCGATTTTTCGTTATCTGACTGTACAAAATTACTTTTAATAATAAGTATTTTAATATGTACTTATATAAAAGTATTTATAAATAAGCGATAAATTACTCTCTCTCTTTCTCTCTCTCGTGAATATATATATATATATATATATATTCAGCTTTTACATTTTTATAAATAAACGCAATAAAACAATCATTGACTGATATTTTTCATTCGTGGTAATTTGTCTTTTTATATATTTATTTATGTATATGCTTACTTTTGAAGAACTTTGGGGCATTGTAATTAATATAACCACCGTAGAAATGACTTCCCCGTGGTTTCTTCAGTTATGTATACGATGGTGAAACATCGTGCGGTGAAAGCAGCAATACCACTTGCCAGAGAGTACTTTCACTTATATCCTACATTTACCTTATTAATAGACGGATCTTCTTCAATGGATTTTTCGCCTGCCATATTTGGAACTTGAATGTTTTTGTTATGTAAAATATATCGACAATATATATACACGCGCGCTTGCACACTTATACAGAACACGCGCATAAATATACTTAAAGTTTATATCAACATTATATCTAAAGTGTGTGTATACCTAAAGTATATTAACGATAAATATTTTAACAATTTATCGATGTAAAAAAATCACTTGTTGTTAGATATATATATATATATATTTATATACATATATATATATATATATCATCGATTTTAAATATTTCATGTTTGTATGGAACGTTTATCTTAAGAGTGATATTACTTTTATATTAATGATAAATATCTTATTATTTATTTCTATCGCAAAGGTACAAATTTCATAATTAAGCAAAGAAAACTTGAAACTTTCTTTTACTTATCTTGTATTTTTTTTTGAATTATGTGGATGCTTGCATTCCTGCACATCATAGATAGTTCATTTTCTTGCATGAAAATACTTGTAGTATTGAACTATGTTAAATGTCACATATAATGAATGTAATCTTCCTTATAATATAGAACAGTACATTTATCTTACTATGTTAAACAAATATAAATAATATACTTGAGTTAGCCGAAGTTATAGGAAAAAACATTGACAAACAAAATTTAATTAACTGCAAAAATACTATTTACACGAAATAATCTCAAAATACTTTTACAGTAATGTACAGTGGTAACATTGAAATGGAGATAATTATAAATGAAGAATATTAAATAGTACCGTTGTTATATTATTTATAGGTTGACAATGAATTTAATACCAATAGTTGAGGTACGATGTATACATATCTGATTGTATATGTTTATTAGAGGTAAAAACTATACTTTTATATACAATTGTGATCAATAACAAAAAATTTGTTGCATACAACTTTACATTAATTGGCTTTCATTACGGTGTTGTTGATGTACATGTTGAATTCAACATTCGGTACGTGTAGTACACGTATTTTAATACCTTAAATAAGTATTTTCAATGCAAGAAAATGTACTATCCTTATAGGCATACTGTCTACTTTCCAAACCAGAGATGACAAAGCTTCATTTAAAATCAGCACATATGTGAGTTCATACAAGTATCAAATTTTCAATCCACAATTTCCTTCCACATTCACTTCCTATAATAAATTTATATAATTAGAATAAATGTACTTATAATCGTTTCAAATATTTTTTTTTTAAATCACTAAGCATTGATTAAGCCGCTCATAGGCCAAAGCAATTAACTCCACTTTTAGAATTTGTTTAAATTTCAGCATCAAAATATTGGATCAATAGAACATCAATTTGTATGGACATTAAATAATAAGTGATATGACGATGAATATTATTTTATCAACTTTCTCTACATTTTATTTTATGGAATTAATCGATTTAACAGATAAATGGCTTAAGTGTTTCATATAAGTTTTTATTTGTACAAATACTTACTTTGATTTTTTGGACCCCCTGTTACTTCTGTCCGTACTGTCTTCACGTGACCGTTTCTTGCTGTTAGAAGAAGAGTGCGATGACTTGTGCCTATCATGTTTATCATGTCTATCATGTCTATCATGTCTATCATGTCTATCATGTTTATCACTTTTTCTGGGACTATGCGAAAAAAATGAAAAAATGAAGCATATTATTAGTATAATATTTATGAAATAGTAAAAATTGGTGGTAATCACCTGTGTTTAGATGATTTGGAAGGAGACACTTTCTTGTGTGATCCCCCACTCCGCGATCGATCCGTTCTTTAATTATTGAATTATCAACTCAATACAATATCTACTGATGAAACTTATATAAAGGATGTCCTGGTGTTTACTGACCAAAAAAGATTTGCTTATTATTATTTAATTATTCAAGAATTACTTCCAACGGATTATAATAAATAAATTAATTTTTTAATTAATATGCGAATGCAATAGTCAGCGACAATATTTTCTCATCAAGGATTTTATAGATTAGCAAAGCGACTTTTACAAGATAGAATATATTTAATTCTCATAATAATCATGTATGTATTATTATGTAATCGTATTCATCTGACAAAAAACTTTCAACATAAATTTTGATGTAATATTTAGACGGGTAAGCCTAATAACTAACTCATTAGTCTGTTATATCTACTGTTACTTATTTCAATTTCATTTGTTCATTTCTAATTGGACTTCAAATAATATTTTTTTCTTATTTTTACTTATAGAATACGCTCTTGTAGTTTGGCCAGTAAACCCTAAGGCACCCTGTGTATATAACAGTAGAAAATAATGTATTATATATTTTCAATAATTACTTCTTATAATATAAAAAGCTACTTTATATATATATATATATTTTCTTATATGTATGTCGGCGTTAAATTGTATAATTCAGTAAAATCATGAAAACGTAGAAAAGAAAAACATATTCTTCTTATAAATTCATATATTACTTAGTATAATTCTGCTTTCCTTCATATTTAAACACACACACAGGTCAATATAATTATTTCAGAGTTTGGCTAGTCATTTCATGAATTAACGAATTTCACAAAGTAACGCTACATATATAAATATTTTTTTATTTTTTTTATTTAATAATATTTTATTGACCCTAGAGCCTAGGCTCCCTAAAGGCCATTAATTACAGTAAAATACAATATAATGTATAGATAAAACAAAACAAAAATTAAAATTATGTAGTTATTATTAAACTTATCATTATATTAGTAGTAACGCACAGTAAGTAGATAAATGTAAAAAGAAAAAAAAAAGAAAATAGTAAATAATACATAAATAAAAGTATAAAAAAGAAAATAGTAAATAAAAGAAAAATATATATATATACAATTATTGAGTGTGCGCGTGTGTGTGTATACACGTACCTGTGTTTATCTGATGATCTTCTATCTTTACTGCTGGATGAACTTTTACTTTTGGAATTGCTGGAACTTTTGTGTTTCGAATTGTGCCTTAAAATAATAATAAGTAATATATTTTATAATAATATGTTTTATAACAATATGTTTTCTAACAATTTTGTTATGTTCATACTTGTCTTTTACGGGTGAAGGTGATTGTCTACGACTTGATTTCTTCTTTTTACTAGAAGAATTGTAATCATCGCGATAACGACCTTCTCCTCTTTCTTTATCTTCTTCAGCTGCTTCTCGTTCTAGATCTGACCAATCTTTACCAGATTCTTCTGAACTACCCAATTCTTCTTCTGCAAATAAAATATAAATCTATTATGTGAGATAATTCAAATGAAATTTTGTTTTAAAAGAAAATATTTAATTTATCAAATTACCTTCACTATCGGAATGTTCAGATGCTTCTGAATATTCTGAATCATCATCAGATTCTTCTTCGCTATCTAAATCAGATGGCTGCAATGATATTTAAATATTACTTCATAAAAAAATAAATTGAATGTTTGTTTGTCTGTTAATTATTAACAAATTAAAAAATAGAATATCAAACCTCATAAGCATCATCTTCTTCTTCTTCTTCATCTTCGACTTCTTCATTTTCAGCATCACTTTCTGGATCTAAAAATGTCCAACCACCGCTATCGAAAAATCCTTCTGGATCATCTGTTATAGTTTTCATAATTTTTGTCCAATTCAAAGATTGAACTCCTTCTGTATATCTAATATCGCAAGAACTGAAAAAAGATATAAGACAATATTAACAACATATATGTGTATATGCATAAATACATATGAAATAAATAAATAAAACTTACTTTAACCATTCTTTGACATGATCTAACATGTTCATTGGAATGGCATTAACCATAGCAACTTTTCTATGATAATCTTTGAAAACAAAAATCATATCAAAATTTTTTAAGTGGAATTGTACTCTTTCGAAATGAACAAGTTCGACATCTTCCAATGTAATGACGAATGGAGGCTAAAATTCAAAATAAATTCAAATTTCATGTGATATATCGCTAAACATATTGAAATATAAAATTACGTGATAAATGAAAATGAAATTTAAAAACGTACCCATTCAGTGAGATTTACTAAACATCCACTAGTAGGTTGTAAAAGTACAGTGCTTCGATATGGGGCACCAGGAAATCCTAATTCTCTGAATGGTGTATCAAATTCAATTTCTTGTTTGGTCATACCTTCAACCTATTGAAAATATGGATAAATGATAATTAATACAAATAATACAAATTGAATTAATTATTTTCTAAAATGTTACTTTTTCGCAAAAACTTTTAAATGCTGTTTTTAGTTTATGCCTGAGCTCTCGTTCTGATTGTTCTGCAGCAAGATCATCACGATCATGCATATGTTGATGTTTTCCTAAATCTGTAGTGATTTCACCAACTTCTGTATAAAATTGTACATCTACATGTTTCTTTTTACCAAACATAATGGCATGCTAAAAATATAAAATATATATTATAGAAAAAGTATTTGGAATGAGAGTTATTAGAGCAATTTAGTGCTTACCTTTAAATGAAAATGAAGAAGGATTATCATCTCCCCATCGCACGGTTGAAAGAAAGCATTTTTAATATTATTGTACAAAATGTCAACTTTATCGCCTCTAACGGAAGTATATCGAAAACCATTGGTATGAGCTTCTAAGCCTCCTGTCATTCTTTTAGTAACAATATTTGGTCGGATGTATAAGTCTTTTAGTTTTGGATTACCCTTATTTTGTGAAAGTATTAATGTATCTTGTTTTACTAAATCTTCCTTTTCTCTTTCTTCTGCCTCTCTATTCTTGAATTTTTTTTGAACTTCTTTAATCAATCTAAATGCTGTATTCAAATTAGATGAGGGAGCAGAAATTTCACCAGGTTCTTTGGTATTTGTACTGCGATATGTTCTAAAAATATTGCAAAATGATTTTTCATTAAAAATAGTAACGTATTTTTTTTATGATGATTATTAACAAAATTAATATATATATATTTATTATATAATACTAACACTTCCTTTACAAAAGTGGCGTCAGGTTGTGGATACGAGCCTCCTTCGTTACGACCCATTGTTGCACCAGGATGAAAGAAATTTATTCTAAGATACGTGTAGTCACCCTCAACAGATTGAGAAATGTTCTTGATTGTTGATATATGGAAAGGTACAGGAATTCCAAAAATTGGTAAAATTACTGTTTCGTACTTCTTATCTATACACAAAGAAAAAACAAATATTATTAATTTTTTCGCTACGAGCCATCTGTTCATCGTAACATTTCCATTGTACAAGATGCCATATCAAAAGTGTATGCATTACCGTAATTAAAATTGATTAAACATTTAAAAAAACAAAAAAAAAACTCCGTAACAGAGAGATTAATAGTTCCTTAACAAAGCCATTTTAAATTGAAATGCTAATATTATACTATGTTACATCAATTTTAATAGATTCCTATAAATATATAGAACAATTAATAGATCTTACCAACATATAACTTTAATTCTTTCACTTCTGGTTCTCGTGGCATATGACTTAAACTCTTATACGACACAGTTGATTTACGTATTTTTTCTTGTTCTTTTCCTCCAGATTGTTGAGCCAACCGAGCTTTAGCAATTTCATTCAATTGTTGAGCCAACTCTTTTTGATGTTGTTTTCTCTTTTCCTCTGAACTATGTTCCGTTCTTAACTTGGACTCTATAACAGCTGTTCTTTTACCTCTACCCAATATCTCAGGTTTAGGCTCGTTCTCTTTACCACTGCCTTCTTCCTCTTCTTCTTCATCATCTTTAACATATATACCTATATTTTTTACTTTCTTTTTTGAAGGTGTTAAATTTGTAGCAGGCTGACCCTAAAATATCAAAATATCAAATAATTTACTAACATTTATCTCTTGTATATTGAAACTCCTGTTTAAAGAAAAATAATTTAAAAAATTTGACATTACCTCATTGACAATAACAGTATCGCCAATAAAAAGAGCATATACTTTCCCTTCTTTCTCAGTAGCATCTGGATTTGAAAGATTGCCTAAACCTACGTTGATGTTAAACACCATACCCTTCTTTGCCAATGCATGTGTTTTTGGTCCTAACAATAATGAACTTTCTCTGAATTCAATACCCATTGCAAATCCGAAATTTTTAGTCAAGTGATCCAACATATCAGGTTTTTCATCTCTAACAAATTTCACACCTGTCTCATATACATCGCTCAACTTTATACCAGCAACGAGCTTTTTTAATATTTCTTCTTCTAATTGTAAAAGAAAATTGTAATTATCCTGAAATGATTTATATATCATATTTATGTTACACCTATATATATTCGCATTTTTTTAAATCTTAACTCTCTTACCTCTATTGTCTTTGTGGGGTTAACTAATAACGTCCTAACTATATTTGAACAGTAAGATTTGTAACGTGCTCCTAAAGAACAAACGATCACACCAAAGTGGAGAGTATTTTTATCACTAACTACACTAAACTTTAAGGAATAATTTCCACCACTCTGTATAATAGCTGGATAACACATATCAACATGATTTATATCAACTCCGGTAACATATTTTTTATTCGTTATAGCAGTATCCACACCTTCCGCTAGTTTTGAATGTTTGACTTTCTAAAACATTTAAATTTATTAATATTTACGCATACACAAATATTCTTCATAAAATAATATAATAAATATAATGAAATACTTTATCAGAATCAATAATTTCCATAATTTGATCTTTAAGGTACTTAGTAAATACATCAACAGAGACTAAACAAGCTTTCTTTACGGTTAAAATCTCACTTTCTTCTTTTGGGCACATTAAGTATGCTGCAGCAGCACTTACATCGACCTAATTTAATTAAAATTACAGATAAATCATAATCTTTTATCTGTGCATAACGCATTATAAAGAAATAAAATAATAAATTGTACCGTATCAAAAGATTCAGATCTTAAAGATGCTCTCCATGCATCCATGAAGGCACCTGGGTAGTTTTCTTTTGAAAATACACCCAATGTTTTACCTTTCTTACTTTGCTTTATTACATCGATAAGTTTGGTAAAATTAGCTTTGTCTTCGTCACTCTGAAATATGTTCACAAATAATACATACATATTTCCTCAAGTATACTTATATTTAATTAAAATTTATTCTAGATAAGCAAAATTAAGAAATAAAATTAGCATACCCTATCTCTAACAAGTAACATAACCGGAGGCACCCCTGTGTCTTCTATTTTTTGATTCTCCACTTTCCGTAAGAATTCAATTTTATTCTTGCTCGCTAAAAAGTAAATATACTCATCGGCTAAAACCATTATTGTATCTGTAAGCTCGTAACTGAGTAACCATGTCTACAATCAAGCAAATACAATGTAATAATTATATTGTAAAGATATAAAGATGTATACATAAAAACAATTTATAAAATAATTTCTCCTATCAGAAATTATCAAATAGTGAGTCATAAAATAATAAACTTACTTGCAGTGCTGCAGATTTACTATAAACGATATTATCATCTTTACCGACAGCAGAAACTAGACAATCCATTTTACTGAAACTGTCATCAGTACCCGTTTCTCCATCCTAAGAACAAAACAAATTTTGTTATTAAAACATTTTCATTGTTTGGAACTTGGTTGACTGTATAATAAATATAATAATTATCGGCCTTACTTTCCACGAAGCATAAAGACGCTTCATGCGTCGAAAAAACGTTTCTTTGTCAAGTGATACGTTTGCCATATCTTGTTTTCAACTTGCTAAATGTTGCGCACGCTGTAACGAAATCAATTCGACATAAAATTACGATGATGGCTTGTAACGATAACAATGAACAACAAAACATTAATACAATATTAAATATATAAATTCTATTACATTTTCTTTCTCATCTCTCGCGAACCCAAAATGCTATTAAATTTCGTCTTTCAACGAGGATATGGCGGGATTTATAACCAAACCGCAAAATTACAATCCACGAACTACAAGCCACGCGGCGGGAATAATTTTATGCGTAGTGTCTGTTGGTGTCTGTTTTACGGTTTGGAAACGGTCAAGCTATTCCCCGCTCTCATATCGTCAACGGTAAGAAACAACGAATAATACCGGTTATCCGTCATTCTTATTGGTCAATCAAAGAAAGATCTACGATTAGCTCTTGTTTTCTTTGAACTAAAGCACCAATCAGATTCAAAGAAATGTTGACAAAATATTCAAATTCTAATTCGAATTTGTTTTATATTATATTAAAATTATTAAAAATATTTAGTTTTTAATTTTATAATATTTAATAAAAATATTTAATGAACCAATTTTTAAATAAAAAGTCCTGTGCATTTATATATCGTATTATAATACATCAGCCAAATGAACTGATATTGAAAATAATTGAAGAATGTTACCTTCCTTCCGGTGAAATTAACCAATGAATGTAGAGTAATCATAAGAATCAATCACGTTAACTGTGCTTCTATTATTGGATATAAGGAAAAAATTGACCTATATTATCTAGCCTTCATAAAATGTTATAGGAGTTGTTTAATTCTTTTTAATATTCTTAATCTTTCTAAATAGATGACAGTCTATGGTTGATGGTTTTTCTAATATATACGTATATATATGTTACAAATTACTTATAAACTTCTATCTCTTGATAGTTTTATATCGAAGGGTGAAACGTCTCTTTTTACAAAAATAATGTTATAACCTGTTAAGTACAAAATTCTTTAAATAGGTTATTTTATGTAAACTGTTGTATGCCAATAATGCGTCCATTACTTTAACAATGGTGAAATTTATCAAACGTTCATGACAATAATAAGTTAATAAATGTAATTATTTATTTTGATTGTACATTAATATTGTACAAATTAAAGAGTGAGTAAAATGGTGAAACAAATATTGTGGAGTCGTATTTGATTTTTAAATTATTTTCCCAGTGATCGAAATTCATCGTATCGAATAAATACATTGTGGTACAATAATGTTCCTTTTTTATTGTTTTTATTGTTATAGATGGTAAGTGATTGACCATAAGAAAAAAGTAGCCTTAAATACAGAAATATGAGAAAAAATGTAAAAAGAAAAAAAGCTTTAGTAGAAACTTCAATGATTATTAGAAAAATATTTATGCGGCACTGTGGTTCATTCTAACCCTTAAAAATCTAAGACAGTTGTTTTATATCGTATCAACTAATTATATCTGATAAACTCATTAGAGTGTACCACAGCGTATGATGAATGTAAGTATAAATTATTATTATTCATTTATTAAATTATTAAAAAAAAAAAATAATAAAAATTATATTGTTTGTGTGGTTTGTAATCATTGTACATTTAAATATTTGTTTAACTTGAATTGAAGTAATTTATATTCTATATTTGAGAAATAACTTATATTAATTTCTTATACAAATATTATATTTTTACTGTAAACCTATTTTCGTAATACTATATTCTACATTGTTCTGGCACATGGTTGGCATCAATTTGCTTATGTAACCTTGTTGAAATATAGACGAAAAATTTTGATAAATATTCCTCTTTTATCATGTTTAGTGAATGTAATGTATATATTCATATATTTGCATGATATCTATATATTAAAATAAATAACTGTATAGATAATTCACAAAAATATTATAAAATGTTATTGACTAATATATTTTGTAATATAGGTAGGTGGTATAGCACAAAAGTGGTGTCAAGAAGGTGGCTGACACGTATTCAAATTATTGAAATGATTGAAAGTGTATCTCGTAGAGCATTGAGTGGCTCCAGTGGGAGCTACCACGTTCGTGGTGCTGAATTAGCACGAAACCGTAGATTAAAGTCTTTATCTGCAACAGTTATTTTTCTTGATGATTCTCAATATACATTTCAACTGGATGTAAGTTCTCATTAGTTTTATTATTATTTTTCTCATCCAAAAACTGTACATTAGAATATTGAAATTAATGATTTGCAGAAAAGAGCAAAAGGACAAACCTTATTAGATTTGGTGTTCCATCACTTAGAGCTTGTGGAGAAAGATTATTTTGGCCTACAATATTCAGAAAATGGTACTACAGCAACAACCACAGCAACAACAACAACAACAACAACTACTACAACTACAACTACACCAGATACGATGGTAAGTTTTTCATTAATATTATTGACAAATATGAATCATAAATATTTTACTTTAGATATCATTCTTTATCATTTTAGAGATGGTTAGACCCTACCAAACCAATGAAGAAGCAGATAAGAAGTAAGGGTAAAGATCATAATTCCATACTTAATATTTGATTATTTGAATATATTTTGTTTGATAATAATTTACATCACATTAATAAAAATACTTATATAAAATAATTAATATTAGTATATTATATGTGCACAAACACTTACAGGTGTATGAATTATACAGAAATTTAAAATAATTATATATTTCAGGTGGACAATTTTTTTTCAGAGTAAAATTTTATGTATCAGACCCTAGTAAGCTACAAGAAGAATATACTAGATATCAGTTTTATTTACAAATACGAAAGGATATTCTTCTAGGAAAACTACAAGTACCACCAAGTACTGCTTGTCTTATAGCAAGTTATACTGTTCAGTGTAAGTACATTTGTTTTCTTTTCAAATTAATTTACTTTAATTTACATTTAAATAAATAGATCAAATAAAAATCAACACATCTAAATATTATTTTGAATGCAATTTGCAGCAGAATTAGGCGATTATCATCCAGATGAACATGGGCCAGGATATCTTTCACATTTACAATTAATACCAGGACAAACAGAAGAGATGGAGAAAAAAATAGCGGAGTTACATAAACTTCATAAGTATATAAATGATTAATTATTTTTATTAATACACATTTATACCATAAGATATTTAATTATGTAAAGAAATAGTTGATTGAGATTAATCCTTCTAATACAGCTATGTCGTTTGTGAATATGTTTCCGGTGTAGAATATATATATTTTGTTTCTAGAGGGCAACTACCAGCTGATGCAGAATTTAATTTTTTGGATCATGCAAAACGGCTTGATATGTATGGAGTAGAATTACATAAAGCAAGGGTGGGTAACCTTTGGTATATTTTATACACTATATTTAAATATTTTCTTAAGATTAATCTAATGATATCTAATGATAATAATATAATGATTATATTTTCTTAGGATTCAACAAATAAAGAAATACAACTAGGTGTTACGTCAATAGGTTTAGTAGTATTCCAAAATGGTATAAAAATCAATGTATTTTCATGGTCTAAAATTGTAAAAATTTCATTCAAACGTAAACAATTTTTTATACAACTTAGAAGAGAACAGGTATACCAAAGAAATTTCTAAACGTGACTTGAATCTGTGTAGCAATAACGAAATACTATTATTACTCTTGAAATTAAGTATTTAATGAAATATATTATTTTATTTACAGTCAGAAAACTATGATACTTTATTAGGTTTCAATATGCAAACTTATCGTAGCTCTAAAAATTTATGGAAAGCTTGTGTTGAACATCATACGTTCTTTAGACTTCATAGTCCAAAATTACGACCAAGGCGATTTCCACTTACATTAAGTAGCAGATTTACTTATTCAGGACGTACAGAATTTCAAACTGTCGAAGATGGAAAACACAGAGCACGAGTTGAAAGAACATTTATCAGGTAATGGCGAAACAATCAAAAAGTCATAATCATGATAATTATTTTCAGAATTAAGAAATATTTCTTTTGATCATTCCACAGATCTCCAAGTAAACGTTTGGTACATGGTGTTGCAACTGCTCCTATTATCGAAGATAAAGGAAAAATTATAATTCCTCCTGGTAGACCGCCTCGACCTTATGATAATAAGGTACAATCCTTAGGTGCTCGTGAACCTCGACAAGCGTGGGGCGAAGGGAACCAAAGTGACGAGTTAGAAATGTTTCTTTTCTTTTTCTTTCCTTCCTTATATTTTTTCTTGTATTACAATTTATTTTTATTTACAGCGAAGGTGGTTTTTTGTCTCTTAGAGAGGATTTAACAGGAACTCATACACAAAACAATGCATTTTCTCCAATGTTAGGATCTCGGGTACTTAGTTATGCAGATGATGATACAATTATTGAAAAGAATATTTATGATCTTCCTGACTACAGCGAACCAACAAGTTCACCACCTCCGCAGGTGAATAAATTAGATATATATAAATAATTATATTGAATATATTCAATTAAATGTAATGGTATAAACAAAAAAAAATGAACATTTTAGATAATGGAAGAAGGATTAGTTACAATTACATTGACACCCGACGAACAAGGTCGTTTTGGATTTAACGTAAAGGGTGGATTAGATCTTGATATGCCTATTTTAGTATCTCGGGTTGCACCAAATACGCCTGCTGATCGTTACTATCCAAAATTGAATGAAGGAGATCAAGTTAAAATTTATAATAATTTTTTAACCAAATAATATTTTATTGACTAATAATTTATTTAATGGATTTTGTATATCTAGGTTGTTTTTATTAATGGGATTGATGTCAATGGTTTACTGCACGAACATGTTGTGAATTTGATTCGCCAGTCACGTGATTCTGGTACAGGAGAACTTACATTAACAGTTAGACCCAACGCATTGTATAATGCATTAGCTGGAACTGATGAAACATCCGAAGAAGAACCTCCTTACAGGTATATGCAAGGGATTAATCAAAAAAGATCAATATCCTATTTCTAATAATTTATAGGATTGATCACAGTTCATAATACACTTAATAACAATACACTTAATAATTGGTTATCAAGTCTTACATATATAACATATACACTAATTAATTTGGATCCCTTTTGTAGCTAAATTTATAGGTTTTTTCATTATATGTTATAAGGTACGTACCTGATGCACCACATGCAGCCGTTGGTTCTGATGCATTAGCGCAATCCATGTTGCTTCTTGCCGATGGTCTTGCTAGTGGAGCCTTAATTGCACAATACGAACAATTATATAGAAAAAATCCTGAATTAACGTCTCTCGAATCTAAGAAACCAGAGAATCAGAACAAAAATCGTTATCGTGACATTTCACCATGTATGTATAACTGATGTCAGATATATTAATTAATATTCAAATATTTCTTTGTATGTGTGAATTACTTTATATAAAACGCTATCATTATTATATCTAATAAGTTATAACAAATAATTAACATTCTGTTGATGATTACGTCTAGATGATGTTACAAGAGTTATTTTGAGATCCGGAAATGGTAATTACATCAACGCCAATTATGTAAATATGGAAATACCAGGATCAGGAATTATTAACAGATATATCGCTACACAAGGGCCTTTGTCAACCACCGTTGCAGATTTCTGGCAAATGGTTTTAGAAGCTGATAGTACTCTCGTTGTAATGTTAACAACTTTAGTTGAACGAGGTCGAGCAAAATGCCATCAATATTGGCCTGCTGTAAATGAAACTCTTAGTTTTAGAAATCTTACACTTAAATGTACGGTAGAAAATGTAGAAGATACGTTCATTTTTCGTGAGTTTATACTTAGGGACATTAATGTAAGTAGATTTTGTATTATTTATAATTATCAAGAAGAAGGAATTCAGGAATGATTATATTGTTGTGTCATTTATAGAATGGGGAAGAAAGGGATGTAACACATATGCAATATTGCAGTTGGCCAGATCACGGTGTACCCAGTGATTGGAAACAATTTACTACATTTACAGAAAAAGTTAGAGCAGCACGCACTGGCATGGTAGAGCCAGCTGTTGTTCATTGTTCTGCTGGAATAGGCAGAACAGGAGTTTTGGTATTAATGGAAACTGCATTATGCCTTATTGAAGCCAACCAACCAGTTTATCCATTGGATATCGTACGTTCTATGCGTGATCAAAGAGCAATGATGATCCAGAATGCTGTAAGTTATATATATTTATATGTTTATGTATATTATTATTGTTCATTTATATATATTTTGAATCTATCATTGAAACATTGAATTAAAACTTTTTATTTGTTAGTATTATTGTAGGAATATGCTTATTATCATTTGTATCTATTGGTGCAATGATATGTCATAGTATTGCTATTATTCATTGCAGAGTCAATATAGATTTGTATGTGAAGCGGTTCACAAAGCTTACAACGAGGGTATAGCTAAACCACTACCAGAATTCAGTAGATGAAGGTAGATATAAAACACATTTTAATTGTTTACTCTTTAATATCTTAGTAAAGTTACAATTTCTAATCTTGATATAACATAAATTTGTTCTTTTCCTATAAAAAAATTAACTAATACAAAAATCATTAAGGTTTAAGTTTTCGGTGCATTATATACATATATACGCAAGCATGCGTAAATATACATCACTATTGAAAATTTTAACAAATTCATAATATAAATGGTTTATATAAAATTTTATAATTGTTCGAATATTTAAATGCAAAAAATTATTATAAGTATAGAAAAAATCTTTCGGAGCTAATTACCATTCTATGCCTCATATATGAAACAAAAAAAGATATTTAAAAGGTATTATTACAGTATAAAAAAAATGGAACATTTTAGAAAATTTATAACTGCTTTCTAACAAAAAGATACTCAGAAATATAATTTGTAGGTTGCATACATTGAGTATGCATATATTTTCTGCGATAATATTACAATTGTACATGTAATCTCATTAATACAGTGAAACATATATTTTAGATAAATTAAGCCAAAATATTTTAAAAACATTACTATAAGCCATTCTAATCTTAATTTGAATATAAAATTCGTCATATTATTATACAATAATAATTAAAGTATTATATAAGCATAGTATAAGAATTGAAAATTTTAGTAATTGTACATCAGTACTGAAGATTTTGAAAAACGTCCAACTGTTTAAAGTTTAATTATTTTCATCTAACGTAATAATACAATACTTATATAAAATAGTTCAAAAATGTCCAAAATTGTAGTTTATATATATTTCAATATACACTACGAAGTATTAGAAATTTTAAAAAAGCTAATGTACTATTACTTCATTATAATAGTTTTGAAAGTAAACTCATTATCATGTATAATAACTATTTATCTTCAGTATATGAGAAACTTTTACATACACCGAAACAGTAACTGAATCAAAAATTCAAAACATACTGCATATCATATTTACAACAGCAAAAAGAACAAACAAAAATCACATGAAATTAATAAGGTAACATCATTTTTTAACCCACACAATAGTGCCTTCTATGTATGCACTGAAAACTTATGAAAGAACAACATATATATCCATCTAATTTAATATATAGTAAAATTTCCATTGATTATACTTTTTTTTTTAACAATCATAGCATTTTGATTGCTACAATCATGTTAATCATTCAATGTATATTTTTGTATAATTATTTATATTCTTTTGTAACTTATCTTTCAATAATCATGTAAATATACATATATATTGCATCTCCACATATTATTTAATAGTATGATATATCCAAACTATGTTATTAAAATAACAAAAACATTGCAATAAAATATATAAGAATATTAACACTGAGTTTTATAAACATGTGATAAAAATATACTTACAATTAATTCAATAACACACATAGTATCACATATAAAATACTTATAAATTTTACATATTAAACAAAGTAAAGCAATTTACCAAGCAAAAAGAAAAATAAATTTTACTGCGCATTAACATTGATACAGCTAAAATATACGAACTTATAAAATGTAGTATTTTGTATTGTATTACAGAGAGTGATAGAGTTGATTTTACTACATAAATAAAATGTCTTACAATTTTTAACTAAAGTTTTCATTGAAGAATACCGTTGTTTTTGACATTACCTTTACGTATATAATATAATTATAATTAACTAGTGTTAGGACTACAAAGCTTAGATATCATATTTCATGGCAATGTGTAAGATATTTTAGTAAACATAAATATATATAAAATAATTTCTTTTTATATATATATACAATTCCAATATCATGAATTTTAAATATCAAAATATAGATATTGATAATTTATTCTCGTTATTTTTGTTTGTACTTTGAATTGTAAAACTGAGGTATTTTATTATACACTGTTCCAATTCTGTGTTTCTTTCTTATTTTATTTTCTTATAATAATAGACATGCCAATAATTTAATGCAAGCAAATACGTTAAACAGAGTTGTGCAATGAAATTATTACTTATTTAAGCTTTCGTACGATTGGAACATCATTATCATTATCTATCAATGAATAAGTTTGCATAAACAGAATGAGATCTATTTTTCAAACAAGATACTTTCATCATGACATCACTGAATCCGTCGAAGAAGTAAATTACAAGATGATTTACATATCAAAAAGAAAGGGCCTTCTTGTCCTGGCAAATATGTCGATGGAATAATATGATATATTCCAGCTGGTACTTTTTCTAATTCTATATAAGCAAATCCTGGCCTAAAATATAAGATATTTTAATACTTCCCGAAAATAACAAAAAAAAACTTAAGATTAATTAATTTTTCTTAATTATACTAACCGAAATGAACCAGAATTTTTTGATTTAAACATCTCTGCGTTTGAATTATTAACAGTAACCGTAACAATGTCAAAACCTATTTGATATTCTTTAGGTCCTTTTAAAATAATCAATACATAATTATTATCGTTAGTACTTTCCAGATCAAGTTGATAATGCGGATTATTGGGATAAGTTGTATGATTGGAACATCCCCCTGCTGAAATCCCTTTCCATTGTCCATCTGTAATCTGAAATATTTATTTTTCTATGACGTATATATAACACATATATATTGTATACAGATAAAATTATAATTGCGCTATATGAAAATAATTCTAGTAAAATAACTTATAATTTACCTCTTTTTCACATTTGTATAACTGAGGTATTTGCCATAATTTGAAAGGACATGTTGCATATGCACGTAAAGTGTAATATATCGTTTGCGTTTTTTCATATTGTGATATAACTAAAGTATATCGCGTATCACTGTCATTTTCTAATTTTATTTTACAAAGATAATGTGGACTATTTATTCTTATTCCATGAATATATGGCGGTGGATCATCTAACAAAATTTATAATATATTAATATATATATTATATAACATGTATATATTTTGTATATTTACTAATTATCTCATTCACCTGGGTAATACACTCTTTTGCCGTTATTCCGGTATACTAATACTGTAATATATTCTTTATTTTCTCGAAAATCAGCTATATCAGTAATATGTCTTGTCAGGAGAATCCATACTGCTCCTGTCGTATTACTTTGCACTTCAAGTAAAAATTGTGGATTATCGCCAATATTATATACGTCTTTTACTGGGCCTATTCCGGCATTCCACATCCTATAGACAACAAAATTATTATAAAATATTATTTTATTATGTCTTATAAACAGTGCTTTTTCTGTAAAAACGCTTATAATCCCACGGTTTAGATTAAACTCACTGATGAATACAATAAGTATAATTGAATAAACCAGGGTTCCAGTTTATAAGAAAGACAACAAAAAATTGACATATGCTGTCATAGTCAATCCAAAATACTCCGTTATCCGATTGTGATGCAGAGTCTGGATCGTAATTCAATATTTCTTTTAACTCGCGAGTCCAATGATTTGTATCCAGTTCAGAGTAATTCCCTTTCCATCTCAAATACGACCATGGATTTTTCAATTGAAAAAGTCTAACTCCCTAAACAAGATATGACTATTAATATAATAATATAATATTCATTTTTTAAATTGTAAAAGATCTTTATATTTATCTAAGTTACATATTAACACTTGTGTAAATGAAATAAAGATAGACTTACATTTATTTCTCTAACATCTAATACTGCATAAGCATGAGTAGGCACAAGACCTGCTCTCTCTGCTTCAATATCTGACATTTGTCCTGTACCGACTGTGACAAGCATGTCACCCTTATGCAATCTCAATCTTAGAGTTTCAAAGAAACCATCCTTATTAAAATTTGAATCCTCTGATTTGATAGCATACCTTTCAGGTATCCAACCAGTCAAGGCATGTAAATCTATATTCTATAACATATTTTTTAAATGAATGTTACATATGCATTTAATAGTATTTATCTTAAATTAAAAAATATACTGTAATTATTAAATAGATTCATTCGTTTTAAGCAAAATGAAAAACACTTACACTACCAGATCCAGGAAAATCATAACCACCCATTACTTTCATATATGCTTTCTCTAATAAAGAAACCCACAGTTCACCGCGATTGTTAGAGTATGAGCAAAGTAATTGATTGTGTCGATTTACAGGTAACAAATCATCTATTATTACTTTGCGAGGAATACCATTGATATGTAATTTCACCATATACTTTCCTAATGTAAAATTATAGATTTTTTTTTTCATTTCTTTTCATATCAAAATAACGAATCTATAAACATTATCATAAATGATTTTTTACCAAATGGATTGTAAACTGGTTCGTTATTCCTATTTTTTGGATAAATAATAGATGTGATAAGTCTGCGACCAAATCTCTTTTCGTATTGAGCACTGACAGCAAGAGAAGCCACAAATGAACAATCAGATATGACCTGAAATATAATAAAATGAAGATCATAATTATATTATATTTGTATATAACAAAAATTACAATTGTACAATTGTATTTATTAATATTATTAATATAACTTACAGATTGTTGAATGCTGTAGTAACTAACATAACGTCCCATCAACATCTTAGGTTCAGAAAATAATTCTTCGGGTCTACACCATCTTGCAAAAGATGTTTTTTGTTTAGGAGCTAATGCCAATAATCCATCCTTATCAGTAAATGGTATAGCATATTGAAATCTCTCTAATAAATCAACATCCATAAAAGGTACAAATTCTTTATCATTTATATGAGAACTATGAAGTAAAACTTTTTTTTCCTCATCTGTATAAGTAGTACTACCACCTGCTATTTTAAGATGTGCACTATTACCACGGTGCAGTGAGGGTCTTGTTTGATGTCCTAAAAATTTATCTTGTAAATAATGTATATTAAAATGTCTAATAGTTATCTTTTATATGAACAATATTATATATTATAATATAATTACTTGCATTTGTAGTAGTAGACGATTGTAAAGATGGAAGTGTATCTGAAGGATCATCATTAGGAACAGGTTGTAAATTTTGGAGAGATTTGATAATATCATCTAGATCATCATCTTGTTGTTTAATACCTTTTAAAGATTCAGCTCTTTCAAGAGCAAGTCGGATTAAATTATTTAGCTTTATTTTTATTTCAGAAGTAGTTACTTTCTATATATTAAACAGATACAAATACATTTGGGTGCAATTATATTTTGTTAAAAAATATAATTAATTTAAACTTACTATGCTAAGACCCAATTCAGCAGCATCTGTGTATAATTTCATAGCAACATCTTTGAGACCTGCTTCATCAGCATCAAGTGCTTGACTCATCAAAAATTCACATCTATGAAGATCAGATTTTTGTTGACTAATAGTATCATGTATTTCATCTTCCACATTAACTATAAATTTTGCAGTTTAAAATTAACAATTACTTAATATGTTTTACTAGTTAATAATTAGAATATAAATCATTATTTCTATTTGTAAGAATATACTTACTTAATTGTTGAATTGCAGATATTCTTTCTCGATAATCTGCAATTTTCTGATCATATGCAGCATTTAATGATAATCCATCAAGAGATTTTACTGCTACCTCATAGTAATATAGAGCTTGTTTATATTGTCCATTTCTATCAAATTGTACAGCTCTTTGAGCAGCAATTAATGCATTTTCTGGTATGTTAGCCATTTTATTATTAATTATCTCAATGTTAAATCTCACTAAAATTATTTCATATAAAACCAACGAAGAAGAGAATGACAGTTCTACCCAGTCATTTAATGATTAAAATAATTAATGCTCTTTATAGGTTATGTATATATAGGTTATGTACATATATATACATACATGAAATATTACAGACGTAAAAATATTTTTTGGTAGTATTTAGAAACACTTCTATTTAAAGATACCAAATATAATAAATAATTGAACCACCATATACCATTATTATTGGTGTATTATCTAAAACAAATATAAATATATATATATTTAATGATCATTAATTTAATTCTATAAATAGTATTATTGTCTGTCATATAGGTTAACTTTTCATATCCTCTTCGAATTCTTTTTAATGTTTTCATTTATATATTGAATATAATAATAATTATATATATAATTAGAAAATCATTCATTAAAATATATTTACAAGAAACATATTGTTAAAACAAATTCGATATATATACTTTATTTATTTATTTTTATATTATATATAAATAGATAAAATAACATTTTTCTTTACTTCACTTTTAATGTTACTACTAACTATTTGGACTATAAAAACTGAAATGTATATTTTATATATGTATATGTATATATTATTTATGAAAATTTATTATCATTGAAGAGAAGGATTTCCTTTTAAAATAATTTATCATTTCTCACTACTTAAAAATGATCAAAATGAAAATCACAACAATCTAATTTTCCACAAAAATTATTTACGCAAACGCAATAACAACAAAAAACAAATTACGCCATCATTACTCCGCGCTTTACTACATGTTGTTTTGTGTTTACTGATTATATCAACGAAGATATAATATTATACCACAAATAATTAAGAATGATTTGAATTATTTTCAAACGTTTGGCACTCTGGTAGTTGTGCATGGCGTAACTTAAACTTGATCTGCTCGTAATAGTCTTCTGTGACTGTTTTTAAGCGTACGTGTAAACACGTTACTACATTTGGAATCGTAATATGTAACTGCTTGCTATAATTTATTATAAAAATCATAATATATTTTATAATTTTTCTCATCTATATATAGTTCTTAACCTTTGTTTTTTCTTGACAGATACTGTGCCAGCAATTAATTAGGAAATTCGATATATTATAAATTTTGAATGAATATAAAATATATTGCTATTGAATGGTTATATATTCAGAAAAAGATGAATGAAATTTTATTTTATTAATACTTTCAAGGAAAAACATTTATATTTTAGTGTAATCCAGTGTAACAAATAATGTGTTTTGGATAGTATGAATATTTGTATTCTTTTAATAATTTCATAAATAACACAAGTTTTTATAATCATAAAATTCAATAAAATTACAAAATGTGTTGGAAAAGTAGAGGTCAAACAGAAGCAACGGAGTAAGATACAGTCGTTGTTCCAATATCTGAAGATAGGATGGTTTTGCAAAAAGTTACTGGACGTTTTTTGAAAGGTTTCAGTAATGTGGCAATTAAACGATGTAATTGTAATAACAATACTCAAAATCGACTGTATGCTACAGTATCAAGGCTTACACCTCAAGAGGTAATGAATGATTTATTTTCATTTTTGTATATAAGATAAATTTATACAGGAAAAATATAAATATTTTATTTATATAGGTTACTGCTATTTTACAAGCTAATGAATTTACCAAAGAATTTACTGGTTCATCTGTGAAGTATTATGATTCTAATCAATTGGCATCTAATAATCCTATAGAAGATACACGATCTGAAGCACAATGTTTACTGACTAAAGGTAACATAATTATAACAAATTTTTAAGTTGTACGATTAAGTCATATTATAATGAAGTTTAATTTTAACTATAAGTTAAATTAGACTGCATGTAGAATATATTTATAACATTATAGTCAATGTATTAATATAGTCATTAAAGTATTATTTTATATTTATTTATCTTTTCATAGGTTTGTTATTGGGAGTATTCGATGGTCATGGCGGTGGTGCCTGTGCACAAGTAATATCAAAACGGCTGTTCCATTATATATCTGCATGTTTACTTCCTCCTAAGCTATTAAGGCAATATTTGGATTCTATTAACTCCAATAAGGAATTAGAACTATTAAAAACTTTCAATGATAAAGTAGAGTTAGTTTCTGAAATAAAAGATCTTTATCGAGATAGCTTCTTAACATTTTTAAAGGATCTAATGCAAACTGGGTCTACAAAAGAGTTTCAAATGGAAGCAGCATTGGAAAATGCATTTGTCAGATTAGATAATGATTTATCGAATGAAGCTTTATTAAATTTACATAATAAAGATTCAGTACGAACACTCACAGTTGCTATGTCAGGAGCTGTAGCAGCTGTAGCGCATATAGATGGTCCACATTTGCACGTCGCTGGTGTTGGAGATTGTCAAGCAGTGCTCGGAGTACTTTCAGGTACAAAATTTACTTTTTTGTTCTTTACTCCATTATTAAATGATAAAAGTAGGATATATAAGTAATTAGACAATATTATATATTTATGTACAGTCTATATATATATATATATATATTTGTATAAATGTTATATAATTTAATGAAAGTAATAATATAAAAATTAAATTCTATTAAAAATAATTTTTAAACCATCAGAGTACATGTTCGTCTTTATAAAGACATGATAGCTCATATTTAACTGTGCAAAATTTAGATTATTACAAAGAATTTGTGAACTTTCGTGATTATTTTTACAGAAAATGATGTGTGGTCAGCAAAAGTGATGACTACAGAACATAATAGTGATAATCGAGCAGAAGTTGAAAGAATTTGGTCAGAGCATCCACTGCAAGAGAAATCTACTGTGATAAAAATGGAACGACTACTTGGGCAGTTAGCACCTCTTCGTTCTCTTGGAGATTTTCAATATAAGTGGAATAAAATGATCATGAAGCAAGTAGTAGTGCCAATCTTTGGCGAAAATGCAATACCACCAAATTATCATACACCACCGTACTTAACAGCAAAACCTGAAGTAAAGTATCATAGGTTGACACCTAGAGATAAGTTTCTTATAATAGCGAGTGACGGATTGTGGGATTTAATATCACCTTTACAAGCTGTACGATTGGTAGGAGAACATATTAGTGGGAAAGTTACATTAAATCCATTGAGATTACCTCGCAAAAACATGAAATTATCTGATATTAATGAAATGTTACTTCAGCGTAAAGAAGGCTTAAAAAAGAAACCTCTTGATAGTAATGCAGCTACACACTTATTGAGAAATGCTCTTGGTGGTACAGAATTTGGTATAGATCATGGGAAATTATCACAATTGTTAACTTTGCCAAGTAAAGTGGTACGAATATTTCGTGATGATATAACAATAACTGTCGTTTATATGGACTCTGAATTTTTAAGGCACTGCCCACCATGACTACGTATCTTGTTATTTTTCTACAAGTTACAGAAAAAATTTAATCCGTTGTAAATTCTCCCTTTATTACAATGTATAAATTGTTATTTATGGTAATAACAATAAACATGATTTACACGGGAATAATGTTCTGATTACCAGTTGTTTATATTTTTATTTGTTTACATATGTATGCATTTGTGTTTTAACTTGTGACATTTCTGTGTATTGAAATGCACGTTGATTATATTTAAAATAATTAATAATTAAATCTATCTGCACGCATTATAATATATACTATTAAGTAAACATTGAATTTTAGTGAATAGTTTACAGAACAAAATGCATTATAAAGTAAGACGAGTACATTACAGATATTTCAAATCGTTCGTACTTTACGTTGCATTTACTGTAAAAATATATCCATCATTAAATGTTTATTCTTTATTAAAACATCAAAAAGAATAAACATTTAACCAAATAAATCGTAATTTGGACTTACGTATCTATCATCTTTTTTGTTCTTTCATGTAAGTATATAAATGAAATAAGAAAAATAGAATAAGTTTAGTACTTTATACTTAATTTGTTAGATTTAATTATAACTTTTACAGGGTAAAACATTATACATTTCCATTATACTGAAAATTTACTTCTCTGCTTTGCATATTAGAATGAACAGTAATCTAAATCTTTTATAGATAAAATTTAATAATTGTTTATGTCAAAATATAATTCATTTTGCATTTTATATACTAGTGCATAATAATAAAAAATTGTAGTAAATATTATAGATTGTTAGCCTATGGTGAATTCATCATTTTTTCTATAATGAAATAGAGAGAGACAAAAGATAAAGGAGTATGCACTTCTTTTTAGATATCTTTATACAAACACTGTTAAGTATAATCGTTTCTCAAAGATTAACAAGGCAAGCACGTATAACTGAAAATATGCTCTTATAAAGAATTAATTTACATCATAAAAAGTATCCAAGGATCAACCTTCTTGTCCAAAATCTTCTTTAAACTTTTCCAGTTTTGCCATATCATCTTCATTTACTGTTGGACGTGTCGTTGCTAAGGATTTTTGCATATCTCTCTGAAAGTACGAAATGAGTAATATTAAGTAGATCACATAGATACTGTCTAAATGAATTTTGCACAAGAACTATTATGTACCATGGTTACAGGAGGAATAAATAATTTATCGCCATCTACTTCCATCCAGCTCATTTCAATAGCATCCGGATCTCCAGGAGAACATGGTGTGAGTAAATCAGTTACAATGACGGATGGATCCTTTGGAGATGGCCCTCTTACTTTTTTAAAGTGAGTGGCTGTTTGAACTTGTCTAACAGGTTGCATGAGAGAATCCCTCACAATGATACTTATATCTGCTCCTGAATAACCCTCTGTGGCAGCTGCTAATTTTTTGAAATCATCATCTGATAAACAATGCGCTGTACTTCCTAAGTGAAGTTTAAACATAACAGCACGTGCTTGTTCTTCGGGTAGTGGAATGTATATTCTCTTTTCAAATCTCCTTCTAATAGCAGAATCTAATACCCAAGGTATATTAGTTGCACCCAGGACTAATATGCCATCATTATCTGAACCCACTCCTACAATGAACATATGAATTTAAAAATGTAAACCAAGTCTTAAATTATATTACATTATTCCAAAGAAGTTCCTTTATACCTTGCATTTGCACTAAAAACTCAGTCTTAATTCTTCGTGCTGACTCAGACTCATTATCAGAGCGAGATGAACAAAGTGAATCTATTTCATCAATGAATATAATACTTGGCTTATGCTGACGTGCTAAATCAAACAAATTCTTCACAAGTTTTTCAGATTCACCTAACCACTTGCTTACCAAATCCGAAGACGAAACAGAGAAAAATGTAGAATTGTTAGCCTCTGTTGCCACTGCTTTTGCTAAGTATGATTTACCTGTACCCGGAGGCTGCATTAAACAATATATAATATTAATCTCTAATCATTTATACAGATTTCATGTTTTAAATTACATATACGTTGAATAAACTTACCCCGAAAAGTAAAATACCTTTCCAAGGTATACGCTTTCCTGTAAACAAATGTGGAAATCGTATTGGCAAGATAACAGCTTCTTTCAAGGCCTCTTTTGCCCCATCAAGACCAGCAACATCGTTCCATTTGATATCTGGCTTTTCTATAATAATTGCTCCTTCTAATTTAGTTTGAAGTTTTTTCTTCTCGGGGTCACTATCAGTATCACTGTCCCCACTATCACTTTTTTTATCTTCTGTCTTTGCATTATCTTCGCCTGCTTTTACTGGTTTCTTCTTACTTTTTTTCAAGTATGCCTTCAATGTTTCTGCTCTTTCAAGATATTGCAAGCATCTTGATCTTATACTTTCTTTAGCTCTATCACCTTGTGCTTCGTCTAATTGATATTTTATTATTGTAATATTAATGGATAAGTTATTTTAATAACAGAATATATTGTTAGAGAATAAACATACATTTGATAGAGTGAAGAAAATATTCCACAGCATGTTCATATAATCTAAGTGCTTCTTCATAATTTTTCTTGCGATCTTCCTCTGTAGCTTTTGTCACCAGCTCAATAGCTTTCTGCAAATATTATAATAAAATTAATATCTCTCAGCATTATATTTAATTTAATATTATAATCTTACCGCCAGTATAGTTCCTGCAGCCATAATGGTAAAGGATGAATTGATTTCTAACCTTTACTTAGCTGTATAGTAAAAGAAATGTTAATCTTACTTCTTTATTACGAAATACTACTAATGTCGTTCCCAACCAAATAAAGAAAAGAATTAGAGAATATACAGGCAAGATATAAAGTACACACTTTTCTACATATGCAATAATATAATTTAAAAAATATTATAGAACGTTCCAAGATCCTATGTTAATCCTCAACCTTCAAAATTCAGTTGTCCAACGTCATAATCGAATGTCATACTTCATGTATATACGAGTGCATATACAGCCGTACAAATCTGAGATCACAATCGTGATTAATTATCAGGAAGTTACGATTTTAAAGTTACTTAAAACTTTATATATTTCGACGTATTTCTTTCTATTATCTCTACATCGATGCTCACACTAACAGAATAAACACAAATATATCTCGAATCTGGAATAAGAATTAAGTTCATATATGTATATGTAAAAAAAATTGAATATACATACATATATCACTCAATATAAATAAATATATATATATAGATAGATAGATAAATAAATTAAACCGTTAATGGTGATAAAACAATTAATTACATAGGACAATAATAAGTACTTTTAGTAATTTCAAAAATATCAACTTCTACAAATATGACAGTTAAATTTGCTCATTGATGAGAAAACGAGGATATTCTTAGACATTGCGTTTAGTAACATTTTAGGGATATTTTTTTTTGTAGTGGTACTGATTTTACCAGATTTCTGCAATATCAATAGAGCTTTATTACATGGTAATATCTAAAACTTATTAGCACAAAAAAGTTGGCATAGAACTGCAACAGCAGAAAAAAATGAATAAATGCTCTTAATTTCTCACTAATTGCTCAATCAAAATCCATAATTGCTCATTTATTAATAATCGAAAAATCGAAAACGTTTTTTCTCATTTCTAAGTTTTCTATTGTTTTCTCTTTTCAATCAATTATAATTTTTCTTAAAAATATATTGTACATACTTAAACTTTATTATTTCACTAAAATATGAATGACTATGAAGACGATTATTTAATTCAAACGGTGATTTAGTAAGCTATTCGAGTGAGCCACTATAGTGGCCCATCGACCTGGAAAAAATAATCGCAAAAGCCACTTTAGTGGCAGGCCGGCTAAGGCCTGTATCGGTAATTGCAGTGCTCTACTCTTATCTTCTCGACCGTCGGTAACTGCCATCGTCGGTAAATGCCACCGTCGGTAACTGCCACCGTCGGTAATAGTAGACTTAAAATTTTTTTTTACTCTACGTCGGTAATATTTTATATTTAGATTTCTGACGGTCAATATTATTAAAGTACAAACTCTCATTAAAAACGGTCGATATTTTTTGTGCAAAGTCGGAAAGTTACCGACGGTGGCATTTACCGATGGTGGCATTTACCGACGGTGGCAGTTACCGACGGTGGCATTTACCGACGGTGGCAGTTACCGACGGTCGAGAAGATAAGGGTAGAGCACTGCAATTACCGATATAGGCCTTGGCCGGCCTGCCACTAAAGTGGCTTTTGCGATTACTTTTTCCAGGTTGATGAGCCACTATAGTGGCTTACTCGAATAGCTTACTAAATCACCGTTTGAATTAAATAATCGTCTTCATAGTCATTCATATTTAAGTGAAATGTTAAAGTTTTAGTATGTAAAATACAAATACGATTACAACAGATAATACAAAATGAGGAGTTAATAAAGAAGAAAATAGCATTGATATGAAAATAATTGAATCATCGTTTTCTCTAAAATGGTAATTTCTCATTTGGTTTTTGCATGATAAAAATAAATGTAATTAATTATTTAATTTAATGTTAGTATATTTTATTAGTTTCAATTTCGTACAAAAAGAGTTTTCTTTACATTTCTTTAATGAGAATCTGTGATGTTAAAAATATATAAGATTTAATTTATAAAAAATAAACTAAAAAAACGTAGTACGTTCTTCTTAAGCCGTTGCTGTGTGTTGATAATCCATCTGATATCTTATGATTATCCTCCAATTATCAGGACATGACTCTACTTATTTCAGCTGGATGGAGCCCTAATTTGACGTTCAAAATCAGCGTCAAGCGTTACCATGGGGTTGCTCCCTAATAGGAGTTTAGAAAAATCTTCTTCCAAGAGATGCATATGCTCTACTGCTATTATAAATTCCTGTTAAAAATTAAAGTATTAAACAAAAGAAATATAATTTAATTATTATTTTAGAACAATTTCAAATTATTACATACATTTTGTTTCTTCAAATTATCTATAAGTAATAATTGCTTTTTAAACGCTTGAAGTAATTCTAAACGTTGTCTTTCTAAATGTTTTATTCCTTGCCTTTTATCTTCTTGAATCTGTCTAATTTGATCTCGTAATTCCTGTATACATAAGTAAAAAACATAAAAAAGTGATTTCATTTACATTTATAATAAAAATATACATTTATGTTTAATATTTGTAGTAAGAAAACATACATACTTTTTCTTCAAGATGAATAAATTTAATAGTATTTTTTAATTTCTCATTTTCTTCTAAAGATCTATTTAATCGTAAGTCATAGTTATTTAATTGATGATTTAAAGTCTTTATCTCTTTTCTTAGTTCTTCTACATCCTAAACATTATGTTAAAATTAATATTTTACAAGATAATCGCATGCACGCAATCCAAAAAATAATAATTTATACCTTTTTCAAATTTGAATTTTCAGTATTCAAAGCTAAATTCTGATCATGTAAATTAGAATTGTTATTTTCAAGTTTTGTAATTGTTTCTTTCAATAATGTTATTTGTTTATGTAATTTTGACTTGCAACAATTAAGCTTTTTATTTTCATTTTCCAATTTCTCGCAATAATTTACCTGCAATTATTGAGGGGGGGGGGTGTGTAAATTTAATTATACTTAAAAATGAAACAATACCTTTTCTATAAAATTATTCTTTCGAACTGGCATTACCTTATTTTTATATTCAAGTTGAATCACTTTAAATTCATCATGTAGCATATTTAGCTTTGTTTTAAGAAAATTAATAAGAGCTTTGCTCTCTGCACCATTTCCTTCATATGAAACAATCTCGTTAACTTTATTGCCTTCATTTTGATTTTGGAAATTTGAAACGTTTCTAATTAAAAATTTATATAAAATAAAAAACTTATTATATGATGCATAAAAAAAATTTGCAATTTTATTAACATAAACAAAACATTACAATAATTAATTAATATACTTTTTAATTGATTCATTACTATGGTAAATGTATAGATATCATAATAATATAATATAATAGATAAATTATAGTATTTACCTATACATTTTCTTATAATATTTATTATACACTTACTGTTTTAATAAATTTGGTGTTTCTTCTGTTAAAGTATGTAACGAACCATTATTTAATTTAGTTGTGACATTTGGAAGTAATTTGTTATTTATAATCATTGAATATTGTACATTTTTTATATCCATATCCTTAGTATGAGGTGTAACATCATTCTGTCTGGACGATTTATTATGATGAATCTGTTGATCTGCAATAGATTTAATTTCTTCCAAAACATGACGCGTTTTTATTTCTAATTCTTTATTTAATCGATGTAATTCTTTTTCCTTATTTAATAGTTCATCAGACATTTGTATTGTTATAAGACACGCTACTTAATATATATTCTATTGATCACAAAACTTATACAATTATTATATAGCCAATACTATAGGAAATTATTTGTTGATACACATACTATATATTTAAACAATATTTGTATGGCTGCATAGTACTCAAAACATATGTGACACGTGACTTTAATGACAGCTGTGGAAAAAAAAGAACTAGAAGGAAAGATTGTTTTTCTAGTGTTTAAAATTTAGTACTTTTTTAGTTTCGAGAGTTGTCATCCTTGTTTACATTTAATTTTAAATTGAAGGCGGCAGTTTTTCGTTTTCAAACAATTGATAGTGTCGTAAAGCTATCTTGTATATCGTAACTAAGTAAAAAAGAAAGATTTATACGAATAAATCATAAATCCATTGTCTATTTGAAAATATTAATATGACAGCACGTATTATTTTACAAGGTATATTCAATTGTATTTATATTTGTATAAACAGAAAAAATTATGCATTGTGTTTTTATTATATTTCATATTAAAACAAGACAATTTTTATTTTATAGTATTTGATCAATATCAAAAAGCACGATTACTTTTTGTACAATCCATTGCTAATCTTGCATCAAAGCCTAACAATATTGAATGTTTGGAAGCTGCTGGTGTTATAAAATTGCTTAAACCTTTGTTATCAGATGTAGTCCCTTCTATTCAGCATATGGCTGCAATTGCATTGGGTAAATTGGCGAATCATGATATTAACTTGGCACAAAATATTATTCGAGAAGATATTTTACCTCGTTTGTTGCACAATATAGAAAAACAAAATGTACGAGCTTGGTGAATGTAAGCACTTAATACTTAGATAGTTTCAAGTTAAATTATTCAAATTAATTATAAAAAATTATTTCAATTTTCTCAAGTATATATATATATAGAAATAAGATTATTATTTTTGCAGTAGTTATATATGCATTTTCATAATTATTATATCAGTTATATACAAATATAATCTTTTTTTTAAATAAATTGTTATAGAAATTTTATAAAAAGGCAGCATTGTTTATATTACGTGCTATTGCAAAACATTCACCGGAAACAGCATCAATTATAGTAAAAATGAATGGACTAGATGCAATGATTATATGTTTAGAAGATTTTGATTCTGGTGTTAGAGAAGCAGCTGCTTGGGGATTTGGATATATAGCTAGACATAATAAAAATTTAGCACAAGCTACTGTAGATGCAGGTAAGTATAACATATTTGAAAGATTGTAAATTTCTAATACTTGTTATTATTATATATTACTCAGGTGCAGTACCACTCCTTGTTTTATGTTTGCAAGAGCCAGAATTATGTCTTAAACAAATTAGTATATCAGCCCTTTGTGATATAAGTAAACACAGCAAGGACTTAGCTCATACTATTGTGGATGCTGGTGCCATTCCGTATTTATCAAAAGCATTATCTAATCCTGATGTCAAGTTGAAGGTTGATTAATATAATTTATTACAAGATTTTTAAAGATTATATTCATAAAAAACTTTTTGTCCAGCGACAAGTTCTATCAACATTAGGGAGCATAGCAAAACACAGTGCAAATCTAGCAGAAACTGTTATAGAGGCAGAAGTATTCCCAAATGTTTTATTACACATGGGTCATCCTGATGAAAATGTAGCTAGAACTGCAGCAATTCTTACCAAAGAAGTTTGCAAGCATACTTCTGAAGTAATTCTTAAACTGTATTAAATTTAATTCGTAAACTTTCATTGAAGTTAAATTTACACTTAAGGGTATTTAATTTTTCGTATTTGAATCTTATTCTTTAGCTGGCACAATTGATTGTCAATGTTGGAGGTATAGGTGCTTTAAATGAATTAATAAATACATCAAAGTTGACAAATAAACTACCAGCAATAATGGCACTTGGATATATTGCTGGACATTCTGATCAATTCGCTACTGCTATTATTGGATCGATGGTATAAGAAACAATATAAATATAAAATATATATTATATTATATTATATAGTCATATATTTAAATACACTTTGCGATTATTACAGAGTGTTATTCAATTGGCTATAATCTTAGAAAATGAAACTGATGATCATATACTTGCTGTAACTGCTTGGACATTAGGTCAAATAGGAAAACATACACCAGAGCATGCAAAATCAGTAGCTGATGCAGATGTTCTTTCAAAATTATTAGAAGTATGTAAGTTCTTTAAAAAAAATTATATTTATAATTAACCTGGTATATCTATTCTATATTTTCTCTTTTTTATTTTTATTAACAGTTCTATATCAATCCAAAGAGTTCGGATGATCTAAAACTAAAAAGTCATACATCATTAAAGCAGATACTTCAAAAATGTTTGCATATTGAAGCGTTAGAAACACTCCTCTATGATGCTCCTCCAAATATTTTGAGATATGTACTTCGACAATTTAGCAAGGTAATTTCTAATAATGCTATAAATATTTTTTGTATGTTGATAATATCTATAAATTGGTGTTTCATACGTAATTGTATAATCAATTGATTTGAAGGTGTAGGTATCGAACCACATTACCGGTTATTAAATATAGTGTTAATGATTTATTATTTAATCTATACATATCAGTGAAATGTGTACAAATGATGTGTTTTACAAAGTGATGATATATTATTTTCCAATTAACATATAGACATAAGAAAGGTTTTATTGCCTTTTGTCTATTTTACATTGTGTTGATAATCAACATAAATGTTTTTATTTATTTGTATATAATGGGCTTATGGTAAAATCTGTATAAGATGACTTGCTTTCATATACATAAGGTAAAATATAATATAGAAGTGAATTGATAGATATTCATTAAACTATTCATATATAAATCTTTCGCTCTACGTAAAAATTGGTCAAGCAGCTGTATAAGTGTGCTTTTATTGTATATATTTATGCAAAAAGATATTGTTTCTTTTTAATTTATAACATAATCCTTTTCTAATTGCTAAATACAATTAACTCCACCTTAGATGTAATAACTGAAAAATATTCGAAATTTATAAATTATTTAATTTTTTTCATATTATTAATATTTCTTCTATATTTTTACTTTTAACTCTCATAAATAACTCGGACTAATATGCTGACATTTAATTATCTTAATAGAAGATGTACTTTCAAGCTATTAATAATAATTAACAGGATTTACAGATATGCTATATAGTTTTTTTTGTTTAATAATTTTATAATCAACAGCAAATAGAGAAATTTTTAATTACACAAACATATTTAGGTTTTTTTTTCTCTAAAATTTTATCTAAGTTATAGTATGGCACATTTGAAGTTCCAAAAAAGCACATTTCTCAGTCTTTCGACATTGAATGGTCATCTAAAATTCAAGGATAATTTGTTATTAATTTTCTTTTTGTTATGTGTATAATACTATGTATTAAGATTTGATGAAAAATGTATGGAATGTTTTTCTTACTTAACTATACCCTATTGCCTTCTACTACTTCAACTATTATATTTTCTAATGGCAGTATTTTGTATAAAGAGAAATAGTATACAAAACGTACAAAAATGGAGAGACAAATATTAAATAAGCCTCAAAAGTTGTATATAGTAATGAACTGTTAACAAAAAAGACTTTGATTTAATATTTGTATGAATCAGCTTCATTTGCTATATCAAAGTATATTGGTGTTTTATTATTTTCCATCATTTTGAAAATGTAAAAATGATTAATTGTAATAGAAATAGTACGGTATTATAATTCCTTTTAGTAAAGATTCATCATAATAATAGCACAACCCCGTGTATATAATTTTTTCTCATAATATACATATATATATATATCACTGGTATAAATTTATTTAATCAGTAGTTTCATCTTGAAAAGATTAAGACAAAGATTAGTCTGTTGCAGAATTAATTAGTTTTCCTTTTTTCAGATCAATAACTCTAGAAAAATATTTACTATTAAAAGTAATATTTAATATTTAAATTTATCAAATTTTATTTTATTGTAAATTTTAAAGAATAAAACATTAAATTACCATTTAATGAATTATTACCATTTTATGAATTGCCATTTAATTGAATTTTTTCACCAAGAAAAATATAAAATATGTAATAATAAAATAATCCTAGCGCTCAATTAAATGAATATCATAAAGCATAGATCATAAAATTTAAAAAAAGAGTTGCATAATATATATATATATATATTTTACTGCCAATTTACCAAACTTTATGTCTTGTAACATGTTCAAATCGTATGGCAAATAAACCAAATATTCGATTCAGAGCATGCAATCTGTCCGAGTATTTCTGAAAAAGGAAATTAACAATATTATTCTTTCATAAAAAAAAATATTCTCCTTCTATAAAAGCTACATTTAGTAATAGGTTGCATTATTATGTGATTTCATTGATTCTTAATTAAACATTGAAAATTACGTTAATATCTTTAATTTATATCATGCATTTCTGGTTCTTATTTCCAATTTATGTTACAATATGTAAAAATGCATGAAAACTTTGTATCTTTTAGTATGATATCTCTTTGGCAGTTACCTTCTTTGGTATATTTTTATTCCTTTGAAATTAGTAAATAAAAATGATAAATAAACAAACTTTGGTATTATATAGAATATTTTCTCCGAATGTATATATATAGTATTATAATGTAATCAATTACAAATAGTTATAATTTATATTTTGTCTGATTATGTAGATGCTATAAAGTGAGTAGAATAGAAATGAATAATAATAATAATAATAATAATAATGTTTTAATGACGCTGAAAGATATGTGCAATGATAATATTAATAAAATATTAAATAATACAAATATTTTGCCAAATTACTAATAAAATTAAATAAACCATTCATTCATCTGCTTCATCGTTAGGTTTTATACTAGCATAACTATTCATGTTTCTATTCACTTTTAGCATCTTTAGAAAACTGCCTATTACCAATATAGTTTTTCTATGCCTTCTGAAGATTCCAGCATAAAGCTCTTCGCGTACATCCCTTCTATCACTAACATCAGAATCAATACTTGAAACTGAAACGACTGAAGGTTTGGCAGAGACAGGTTGATGATAATTATGTGTTTCACCCGTATTGAGAATAACACAATCTGGATTGTCTTTCATGTTGACTAACAATGATAGTACTGCTTACAGAGTTATACACTTTTATCACCTTCTTTGCTAAAGTATTCTCTAAAAAGAATCACTTTTAATAAACACTCATATCTCTTTGATTATAATAAAAGTTATAGTATTTTCCTATTTTCATAACAAATAATTTTGACTATTTGAATTTACAACTACTTCTGTTCATATAATGATTAAATTATAAATCTTTTTAAGATTTAAAACTTATAGTTTTTTAACATTCAACAATAGATATTAGATATAGATATAGATTTTATAAAGTTTAGGAATAAAATACTTGTGTATATTTTAATATATTTCTACACTGTAATTAGCAACTAATTAACTTACAGATGTTTTGTATAGGTGCATATATATGTGCATATATATATACACAAATCACACACACATAAACAAATATACACAATATGTATAAATATTTTAATAATATCACTATAACAGAGATGTATCTCTTCCCTCTGATCTGAGTGAACTGATTTTGTAAGATACGTTTATGCGCTTATATAGAAACTTCTGGTTAAATTTAAACGGTATGTTATTTGTTACAAGATTTGAATATCTTTCGTAAATTTGAAAGAACGCTACTCGACTGTTGCAAATATAAGGCAGTTGTCTCGTTGTCGGTGCTCTGTGTACCAATGGATCTTGGTGTTTAGTAGAATATAATCTAATTTGATTTCTTCAGGTGATTCAGTCACTGTACTTTATTGATTTGACATACGATGTACATTTTATAATGATATCTATTCTTTATTTGAATTTTTCTTCAATTATACGTATGACGCACTTCTTCATCAAAATTGTTATTCGTTGCTTTTTTTTTCATAATGTTGACGATAGATTTATGATAAACGTAACTATCATATAGAATAATGTTTGTATAACAGCTCTCTCTTATTATTTTGTATTGTTATCTTTTCACGGTTCACCACACCGTTTTTTCTTCATAAATATCCTCACTAACGTTAAAGCTGTAATTTCTTTTTCTTTTCAAATTTTTCTCTCTGCAAAGTTAACAAACAAGATGAGATTAATGATGACGAATTCTAAATAATAAATAACGCAATATACTATCTCAAACGTATACGTAATATTTATCACATATACATGACGTATGATAATCATATTTTTATTTGCCATTTATTTCCAATTTTATACTCTTCAATAAATGGATAGATCATGTTTTCTTCATAACATCCTAGTCGTGTAAAAGCAAAATACGTTATTTAAAAATTTTATTTACACCTGCTTTTCTAGTTCTGATTTACGATTTACATAATGGAACATGCTATAAACGAACTTTAGTAAATATATCACTCTAACAATCGCTCAACTTTTTTCAAAGAATTATTTCTTAGAATTTTATTTCCTTTTCTTACATCAGCATCTCTACGATTTACAAAGTAAAAGACTATTCGATAAAATGATAAGAATTGTTTCGTAACTGTGCATGATATATGATTAAGCTTGCTAAATTTTCTTCGTAAATCAAGAACTAAATGTATCTTTTTTGTAATAGTTTCAAATAACGTTACTTTCTTTCTTATCAAGAGAAAGGCAGATTTTAATAATCCTTCTTATAAAATATTTCAATAAATTATACTCATCAAAAAATTGAATTTTAAAAACCATTTTATTTAATTAGTATTCATAATTTTGTTCGTTTAGACTTTAAGAACTTGGTTTTTTTCCTGATAATTCTGTATATTTTATGAATCATCTTAAAAACATATAAATCGCTTAATTTTACTTTTAATGTTTTATACTTAAGACAATTATTTAGGTCAGAGATTCCAAGAGTTTTATTTTTAGGTCCAACGTAATCAAATATATATATTATCTACATATATACATTTATATGTAGATAATAATAATAATAATAATAATAATAATAATAATAATAATAATAATAATAATAATAAATTGTGTAGCAATAAAAAAGTTGTTTATTTCATATTACATTTATAATTCTTTGATTATTTTTATATAATATATTTATTCTAATCACGAGTTTATATATATATATACCGTATTACACAAAAGCTTTAATTTTTGGAATATTTATATTTAGATATTGCCATATGATGCAAGAGCAAGACGATTATTTGCTACATCAGGAGCATTGAAAAAAGTGCAAGAAATACAAGCTGAACCAGGTTCAATACTTATGGAATACATAATGCTTATCAATTGTTGCTTCCCTGAAGAAATTATAAGGTATTTTTTCACATATATAATAATCTATCAAACTATTTTTATTTCTTTTCACAATTAAGCCAATCATATGCCAAATTGATTAACTTCACAAAATAAAAAGTAGAGAAAATTTAGAAAATATTCAGGTATATAACATTATTGTATCATTTATTATATTGAACGATTATAAAATTGTTCTTATTTGGTAGTGGTAAACCTAATTATTAAGTAAATTTATTTAAAGTATAAAAAGATAAATATTGACCAAGTACTTGGATAATAAAATGTTAAGTAAACACTAAAAGTAGAATTAAGCACTTTGTTTGTCAATGATTCAAGTGTTATAATAATTATGATTTCTTACATAGTAGAGATCTTTACATTGAAGATAAGGCTAGTAGATATTATAGTACTACAATACTTGATGCAAATTGTTATTACTTTACGTTAATCTATCATTACAATATTCTTTGATCTCTACGCTTCCTTTTTCTGCAGAGTTTTATACGAAAAAAAAACTCACTAATTGTAAAATCTAAATAATATGAAAGTATCAATCAAAGTTTATAAAATTCAAACTTATAATCAAATTAATCTGCTTTACTTGATCTATGTCCTTACATTTAATCATATTATATTAACTGAATTTTCATCAACTATGACTTGTGTACTTTGTATTTTATAATATTCGAACGTCATACATATTTTCAAACAAATTCAATATTTATACAGTGTGATAGTGAATTGCAACCAAAAACACTAGTTGCTTTTTTGACATAACCCTTCTAAAATCTATTTACTCACCGAATTATTTCAAGAATTTCTTCTTAATTAACGCTAAATTAGATCTCGTAAAGTTGTTTCCACTATTAGTTCGTGCAACAAACCACCTGTTTTTTTAGTCTTACATGGATCTTAGTTTAACATAAGTCAGTTTGTTAATGTACGAAGTATCCGCCATATTGTCGCACAGCTGATCTTATTGAAATGAGACTGCAGTGGATCAATAACACAGGTTAACAGCCATTTTGCATTTGATGTATTATATATTAATTAATACGTAGTTCTGTGCGTAAGATTTAAATCTGCCTTTTAAAATGTGTTAGCATGTCAGGTTTTTGTGAGTATAATTTATAGATTTTTATATATTTTATTTTGCTTTCGTTATTCTTTTATTTACGTGTTTATCTTTCTTTTTGTTCTTTTGTTGTTTTTGTTTTGTATGTTGAAACACACATGATGCAATTCTTATCAATCCTTAGCTAAACATGTGTATTATGAGTTTGTTTACCTCAGTTTGTTGTGTTTATCTGCATTTTCGTGTTTCTTTAGAAATAGCAACTAGTAAATTTCGTTGTGTAAACCACACGAACAATTGTTATCATGTGTGGCGGGAATTTCACTCTAAAATTCAAAGAAAGCTAATCACTGATTTAATTAAGAAGGCATATAACAATAAATTTTCATAAATAATTATATAATATAAGAAATATATTATATATTATATTATAGAATAATTTATCAAGTAGTTTTTATTAGTGTAATTTAACATTATATAGCCAAATTTGTTGTGTGTGACTTTATAGTTATATCTTTGTATAAAAATATATACTATCTGAGGGAATAATGGAAAATATCTCAATCTCTTAATGCAAATTAATTATTATAAATAAATAAAAATTATGACTTATTGTTCTCTTTTTTTTTTATAGATATTATTCACCAGGATATCCAGAAACATTATTAGAAGCAGTGGAACAGTATCAACCAAAATGTCCTTCCTTATTATCTTTAGATCAAAAAATGTCAGATAATGCTGATTCTGCCTTTTTTATCTCAACGTATGGAGAATAAGATTAAAAACAAGATAATATTACCCATATGTGAGAAAGATTCGTATTTGAAAAATATTTTAGTTATTCTTATTTAAAAATATACCTAAATTAGAAATAACCTAATATAGAGATACACACAATAAATATCAATATTTATACAATTAATAAAACATATAATAAAGAGACCTTTTGCAATCTTTTAAGTAGCTTATGAATTTCTTGACGATAGAAGTTCACTAGCTTCGAAGCAATAAAATAGAATATGCTCTTTTATTATTTTAATCGTGAATCCTGGGGATTTTTGATGTTATATACATCAAACGCCAAATTGTCCATTGACTTTTGTCCATTCTGTACATTCAAACGGAAGTAACAGACAGTATCTGCACTCCTAATGCAGACAAGACACTTCCGGCTTCATTCTTCCAAATGTTATTTATTATATATCATTTGACTCGATTATTCATTAAATAAAAAATAAATACTAGATCTTACCATTTTAGTATTAAAAAAAGCGCAAGAAATATTTGAGATTTTTGTGAATGCAGTGTTGCATGTTGGTTGACCGTCTCGTTAATATAAAGAATTTAAAATTCTAACCTGAAATTTTGAAATAATAATCAGTAAGTATTTTCATATCAAAATTTATTATATTTTATGATGAAACATTGACAATTTAATACTTTTTTATTAGACAAACTACTGTAGCAATAAATTTAATGATATCAGAATATTTTTATTTTAGGAAAGAAAATGTGCACATGTTAATTGAAAATTTATACCAAATATATTTCCAATATGAACATAAACGCATTAAATTATGCAAAAGCTTCTACAAAGTGCAATCAAGAATCAAATATGTTTTCAAAGAAAAGAAAACTAAATTCATATGATCCTAAAGAAGAAGCTAGGTAATTTTAATTGTATTTTATTTGTTAGCATGTCAGAGATAATTGTTTAACTAATGAATAGTTATATATGAAATTTATTTTAAATCAAAATTTGCTGATAAAATTATAAACAAAAAGTTTCGAATAAATCAATAAATATTTTAAAAAGATAGAATCAGAGATTCATATATTCTTTCATTACAAATATAATTAAATTTTTATATTGAAATAGTTTTTTCTACTAATTGATATACTATGTAATAATCAATTGTATATCTTATTACAATTATGAATTGTAGACTGGAACAGATTGTTTTTGGAGATGTAAGTGATGTCATAAGTAATTTACCACATGACAATCATATTGAGGAAGCAAATAAAAGCACGACTATACATTTGGATGATGCGGATGATGCTGATGATGTAGAAGTTAAAGATGAAGTACTTTCTACGAGTTCTGATGAAAATAGTGATAAGGATGAAAAAAGTGATAAGGATGAAAAAACAGAGGAAAAAAAAGGAGTTTGGGTGGATGAAGATGATGCAAAATATACGTAAGTGTGTATGAAGTATTTTTAGATCATTATCGTGTTCTGTTATTTATATTCATTAATTAAATTTATTCTATATTAATTAAAGTGTAAAAGCGGCATTTAATATTCAAAAACGCAAGATTCCTAACACAAGACCTGAGAAATTTTATACGGAATTCTTGGAGAATAAGTACAAAAATCTTGTAGGTACCCCGAAATGGGCAGAAATTAATAGAGTACCAGATAATTTTGATGATACAGATTATGAAATCCTGAAGGTATTATTATGATTCTATATTATTGAATTTAAAGTAAAACAATTGAATATATTATATTTAAATAAATAAATATTCATAATTTTAGCATAGCTCTCACTTAGAAGCACCACAATTGAAGAGCTTGCCAAAAGACAACATCGATATTAAAGCCATGAAACCAATAAATCAAAAGACATTTACTGAAGGTCCTATAATATCAAGTTTGGAATTTCATCCAACCTCTACATTAGCTCTTGTTGCTGGTTCAGCTGGTATTTTGTCTCTTTTTCAGGTAAAAATATTATTTTTGTTTGAAATAGTTAATATATAAAAATACATTTTTTAATATCTACAGATTGATGGTATAGAAAACAATAAATTGTACAGTACTCAGTACAAACGTTTTCCAATTAGTAAAGCAAGATTTCTCAAAGAAGGAACTGAAGTTATATTAGGATCTCAATTTTACTCATATTGCCATTCTTATAATTTAATTAGTGGAAAAACTTATAAAGTACCATTACCAAGTCTTGTTACTAACATGAAGGTTTGGAAAATTTATGTGTTGTATTATATTAATACTCTCTGTGATATTTTTATTTTAATAAGTTTTTAATATAATGTTATTTAGAGATATGAAGTATCTCCTGATGGTCGATTAATAGCAGTGTGTGGTAGATCAGGTGAAATTTATTTGTTAACGAGTTCTTCTAAAGAACTTATTGGCACTCTAAAGATGAATACGAAATGCCGAACAGTTTCATTTACTCCTGACAGTAAAATGCTCGTATCACACGGAGGTAAATAATACAAACATTTCATTTATTTTCAAAGTAGTATTATATAATTCAATATTCTTTTTATTGCATGTTTGAAGATGGTCATGAAATGTATATTTGGGATATAAACAGTCGAACTTGTATACATCGTGCAGTAGATGATGGATGCTTATCTTGTAGAGCAACTGCAATATCTCCGAATGGTCAATTTTTAGCTACTGGAAGTAGGGAAGGAATTGTTAATTTGTATGACGTAAATAGATTACTTCAAGAAAAATTTCCAGTTCCTGTTAAAGTAATTTGCAATCTTGTTACTTCTATTTCTGCATTAAAATTCAACCCTACATCAGAGATATTAGCCATGGCTTCTGATAAAAAGGCAAATGCTTTTAGAATGTTACATTTGCCGTCATTAAATGTATTTTTTAATTTTCCCACATTTCAAACAACAATATCAATGCCCTCTGATATTGATTTTTCTCCAAACAGCGGTTACTTAGGTATATCAAATTTGTCATACAAAGCATTTTTATACAGATTGAAACATTATGGAAATTATTAAGTATTTTGTTGTTGTAAAAATTGTCTAAGTATGCAGTCGATATAAACTTATAATATATAAATCTTATAAAGATATTTACTTAAATTTTTTTACAAACATTCAAATCTTATCCTTTATACTTTGTATTTCATGATCACATGTACATATCATAGTTGTATGTATTTTTTTTTATAACGTAATTATTTACTAAACTGAAATTCTTTTATCGTTATATATACATAAAGATTCGAAATAAGTTATCCTTTTTTTATTGTGAAATTAAAAAATCTAGGATTAATTAATAATTAATTAAAAGTTCATACATTTAATTTAAAAAATGTAAATATGTGTAAGTCAGTAAATAACATCATAATTCAGTCGATTTAATTTTTAGTACGTAAGAAAAATGACAGAGAATAGTATTTTTTTCTGTACTCTGCCTATTCATGAATCTTCAAGCCACAAAGAAATAAATTTTGAAAATAATAATAAATGCAGCTTGAAGATACTGTTATAGCTACTCACGATACATTATTTGTGAAAAATAGATGTGTACTCTTTAGAAGTACACATTTTATTTTTACAGAAAAACATGGCTAAGTTTTATTTACAAATTAAAAGTATTTGTAGAAATTTCTAAAATACATTAAGCTATTTTATATACATATTACTGATATTTAAAATAAAGAAAATGTGTTTGTGTATGAAACTTAAAAAAATAGTTTAATTAATTATTATATTGCCTTATTAAATCATAATTAAATTATATTCTAAATAAATGGTGCGCCCATTTAGATGATAGATAATGAGATGTAATATATTTAATATTTGTACTAAAATTCTATATGAAAATATCACTTTTATAAAAAAGCTTAGATATAGAGAAAAAAAATTCATTCTTATGAAACAATATTATGAACAAAAAATATTATGACGCTGTATTGGGTTATCCAGAAAATTTGTAAGTGATTTTTAATAACATTGTTTAGATTTTATTGTATTAATACTTTTGCTTCGAAGAATGTATGCAGAGTGTTTCATAAATACATTTTAACACTAAACTTACCACGCGTGATCAAATGATCGCGTCCTGTAATTTGTAAAAATTCTATAACTTTTAAAACATCAGGTGAAAACGCATACAATTTACATTATTCATTTCTAAATAAAAGAGAATATAATATTGTTCACTATCCAATTGGCTAAAGTTTCTTTTTATATGAAATGTTTTTTGTTAAAACGGTCATTCGACCTCTCGTGGTAAAAATAGGTATACATAAAATGTTAATACTTTTACTTTTACACACCAAAATAAGGAAAAATATATGAACATATGTCTGATACACCTTAATCATATGAAAATATTATAAGATATTCGAGAAACATTGTCTTTTATGCTATTCTTGGAAACTCAACAAACTAAGATACTTGAGACCTTCCTTGTTACTAAGTTCGAACAAAGGTAGACTGTTTCATTGTTAAGTACAGATCCAATTCTTGTCTATGAAAACGAAAAAAAAGTACATCAATTATAAAAATAAAACCTTCCTAGAACATAGAATGTTTCCATCCATTTATAAGAACGATTAGGGTAAGAGGCAGACACTTTAAACATTTTTTAATTATGCTTAACTCAAAAACGAACATATGTTCATATAACATTTTATACTTATTATAGTGTGTATATATACCTCTTGAAGTATTGACATGCATTTATGAAACACACATGCTTAAATAATTGACGCTTCTGTAAAATTGTAAAATAATACAAGCTAAGTGTTTGACAACATTGTTTTCAATAATGTGCTTTAGCTGTTTGTATCGATTTTTAAATAATGCATTCCATTCACTAGGATCACATTTTATTACAAGCATGCCATGGAGAAAAGGTTAATATTAGCAAAAATAAAAAATTATTATTAAATTTTTATTAAAAATCAATAAAAAATATCTTAATAACCCAATATCTAAATGATCTTATTGCTAAAAAATTCTTAAAGATTACCTCTCCTTTGGTCATTTTTCATTTTAACATTCGATCCAAATATACACTTTTAAGATATTTGTCTATTTATATCAAGATATTTATATCTAACAAGGAGAGACCAAAATTAACTAGTCAAAAAATTTGATTTTCTTTATGGTAAATTTGTAACGAATATAAATAAGTTCTACCAGAGCTTTTAATCCCATTGGCACCAGCTAATAGTAACTTTTTCATTAATATCTCACATCAATATATCTTACAAGCTTGATTGCTCTAAATTTTAAATATAAATAACATTTTTTACAAGATCAATAGGATTAAAAACTCTGGCAGAACTTATTTATATTTGCTGTAGATTTGCCACATAGAAGAATATTAAAATCCATGATCTGTCCATTACAGCCTCTCCTTGTAAGTAACATATATACAATGAACTTTCTTTCCTTCGTAGGTATAACGTGTACTATAAAATTATTTATACAGATATTCGTTATGTTTATGCATAAATGTGGTCTTCAACAACATAATATGCTTTTATACACATTCACTGGTAGTCTTTAAATAGTTACACTATAACTTATGTAAAAAATAGCCACTATAATATATACAAAATTTTGTATACTTCCATTAGCCAGGAATTTTTATATTTTAAGTCTTCATCTCTTTTTTTAATTTTGAAGTTTCTATAGTAGATTGTTCTCCCTCTACATTCCTTTGGTGAATGGGTGTAAGGAACACTAGCTATTGGTCCCCTGCAGTTGCAAGAGCATTAGTTTCTGCACCACTTTCTACTATAAGCATAACTGTATCAGTTGCACCTCTCACACATTCTACTTGATGACCAGCCCAATCTTTACGTTGACAAAATGTAGAACAATATGGTGTACGTCTGCACAGAGAACACTCAGCAAATGCCTCTCGATTACAATTAGCACACTAAAAACAAAAACTTTAATTAAAAGTAGAAAGAAATAACATTAATATATGTGCAAGAATAAAATGTTTTATACACAATACACAAAAGCATGAACACACTTAATCTTACTTTTTTATTATGAGTGTCAGATGAAGGTTGTAAGCCAACAGATTCAATGATTTCTCCTCTAGCACCCAACTGTGCAACTAATGCTTGCTCTCTTCTTTGTTGCCTATTCAATTCTTTTGCATCTTCTAATGTACGTTTAAAATCATAAGCTAATTTTAACATTTTACTCGACATTTCATCTAATTTTTTAAAAATTTCTTCAATCTGTGCATTTTCCGTTGGATGTATATTTTGTACTACAGAATCCTGATCTTGAGATTGTTGTACAACTAAGCCTTCTGCTGATACAAATTGTGGCCAAACTTCTTTGTCAGGAACTACTACTTCAGTATCACTTTCGTCATTGTTACTACCATCCCTCGAATTCTCAGTTTTGTGTTTTCGAATTGGAATTTCATTATCTGAGGTATCTCTGGCTCTTCTTCGACGTTTATATGGTGTAAATAGCCGTACAGGACCTGTCTGTAAATGCAAATGTTTAATATTAAACCCTTTAAATTAAATGATAATAAGTTAACAAAAAAAAACAAAAAGAAAAGAAATTACTCACTGCACTGTCATCATCGCAACAAGCAGCACAGGTACATGATGTTGCATGTGGCTTTAAAATTTGTTCATCTATAAGTGTTTGCAAGCTTCTACCACCAAATCGGATGCTTCGTTTCCAATCTTTACTTGACGCTCTACCACAATATGCTTCGAATTCACTTGGAGTATACCAGTCTGGTCCTAATTTGATACACCGTCCTCTTCCTCCAGAGCCAAATCTACTTTTATGCAATTCAGCATTTGTGTTTTTGCACCTTACAGGTAAAACTGCTAAATTGGCAGATTCTGACCAACTGCATATTGGTTGCGAGTTAGCAGCAGATACATGTATTTGGTCAGATTCTGTTTCATCAGTACTATTTTGAATAACTATATGAGTTGCCTTCAATTCTCCATTCCATCTCAGAGGATCTGTATCCTTATCGTGACGTGATTCACAAATGAAGCCGTTGTCAACGCATAGCATTTGCTTGAATTGTCCAGACCCAGGCAGCTACAAAAAAAAAGAACTTTGTATTGTATCATTCATACAAAATAATATAAACAGATTAATTTAAACGATGAAGTACAGTTTCGTTCACGAGCATATTTGAATTACTCATGTATCATATATGAATTAATATTATTGTATATGAATATATATATATATATAATTTGTATATATATATACATATATATATATATATATATAGTATACATGAGTATCCATTTACATCAGAACTCGATTACATTATTAAAAATTGCACTTAATCGTTGATTAACAAATAATTTTAGAATCTAGTACGTGATGATTTTCTTTTTCTTTTTTTTTAATACTTGTAATTGCTCTGAGGTGATGACGTTGAAGGTCGTCCCATTGGAAGAGTTTGCCACACCGATGATAGAACCAACAGGCAAAGAAACCGGTACACCGACTCCAGGAACACCCGGAACACCCGGTACAGAAGTCACGCTCGCTGTAACGGCTACAGGATGCGCCTCGTGCTCGGTCGTTAGGGCAGACGCTTCCTCGGTTTCGCTCGTCAACGGTTCGGACATGTCCGGTAACACGGCGACACTTTCCGATGTTTGGTTCTCCTCCATTTCGGCTGTTCTCGCCTCATGCACTAAATTGCATTAGTGCGCATGCGCCTAATAGCGCCACGCGACACTTTCATAATGCCCGAGCAAGCGCTTCTTTCCTCTTACTTTTATGACATTATTATGAATCTACATTAATTTCTACATAGGATAGATTATTTTTCTATATTCATACTCTGAAAGGATGATATTACTGAGATAAATAATCTCTTTTTACTTATTTGAATCCTTCTAAAACATCTCAAAGGAAGGATCAATCGAGTATATTATTATTGGACAAGGACATCTTTATTTATTTCACGCGGCGGTAAAATTAAATTTGAAATGATTATTTAAAGTTATACTTAATAATAACACGAATATATAGAATTTATTTGAAAAATAATATAAGGAAAATATGATAATTACTTTTATACAATATTATTTTATCCTATAGTAAATTATATGTGATCGTATTATTAATTATTTTATATTTTTATTTATATAATTTCAGATTACGAAAATTATAGAGGATACATTTTCAAAGTACCATTATTATAATACATTATTCATATATATAATGTAAATTCACATACGATAATTAGTATTTTTGTTTCAAAATACTTTTACACAATGAAAATACTTTTTTATTGATTATTGTGAATAAAAAAAAGCATTACAAATAATCATGCAAGAGCAATCTGTTGAGAAAAAAAGTATTATTTATATTTGTTACATTTTTAGTAATACATTTTTTAATAAATTTAACAATTGTTTGTAGCATCTGCAAATAACGTAACGAGTTCGGAATTATACGAAAATGAAGGATCGATCGAAATGTCAAATGATTCTCAACTTCTAGAGGAATCTTCGATAACGGCAATACAAACATCATTAATTTTAATGAAATTAGAAATGATTAAGCCAAGTATGGAAAATGTGTCATCAACGAACTCGGAAAAAGCTTTTTCCTGTATCGAAGAAAATACGAGGATGGAATTGCCCTTTTTAGATAATTCAAACAATGAATCAATACAAAATTTAACCAATATCGAAGAAAAGATTATTAACGGTTCAACATTTACTTTTTCTACAAAACAAACAAAGGAGGTAGAAGCGTTTCAAAATAAATTTAAAAGTTATTTCTTTTATATACAGGGTGTATTCGAACGAATGGTACTGCTGAGGATAGGTGGGAGGGCGGGGGTAATTTTACATGTAAAAATAAATAAGATATGTTTGTTTGAGATTCTGTTTACAAAAATCATGTTTAAAAATTCTGTGGAGTACATAGTACTTCATGCTGAACTATTTACGAATTTAAATGTGTCCGGATATACCCTGTATGTTAAAAATTAGTTTTATTTCTAATACAAAAGATTTTGTGTTAAAATGATACGAATTTTCTAAACAATTAAGTATTATTTATATACATTATATGTGTATGTTAATTAATTCCTTGATTAATCATTTAACAGATGTCAATGAAACTTACGATTAGCTGCGACACTATAACAACGCAAGCAGCAACCCCTTACTCTTCATCCATGTCTACAAGTACACTTGTACCATCAAGAGATATTTTACAAATATCTGCAGCTCCCTTATCATCTATAGGATCTATTCCTAAAAGCGAAATTTTAACATTTACTACGGATTATAACAATCGTTCACCCGATGCTTGTAGTGTACTCGTAGATGTAATTGACCAGCACGATCCATCATCTACTTGTAAGTTTCTTTTTTTATATTAATAAAATATAAAATTTAGCACAGATAATATGAAATTCATTTATTATAAAAATAAAGTGTAAAATATATTTATTATATAAATATTTTTTTTTTTCGTTTTAAGTTAATCGAGATCTACAACTATCGATCGAGGAGTCGTTTGATTTACCACAACGAAGTATATCATCTATAAGAAATGATTTTTCAAATCGAGCAAGACAATCTCGTCAAACGTGGAGATTTGGAAAATATCTGTGTTGTACTGCACCGATAGACGATGAGGTTTCAATGTTTTATTTCTTTTAGGATTTAATCGATTGTATCATAGGTGCTTCTACATATTTTTAATCAATTCGCCTAACAGATTGATACGTTACCACATTTAAGAGAGGATCCACCTACATATTCATCGATATACGTTAGCCCAACACCGATATTACATCAAAGATCACCAGTTACGCGATCTAATTTGCGGGGTAATGGAAGATTTATTTATCCAGATACTAATCAATCGTCTTTCATAGCACCTATTCCTCCACCAAGTTATGCTCAAGCTCAGGGTATTCAACTTAACTCATATTCAACCGAACAAAATCTCTCTGTTTCATGTAAATATATTATTAATATTCAATTTGTTGAAATTTTATCCTTGATGTAATAAATAAGAATATTTTGTTTAAATCTTGCTCTATGATGTTCTTATAAATTCATTATTTTTTCATTTATTTTTTAGCAAATGTTAATTCTTGGTCATCAAGACCTGTAGCTACTATTTGTACACGATGTTTAGTCCTTATCGTTACTACAACAGAAGTTCGTCGATCGACTATTACACATTTAAGTGCATTTCTTCTTTGCCTATGTGGGTTAGTAAATAAATACGAAAAATGTCATATATTTATCCTTTAATATGTTCTTTATATTCGGAATATGAAATATTTTTAAACATAATATTTATTAATTAATTTATTAAGAAGTAGAGAGTACTTGTTGCTAGATAAAATTAGTTTTCTATAATGCTACATTATAGAATTATATTAATATTTTAAATATATTAGTTATTAATTATTTATTGATATTGATTTATTAATAATAGATGCTGGCCTTGTTGTATGATCCCATATTGTTTAAATTCCTGTAAAAGTACCGATCATTATTGTCCCGTTTGTCGCACATATCTCGGAACTTACACACCTTGGTAATTTAAACATATTTCTCACAAAATTTTGTATTGTAGATATTTTTCGTCTTTTTTTAATAATCATTGGGTATAAAAACATTAAATAATTATAAAAATATATATTTAAAAATAAACTATATTCAATTATACTATGAAAAATAAAGTTAAATGTTCATCGAATGATTTAAAAATTTGTAAAATACCGCGCAAATTGAGGAATGACATTAAAAGGCGCGAAATTTAAATATATATATATATATATATATAGATATATTGTCCGTAAATTAAAGGGAATTATTATTATATTTAAAAAATATTAAAATTACTTTTACTTAGTTGATTATCAATAAAACTTCATTAAAATTTGTTTAGCGAGTGCATATGAATGAAGATAAACGATAAAATTAATAATAAAGATAAATCAAACTGAAAATTTGAATCATTTATTTATATATAACTTTCTGATTTATAATTCTGTATAAAATGAAATCTATTATCTGTATAATTGATATTTTAAGAAACCAAAGATGCGTATTTAAAGTTCAATCGTGGTATAATCCTGATTATGGCATTTATGTGCAACATTTTAAATAAATCTATAGTTGAATTTATGATGTGTATACGATGAAATTGACAAATGGCGAAAGGCAATTTTTAATACGTCGTTTTTGAAACTTCTAATATTACGTATATTAAACTTTTCGATGACACATTGCACTGTAAGATCAATATTTCGATGTATCGTTTTCGTAAGAAACGAGAGAAAAGCTAAGAATAAAAGAAATAAATGTGAACAAAAATTAAATGCCTAGAAATTTTTGATATACATATTTATATTGGTATAATAAGTTAACCTGCAACAAGTGAATGTGTTAACTATCTAAGAAAACTATTTTTATAATAATATGAAAAATTCGCATGTAATTTTGAGAGTGACATTTCTTGTAATATTATGTAATTAAAAATGACTGGATTATTTGGTTTTTTTATAGGCTTTTTTATATTGTACTGTCATTTTACTTGGTAAGTACTTGATGATTTATATACAAAACTATATGTAGATATATATATTCTGTTCTGTATTTTCATTTTAACAAATTTTTAATTATTGATTTATTACAGGGTAATCCCAAGGTTGTTATCATGGCTAGTAAAAAGAAAATATAAAATCCATTTAAGGGTTGGTCATATTTCTTTACCGTATTTTATTCTTCGTGATGTCAATGTATCTAAGAATGGCTTCACGTTGGTTAGTATAATTTTTATATTTATTGATAACATGTTTTCATGATTTAAATATCAATATATTTTATGTGTATTTTGTTTCATTTCTAGCAAGTTGAAGAAATAAGTGTTCGTAGTAGTTTATTCAGCAGCGATGTAGCTAAATTATTAGCAGTAGTTATGCGTGATGTTAGAATTAATAAAGATGTTCCTATTGAATCTAACGATCATTCGAATAAGACAAGTAAATTATTAGATTTTAGGGATAAAAAAGTTCCACCGATAATCATAACATTTGTACAGGTAATATATATTATTAAATTTTCATTATTTCTTATAAAATATTATTAAACATATGCTATATTATTCATATTTATATATATGATTTCTTAGTTTATGGCAGTACATATTGAGAATTTGAGTCTTCTCGCACTTGGTAATGGTTGGTTAGCTAATGGCAGCGCAGAAAGCCTTAGTTTAGATGGCAGCGTTGTTCATGGAGCACGTACTCTACTAGCATCTGCTACAGTTTCTGGAGGAGCAATGAAACTATTAAGACATGCATCTGATGCTTGCTTGTCGCAAATCACTTTTGCTGGTACAGCAGAAGCAACTCTTAAAGCTCAAGGAGAAATTTCAGTGGAGGTATAGCAATGATACATAACATTACTATTTATAATTGTTAAATGCAATTTTAATTTTTTCCTATTCTTATTTATATATAGAAATTGTATGTTGGTGTGACACAAACGGAAGGCTCTGGAGGGCCAGGTCTTATGCAGTTTTTAAGAGATAGAAAATCATTAGCAACCGGTGCTTCATACTCTAATATAGATAGCAATCCTACTGATAATCTACTAGCTAGATTAGCACCAATAATACCAAAGGTAAAAGCTAATCTAATTTACCTTTTAATAATTATATATATAAATATATATATTAAATGTATTTATAATTGATATTTCAGGACTTTATGTTGAAAATAGGAAATTCTTCTGTAATCGCAGGAAGAGAAGATGGTGGTATTGTTGGTTTAGAAGGCATATTAAAAGGATTACAAGCTATAGCAAAATTTCAACCACATAGCCCTCAATTAAATTTTACTATTAATTTAGAAGGGTTATCCATTCGTGGAAAGTTTCCTGTTGTTACTTTGCAATCATTACTATTAGATGCAAAAGTAAGCTTATATGATATTAACATTTTTCAATTTTATTTTAAAGTTTGTTTAAAAATATATATAAAAGATGTGTCTGAGGGTGTTATGACCTGGATAGTGATATGACCCAAAGGTGAGCTATTGACAAATTATGGATACTGAAAAGAGTTTTTGTATAAAGGGACCATTTTTTCCTGATAGCCAGATAACTGGATAAAAAAGTTGTGCAAAAATATTTGGAGTTTAATCCAAAACTCTGACGCAATCCTTAGGTGGGCCATAATACCCTCAGTTATCTTATATATTGTTTAATTGCTTTTTATACATTTATAATCTTTCCAAATAGATGGAGCAAGATATTTTACAAATATCAGTTCAACTGAGTAGTCTTTTAATCTTTTATGATTACAAAGATTGGGAATCAATATTGCAAACTGCACAAAATGAAATATCCAAGCCTGTTGATCGCGTGTCCTTAACTAGAAAACTGCCATGGGTTGAAGTTAAGATAAATACTGAATTATGTGACTCATCTTTGGTTGTAAGACTTCCGGATGCACCAGAGGCTTCTTGTGGAGTAGCACATGTGAAATTTTCTTTAAACACAGTTCTAGGTATAAATTGAATTCAATGAAAGGATTTTATTTGTTGACATTTATCAGAATTTGAATAATATAAGTTTTCTATTGAATAGGTGAAGTCATAGATTGCAATACAGAATTGGTAATAGAATCCTTATTTTGTGCTTTAAATGGAGCTATTACAAATAATCTTGAAACATCTCATTGTTGGGGTAGTCCACTTTCAGTCGGTGTGTTATTAGCAACAACTCGTACAAATGCTATAGGAATTGCTGTGGATGCTCTTGTAACAGAATGGAGCTTGGATCTCGCTCGATTCCTTGAACAAGCTTTTAAGTAATTATTTAAATGTATATATTTTTAATATGATTCTTATTATCAATTTTATTTTTATATAATAAACATTTATTTTCAGGTGTTGTAAAAAATACATAAAACCTACAAAAGAAAAAATTAAGAGATCAGAAAATACTACTCAATTAAATCTTAAAGTTACAAATTGTAATATATTTTTTATTGCTGAAAATCAGTTATGTATTATGATGCGTCTTGATGCTGCAAGTATGGAGAATAGTGTTAAACGACTAGTAGCAGTTGCTGAAGGAGTGAGCGCTATAACTCTCAATAAATATGAACCAGTTGTTTGTCAACATGCACAAGCTTTAACTCATCCATTTTTAGCTATACGAAAATGTAAATGTGCTATTACTTCAGATACTATAAATATAAGTCTTGATGGCACAAGTGTAGCATGGAGTCCTAACTTACATTTACGTCTTTTATTATTTTGGATGGAGTCTAAAGATTTTAGATCAATTATATCCAAAGAAACATTAACAAATGAAGATGTAGGTGCTCAAAGAAAAAAGCGTTTTGTAGATTTATTTGCCACTGGAGGAATTACTCTTTCTATTGATATTTCACCAAAGCATTTCTTAGAACTTTCTTCGGATCAACTACGTTGGGTACAGGGTGAATGGAAGCTTAATTATATTCGTGCAACATTAGATATGGCTGATATAGTTATGATTGAAGGATTTGAATTAGTTAGAGTGTCTAATAATGAAGAAGTACGTTTAGAAAGACAGAATAATGAAGGGTTTTTCTTAGAATGGAATGAAACCTGGGCTCTCAATATTGAATCAGTTAAGGCTTGTTTTCCTTACGAACATAAATTTACTGAAGCTATACAAAATGAACTATTTAGTATTAAGAGATGGTTAAAGGACATTCATTCAACAGGATCAGTTAAACAAACGCATTTACCATGCGATCTAATTATAAAAGTAAATATATATATGTATATATATTTATTATTTATGATAAATGCACTACTACATCGTTCTTATTATAACTGCATAAACATTTAATTATATTCAATAATACTATGTATTACAGATTAAAGAGTGGATTTTTGAAGTAAGCGATGATCCATTTGAAGTTCGATTACGAGATAATTATGAACTTTTAGAAGACGAATATAAAGAAAGTTTAAAACGTCAAGCAATGCTGGATGCTAAAGTAGAAGAACTTTGTCGTGCTCATTTACTTCTTCCACAAGGCAAAGTAGAAGAGTTGTATGCTAGTCTGAATAAGAAAAATGCAGAAATATATGTACAGAGGTGGAAACAAATGCAACGTGCAGGGCCAGCAAGAACAAGATTATTTGCTTGGTCTATGTTAGATTTAGAAATATTAGCTTTAGCTGACCCATCTATAAATGGCACGGAAAATGCAACTAAGGCTATAAGAGAAATGGATCCAGAAACTCCTTGGCCTGAAGATGGCTTGGAGTTCAACACACTTTGGGTTAGAGGCATCAGTTTAAAATGTGCTGAATGGAAATTACAATTACGAGATTTTCCTCAACCATTGCTATTAGTCGAAAGTCTTAGTATTTGGGGTCGATTAGCCGGTGCGGAAGCTGTACCACCTCCTAGAGCTAGACGTACAGTACGAATTGAAATTGGACCACCATGGGATGATATTGTTGTAGAAAGAGGAATGACATCTCTAAAGTACTACCATGATCTTAATTGGGATATAGATAAATTCAGATATGCATTTGGTCCATGTTGGGAACCAGTAATAGCACAATGTAATCTTAGTTTTGAAAAGATAATTCATCCATCTCGAGATCCCAGTCCTCCATTACCATTTTGGGATAAAATGAGATTAGCCCTTCATGGAAGAATAACTCTGTGTGTGAAACAATTAACTGTTTTATTACATGGCTCCTTAGATCCTTATAATACTACAGAAGAAATGGAATTAACATGGACAGGTTTAGAACTTGATTGGACACAAGGAAAAATTATAATAAAAGGAGATCTGGATGTATATGTTCGCACGGCCAGCAAATATGATGATTGTAGATTATTACATTTACCTAATGTTAGATTAAGTATGAAATTGGCATGGGTTTGCTTAGGTGATCCAAGAGATCATCATGCTGCAATACCTTGTGCTCCAGACAGATTGCCAGAGTATTCTAGCAATCAAGAACATGATTCTTTCCGTGCATTTCGTTCACAAAATTTAAATGTTAGTTTATCTTTAGAAACTAAACCTACTGGATCTCCCACATTGACAAGTGCACCAACAGCTTTACTTTATGGTAGTACTCTCAGATGGTTTGAGAATTTAAAATTTATATTATCAGGTGCAACAAGGCCTACAAGAAAAGGTCCACTATTTAAGAATATCAGACCAAGAAAAAAACAATTAAGCAGGCACTACAGAAAAGTTAGATTGACATTAGCTTTTCACCGTTTTCATGTAAGTTACTGGATGTCTTTTGCTATGCAGAGAGGATTTGAAGTAACTGGTGGAAAGGTAGCATGTAGTTCTGAACATAATCTATCTCTTCATCCAATTGATGATGGCCTCATACACCGTCCAAGAGCAGAATGGTCTGTTATTTATATGAATTGTGAATTGAATGATGCAGAAATTTGGCTTAAAAGTGCATTACAAGAAGAAGAAGAAAGTACTTCGTTACGACAACCGGTTGAAAAATGTTATTGCCTAAGTGTTGCTCGGGTTAGTTATGGAAGAGAAGCAATGGTCACAGGAGTAAGTGGCGATAATCCAACTCATCGTTTAGCTGTACATGATTTGAAAGGAGCTTGGACTAAAACAAATAGAGATGTTGCATTTGCTCTTTTTGATTCATTTATTAAAACACAGCAACTTAAAAAAAATTTATCAACTGCGGCTCTAAAAGGTTTCCACAGAGAAAGTACTTCTACACCACATAAAAATAGAATTAGAACTGTTGAATCAAAAAATACACCTACCCAAACAACACCATCAACATCTTCTAAACTACAACAAGGAGAAGCGGCTGGAATGTTGCAAAGATTAATTGCTGAAGCTGCGAATAAACCAGTAGCATTTAGTGATGATTTATCAGTACAAACAAGAGGACAACAATTGCGTGGACTTGCAGCATGCCACCAGGATGACGTTTTACACAAAAATTGGCTCAGTAAGATACAATAAGAAATTAGATTTATTCAAACTATTGTATAATTATCCTTATGTTATAAATTATTTCTGTTTATAGTTGCATTAGTGAATAGTCAAGTATTATTGAAAGGAATCGAAACACGGGGATATGTTATATTATCAGCAGCAAAAGCAGAAATATTACAAAGGGTTCATCGACCTGTATGGAAAGAGAGAACACTTGTTTCAAAAACAACCTGGGTTGGTTCTTTAGAATGCATGCAGTATTATGCTACAGTTAGTGCAAATATTGATGATAATATTGATGACAATATTATGTGGTTAACATTGGATAATATACAGGTATATTTCTATATAATTATCTATTAAAAACGATTCTCATTAAAAATTAATACTACTGATAACAAACGATTTTAGGAAAAAGATTCTACTGTGATAGCAGGTTTACCAGATGTACCAGCACTTGTAGGATCAGGTCAAAGTGTAGGTGGTGTGGTTAGTCAGACCGTTGGTGGTGCTGGTGGACCCCAACATCAATTACAACGTATTGTATCAAGATGTAAATGCGAGTTCTTTTATGTTGGATATGGTCAAGCTTTAGATGTTGGATCTGTAGATAATATTCTACAACCACCAAGAGAAGAAGTTAGCTTATGGGAAAGAAAGGAATTTTCAGCTGCAGATGCATTTACATTAATGCATCATGATTTAGACGTATGCACAAACTCCTTACAATATGCAATGATTTTGGATATTGTAAATAATCTGTTATTATATGTAGAGCCTCGCAGAAAAGAAGCTTCTGAACGATTACAAAGAATGAGATTTCAATTACAATTACATTCCGTTGAAGACCAAAAACGACCTATACAACAATTGCAAAATACTGTACGTGGATTAGTTGCTAAATTAAGAAGATTAGAACGCGAGACATATCTAGTACAAAAAGCACTTGCCGAGGAATCAAGTTCTGATTTACTGGTTGAAATGGAGCGATTAGAAGCACGAGTTTTTGAATGTAAAGAACAACTTAGTGCAAAAGCTGAAGAACTTGATGTAATGTTAAGTTGTTATAAAGAAACTACTGCACCACCGAGTGCTTCGACAACATTAAAAGATAAGCCAGCAGCAGTGGCAAGAGTTGCAGAAATTTGTTTTAAACATGCACAATGGAGACTTACTGACGCGGATGGTCAGTTAGGTATAGCAGACTTAATTTTGACTAATTTCTTGTATACAAAAACAAGTAAAACAGATGATTCGGTGGAACATCTTTTGGAACTAGGATATGTTAGAATGACAAATTTATTACCCAATCAAATCTACACAGAAGTCTTGACTCCGACTGAATTACAAAGTAATATGCCTGTTGACAGGCAAAGAGCTCTGAGAGTGTTTTGTAGAGAGAAAGCACCTGTTGCTGGTATTTCAGTAAAGGAACATTTCGAAATTAATGTAGTTCCTTTAACAATTGGTAAGAAATGAACTTAATGAAATAATATATATAACATTCAATAATTGTTATTATTCGTTATTATATTTTTAGGATTAACAAAAAAATTCTTCAATACAATGCTGAAATTCTGCTTTCCGGAAAGAGATCCGGAAGGGATAGAAGAACCACCAGCACCACAACGAGATTCATCATTTTATGTACCTATTGAAAGAAGAGATGATGTCGAAAAAATGAAGGAGAGAGCTGATAAAAATAAATTGTTCATATACATTAAAATACCAGAAGTACCTGTTCGTGTATCTTACAAGGTAACATTAATACTATTCTTATATGAGCCATCCACATGGCAAAGCAATTAACTCCACTTTAAACATTTTTCAAAATTTATTTTGAAATTATATATTATATAATTATAGGGCAATAAAGAGAAAAATTTAGAAGACGTTCGAGATTTTGCATTAGTTATACCGACATTAGAATATCATAATGTTACTTGGACATGGCTTGATCTTTTATTAGCTATGAAAAGTGACTCTCGTCGTGTAATATTAAGTCAAGCCATTAAACAAAAATTACAAATCAAACCAAGGGGTCCACAAGAAGAATCAGCTCCTCAGGAGGAAGATAAAGCTCGTCTACTTTTAGGTACTCGTCATCTTCCTGGTGATGCAAGAAAAAGAAATGTTTTTAAATTTAAGTAAATGCACTTTTCGAATTTTGTGCTGTAAGAATTATTTAAAAGTATTTCAATGTATTATTTATTATTATAGAATGTTTAAATGAACCCACAGAAACTATATTATGTAAATCCAACTGTTTTGTGCGTTAAAAAATAGTTGTATATGAACGTATGATAAATATTGCATAGCCTTTTATATGTATATGCGTAGATATTGAATAATTTATTTTGAAGTAAATTCTTAATAAGTACTGAATATATTGTGCTATGCTTCATTTGTATATTTATTATTGTAATATATAATAATAATACTAATAATATATTAAAATATTATTACAACATTGAAATTTGTACAATATATAATATTACTCTTTCTATATATTGCTAATAAATACATATATTTTTTACTATAAACAGTTAGGAAAAAGTTGAATGCACACAATAATGTTTCATGTAATCATGTTTAGTACGTTTATGTAAACGCTTGTACAAAAGAGAAAACTTATAAATAATAATTCTGCTATAATATTTTTGCAGTATTTGGCAATAAATATGCAATTAATATATATTATTTTTTATAAATTCGTTGTGTGATATTTCTACATGGTTATTGATTTATTCCATCTATTTGCACTATTAAATTATAATAAAATATATGTACATAAATTTTTATATTAATTGCATTGTATCACGTATCCTATACGTTAATATTTTATATATCAATCATTTACAATTAGCATAAACGAGAATTAGTTTAAATCAGTATGTAATTGAAAACAAAGAAGTGTGTTTCCATATTACAATTAAACTAATTTAACGCTTCTAATACAGTAATACATTTTAGATATAATTATTTACAATTTATCAAAGTCATTAATTAGAGAGTTATCAGTGGTGCTTCTGCATTCTTTTTTGCATGTCTCCATGCGTTTAGATCTGCCAAAATTCTTCTCCCATATGCCGTATGCAATTCTCTAAATGTAATTCTTGTACGAGGTACATTTTCTGTTCTACCAGGTGCAGATCTAACACTCTGAGAACGATGATGAGATTCTGGCTTGTTAAAGGGATTATGTCTTTGCCTTGGTGGTGCCTTAGGTGATTGAAGTGGTGGAGTTACTGTTTCAACTTCTTCTTCCGCAGCATCTAATTGCCGTTGTAATTCTGCTACCATTAATTTCATATAATCGTAACTGGCACATGCTAAAGCTTTCATCCATTGTTCCATTGATTCCTAGAAGTAATGAACTTTTGATAGATAACTTTTATTATTAAATTATTAAAATAAGTAATAAAAAATATTTATATTATTTTATAATTTCTATATAACAGATAATTATTTTACTTGTGACTCAGCTGCAAGAGCATAACTTCTATTGTTTGGACCATGAAATACAATTTTAAATCCAAATTGTTCTTCATCTTCTGTTAATTCGATAGTACATCCCTCAAGAACAATCATACCTACAGGTTCTTTGTCACCACGTCGATCAAAATAAAATAATATGTTCCCTTTAAGAACAAACCATCTCCGTTGATATCCTCGATTAACTTCACCGCGTTTATTTAAGCAACCCTCTCTATCTATCGGTGTTGAGGATGTTGCAAATGCAACCATATTTTTTTCGTTGATTTTCATTTTTCTCTATGAACTATTACAGGTAAAATTACCACAATATTATATTAGGATATATATAATATGTTACTTATTAAAAAATATGAGACAACGACTTATGATTAAGAAAAGATTTTAAGGGTGACCGAATACATCGATCCCTTTAAAATAATATTTTTAATAATGTTCGATAAAATCATTATTAAAAAATTATAATTCTCTTTTTAACATATTCCATTTGATATATTTTATTTTATATAAAATAAAATAATTACAAACAATACACTGATTACTTGTGCGTCAAATCTAAATTGACAACATTGACAAGGAGTATCGATGTATAGGTTAAGTTACGTCACATTTCCTTTTTCAGCTGACGCACGAGTCAAATGAAATATTAAAAAAAAAAAAAGATGTTAACATTATTTTATTTTATCCTTAGATGATAATAATTAAAAAATCCTAAACTTAATTAAATGAGAGATTATGTTATTTAGTAAAAAAAAAGAAAAAAAATTACAACATTATTTTTTCGTATATATGAAAATAATTTAGTTTAAAAATGACTAGGTAGTTTCTTAAAAATTTTATAATGGCTGCCGATATCAAATGGCATACAGTGGTACATATTAATGTTAAAAAGTCTTGAAAAAGAAAATTTAGAAATAAATTATTTTTTTCTTTTTATTCCAAATTAATTGTATAATTAATTAGAGTAAATATGGGGAAAGGATTTAATAATTATATGTGCAAAAAATTTTTCCATCCAGCTTCGAGAGATAATTTAAAACGAGTGCGTACAATTTTGTTAACCTTTCCTTTTTAATAAGAATTTTACTTTGTCGTTTATGTTTGTATTAATGTAGATTAATCTCGTAGGTATGGATGGCAGAACAGCAAGCTGAAGCTTATAAGAAAAAGCAAGAAGAATTACGTGTTCAATATGAGAAAGAGCAAGATCTTCATAATAATAAGTAAGTCATCTAATATTATAGATAAGATGTAATTATTAGAAAAATACAATTTAAGATTTAACTTTTTATTTTAATTTAATTTTTATTTTTATTATACTATTTTAAAAATTAAATAAATAAATAATTATAATATTATTTTACAGAGCACTGTTAAGTAAAGAGAGTAAAGATAAATTAAGTGTTAATTTTATGTATGAGCCTCCTCCTGGAGCAAAGAAAGAAAGAGAAAAAGAAGATAACGAACCAGAATATAAATTTGAATGGCAAAGAAAATATAATGCACCAAGAGAAAGTTATTGTAAAGGAGATAGTGAAATTCGAGACCAACCTTTTGGTATTCAAGTTCGAAATGTTAGATGTATTAAATGTCATAAGTGGGGCCACATAAATACAGGTTTGATAATCTATTAAATTTATCTTTAAAAGATATCTCATTAATTTATCATGGATTTATGATGTCAGAAGTATATACAATTTTTATTATTTCTAGACAAAGAGTGTCCTTTATACAGTCAAGCAATGAGCGTAGTAATGGCAAATAATTCAAATTTGCCACAGACACCTGATGCTTTGACTTTAGTGCAACAAATGCGAGAAGATGGATTAGCGCTTAAAAAGTATGAAAAATATGAAGAATGAAATTATTGATTAATTTTAAATGTAGGTTTAAATATATCGTTTACTCTAATATTATATCTTTATGTATGTATATATAGATCTGCACTGGATGCTCAACAACATTTACGGGTACCTGGCCATGAACATTTGATGGTTTCCGATGATGAAGAAAATTCTGAGATTACATTCCTAAAAACTCTTTCGAAGCAAGAAAAAAAGAAATTGCTAAAGTAAAATATAACTGTTTTTTTTTATTAACACATAACGTACAGGTGACGAAATATCTCGTTTTCATGCTTTTGTTTTTCTTGAGCACCCAAAAATGTGTGGGTCCTGAAAGCGCATTGAGCGAGCAAAGTGCTGTATGCAATGTGTTAATATAAACTATATATAATTTAAAAATTACATAGAATAATATTTATTAAAAATTATATTTTTGTTTGTATAGGAAACTTCGAAAGCTTGAGAAGAAAAATATGAAAATAAAGCAAAAAAAATTGAAGAAGAGAAAAGTTCGAAATAGTAAAAAATCTCGCAGTAGTAGTAGTAGTAACAGTGAAAATTCAAGTGATAGCAATTGTAAAAATAGCAACAAAAGCATCAGTGATGATAAAAGCAGCAGCAGCAGCAGTAGCAGTAGTAGCAGCAGTAGCAGCAGCAGCAGCAGTAGCAGCAGCAGCAGCAGCAGCAGTAGTAGTAGTAGTAATAGTAGCAGTAGTAGTAGTGATGAATCCAGTACAGAAAGTAATAGAAAGAAATTAAAGCGCAAAAGGAAATCACAAGGAAAAGCAGAGACAAATTCTCATGGAAGACATAATTCTAATCGACATAAAGATAAAGAACGAAAAATAAAGCATAAATTAGAGGATAAATATAAATCAAGTAATAAAATGAAGGATGAAAAAAGAAACAAAGAAAGGACCATCGATCATGAAAGTCGTAAAAGGAAAAGTAATGAATTACATGGTGATAAGAAACGTAAGAAACATTGTGAAAGAAAGTAATTCATTTCTATTTCGAAAAACTGAAGGAAAAGAAAAATAATAAAAATAAATAAGTATAATTAATAGAGAAAACAATTATATATGATTAAATTTGTATTTTCACATTAAACCATATATTTTATTGCATAAGAATAATAATTCATTTCTTTTTTCTTTGAGAAGTAGATGATTTAATTTACTTAATAAAAAATCATTTATGCAACGTAAGTTATTATTGTATAATTGATCATTGAAATATGTTAAATATATATATAATTAAAAATGTTGATTATAAAAATAGAAATATATATTTTCCTTATCAACGAAATGAATGATAATCATCAGCGTTATTAAATAAGTACTTATAAAAGATGAACATATGATATATTACGGAGAATGTTTTTATTTCTATCATTATGTAAATGAATAAAATATACGAAGCATTTATTTCACAGTAAAATACGTTTATTTACTACACTTTGTACCTTTCAAATATATTCCATCTTTTGACATAGAAGTGTGATAAGAATATTATTTAAATTGTATTTGCAAAGTAGTGTCATTTCATTCTTATTAATTTAATATCAAGAAAGTGTGTTAATGATAACAATTTTTTTACTTAGATTAAACTGTTTTTTCTTGTTTTTTTTTTTTTCATTTTCTTTCTGTCCATTTTTCCCTTTTTCTTACTTTTAAATAGAATAAAGTATAAATATCAAACTGTAACACTACCTGAGAACAACAACTATGAATATTGGGCAGTTAAAATTCTGTTTGAATAGTAATTAATTTGTTCATAATTATTGTATCATTAACTAACGACATTATTATCTCATATTTCACAGAACTGTATCCACTGAGCAGCTACATAAAACATACGATGCAGAACTCCTGTTTTACAATATTTTATGAAATTATTAAGCATAATTAGCGTTGATATTTTTTATAGCATAAAGTTTATATTTTATTATAACACGATGAAATATTGATTTGATGTATATTAAAACATGCTTTTACTCGTTAAATATTGGTTTTAAGGGCTATTATTGATAATAATCTAACATCTAATTTAGATATAAATTGTTACAGAGAGAAGGAGATTCTTAATTTTGTTGATTTGTATTTATCTTGGTTTGGGTTTTTGTTCTTTATATTTATGTTAATTAGAATAGCTTTTATTGAAATTTCATCATATTTAGTTTCATGTATATAAACATACATTATTATTCCTAATTAAAATGAAGAATAATCGAAAAACCAACATATGGTGATATGTAAAATACATATTTCATTATTATGTATATACTTCAAATTTATATTTCATCATTTCAGTAATTATATGTTCTATGAAAGCAACATATAATTAACATTACTGCTTCTGTAGCAAAAAGTTAATATTTACCATAAGTTTCTGTCACATATATATATACATATATATTTATATATATGACAGAATGTATATATATTTATAGAAACTGAAAAATTAGCTAAATGTGCATGTTGGACCATTATAGCATTATTGCATAACCAATTTTTCATAGCAGAAACATTAATTCTGCAATATAATTTTGGAAGTTCAATAATGTCTTATAAGTTAGCATTATTAAACACTGGCCACTATAAATGATTTGGTAGTCGACCAACGTCCATCATTTCAGTATCTTCTATGTTATTGTGCCCTACTATATGATGCCTAAAAATCAGCATATATCAATTGTTTGCCAATTACATTCATATTATATGAAAAATAATAAAATAAATATATTAGCAGAAACATTAATTTTCATTTTTAGGATTGGCACCCTTTGTGTTACGTTAAAATTGTAGTTAATGAACACATTTTATTTCTATTTATTTATACAAAAATATATTTAGCTACTAAAGATATTGAAAAAAGAAAAGAAGGAGAAAAAATGTTAAGTAAATGTTTTTATATCGTATATATGCAGGTTATAAACATATTAAAGATTATATAGTGCCAGCCCTACGTGTTATTTTCTCTATAAATATATTTTATAATGTTCTACAATCCTGAGAAATAAAGGTATTTTAATTATTTAGATATAATTTACCTAAGTTGATGAAACTGAGAAGGCGTATGAAGGTGCGTTTCTGGAGTTCTTGGTGATAGACTGTGAAGACTTCCACTAAAACCAGTACTTAAAAGTTCTCTGCATGGACTTCTGGCATTTATAACTCTTGGTTGTGTATACATTTCCTCTAAGACGCTTGGTGCTACATATGTGAAACCCTATATACAAGACGAAAATTTGTATATTTTTTGTAAGAAGATCTTCATCGCATTTTCATTGTGTTTTATGTTATATTAACGCATTAGTATAATTACTTGAAATATCATATTTGCAGATTCACTTAAGGTGCTTTCAACAGGTGAATCTACCGGAATGGTTGCAGTGAATTGTTCATCAAATTGAGATGTATCATCTGCACTTTTCTAAAAGATTATTAATACTGATATATTATCAAGAATCATGTTGCATAGTACTATTTAAAATATGAATTAAATAAATTCGAAAAAAATATTTATACCAGCGATGGCTTAAAAGGAGGTTCCAATTTACGTGAAATAACATCTTCCCAACTAATGTGTTTAAAAAAATTATGATTAATTATTTGCTCTGCATCTTCAGGTCCAGATCCTAATCTTTGACCAACTTGCCTCTATAAATTTCGAAGTATATATTAAAATAATTTACTATAACACACATATATTATTAATTACAATTATTGTTAAAAACCTTTAACAGTTTACGAATCAGATCTCTTGCATCGGGTGTAAGATACTGCGGAAGACATAATTTTCCTCTTAATATTTTTTCAATTGTTTTTCTTCTATCATCACCGGTGAATGGAGGCTGCCAAAATAAATTTTACATAAAAAAAAATATTACATATAGTTTTTATTATATTTAAAATATCAGGTAAGTAATATATATTAGGTAACATTATTATCCATAATACTGTACCATTCCTGTGAGCATATCAAACATTAAAGCACCTAAACTCCACCAATCAACAGCTTTTCCATGCCCACTTCTTGTCAAAATCTCAGGAGCCCTAAATTTTATAATTAATACCAATATATAAAATAATTACGAGGTTCTATTTATTGAAAAGATAGATAATCAATACTTGCATATATTCTATGGTTCCACAGAATGTATGAGTTACTGTACCATCTTGTATGTGTTCTTTACAAAGGCCAAAATCAGTTAATTTTACATGACCTTCTCCATCTAATAAAATATTTTCTGGTTTTAAATCTCTGCAAGCACATAATTTTATATTGAAATATATTATATAAATGTACTAATATTGTAAAGAAATTACTTATGTGAGAGATTAAATATACCTATATATAATTCCTTGATTATGAAGATGTTGCAGGGCAAGTATGATCTCGGATAAATAAAAACTGTAAGAATATACACAATAAAAACATATAAAAATAAAATATATAATTATATTATAATATTTAGTTGATTTAATGATCGAATTTTTTTCGATATTATATACAGATATCTATACAGTATTCCTCCATTTACACGGGTAATTGGTTCCACGAAAACAGCATGTAAATAGAACTATGAAATGCTGTTTAAGATAAGGGTCTGTTTCAAATTCTCAAATATGTATTCAACTCTTACTGGAATACTGTTTTCACATAATGCATTATTGTGACATATGCATTGTAGTAGCTTAAGTGTGTTAAAGTGCATCTGTGTACATGGAGAAATTACTGTAATATAAATTTAAAAAAAAACGTAAAACTAACCATGCTGTATCTTCTAAAAAAATGCCTTCTCGATCCAAATATGTAAAAAGTTCTCCACCGCATAAATATTCCAAAATCAAATACAATTTACCTCCAGTTTGAAAGGCATACATTAAATTAACAATGAACGGATGCTGTAAGAATATTTTATATATAAAACATGTAGATATATATATGATTAAAATAGCAAAACATTTAATCGATCTATTTACCTTGACGGCTTCTAATATATTTCTCTCTGCCTTAGTATGAGCTGTATCTTTTTGATTTCTTATAATAGATGCCTTACGTAATACCTGATATAAAATATAAAAAGATAATATATCTTTATACGTTGTTTATTTACTTGTATTGTTTCAAATCTAGTTATGCATTTTAAGCGGTCTGTTTTGATTATTGATGATATCGCTTATGATCCAAAGATAAAAACTATCTTACTAGTCGTAATAACTTTTCCTTACTTTCATAGCAAAGATGCTGCCTTTATCTTTACCCGTAACTTTCCTAACTTGGAAAACTTTTCCATATCCTCCTTCGCCAAGGATTTTACACAATTCAAAATCCTGAGGGCCAGTTTTCTCTTGCCCAGGATTAACATTTTGTTCTGACAATTGTACTCTTTCCAAATTATCAGATCTAAACATATGTACTTAATTAAATAATAATCTATTAAGACTAATATTAGTTATTAACAATATATGTAATTCTAATTATTATTTAAATCTAAGCATAAAAAACAATAATATACCACATGATAATATGTTGGCTTAATATGTATACTTACTCCAACATTGTGTCTACATTAGAAGCATGACTATATTCTTCCTAAAAAAGAATAAAACACGTGTGTGAGAGGGAGAGAGAAAGAGAGAGAGAGAGAGAGAGAAGTAAAAATCAGAGAAAAAACTAGAATAAAAAATTGTTATTTCTAAATAATATTTCGACTAAAATAAATTACCTCTCTGGTTTCAATAACATCATCATCAGATTCATCATGATTTACGTTATCGCCTTCGTGCAATTCAATATCGAATACTCCAGCCATTATTTTTTTACTGTGAAAATTTATAAATAGTACATAACGAGAAAAGATAAATAATAATTAACTTGGAGTATGAAAAATAAGCTCGATTAAATTTTTTTTTTTCGTTTTCTTATGTGAATGCGTATACGCGTTGTTTCGTTTCACTCTAATTTGTAACTAGGGTTAATTAATAACAAGTTAAGTTTTACATATGTATGGATAAAACATGGACATATATACGCGTAAAGCGTAATAACATTACCGTGAAAGAAAATGTTTATTTCATTACTTCGATTCTTATAACGGCCTTTTATGACATCTAACTATTTGAAGGAAAAAAATCTATGTATATATAAACACGTGAAGCTTCTTAAACTGACTGAAACTATACGACTATGTATATCGAACTGATTCGACATATCCATATGTATACAATATATTATCAAAGAATACAGAAGTGCATAGAAGCTCAAAAGTACACTTTTCGCAGAACCCAAATCATCTTAGTTAGTACTCTGACCACCAGTGGGCGATAGTAGGTAATGACATGTAGCGGCATGCTGTCGATAAGCAGATTTCTATTTTATCCTACGATGCGACGACTGGCGCCGCCACTCTCACCGCTCATTCTTCGGCCAAGCTACTTTAGCTTGGGAACGTTAATGTTTCCATGGTTACAAAGACTTTCTTCTTCCGTTATTGTAAATAAGAAATCAATTAAGAAGTTACACGCTCCCGATCAACAACACATTTCGTTATCGACAGTAGGTCGCTACATGTCATTACCTACTATCGCCCACTGGTGGTCAGGGTACTAACTGTGATGATTTTGGTTACGTGAAAAGTGGTCTTGTAATCTTCTATGTTCTTTTGTATTCTTTGATATGGAGAAACGTACAGGAAAACGTTCTTACACACAAAATATATTTCAATATTAACGAAAATATATTAAAGTAGTTAATAACAATTTTTAGTTTCGAACGTTTATATTAAATATCTATTGAAATTCAATGAATGTTGCATACTAAATAATAGTGCAATTCATTCATTAATATAATCTTCAATTATATAAGAAAATTGAACTTTTATTTTATTTTATTTTTTTATCGAAGTATAGTACGTACACATATATATATAATTGCGCGTAAAATATACTTCTTTAATAATTATATAAAATATTTTCTAAATTGTTGGATATATATATATACAGGCACATATGTATGTTAATTTATGGAAGAATAATAATTATCTCGAGTGAATGTTAACAAATTTTTAAAGAAATTTAATCGAAAAAATCCTCTTTAAAATTTCTTAGATTAAAACATTTGTTATGTAATTATATTAGTATATATATATTACACTACATCTTTTGAATATAGGTCATATATTGTTTAATAAATATTTACAACTAATGTGATAAATAATTAATAAGTTATACATTACATATATTATATGTTATATATGTTATATAACATATATATATAAGTTATACATTATATATATATATATATATAATACTATATAATTTTACTAAATAATTTACATTTCTATGAAACCTAATATTTGTTTGTTTATTTTAAAAAATTAATCTTTAAATACAAAAGATCATAGAGAGTCAAGGCTAATATTGGTTCTTAATTTTAATTGGACAATTCTTATATCCATATTAGAATTGTCCAATCAGAATACTAGACGGTTTACATAGACATTTTTTTAGTTTAAAAGAGTAAATTATTTTAATGTAATTATATATAGTTATTAGTTACTTTTTTGTTCATCTTATTTTTATGATGATTACTATGCTCACTAAATTCATTAAGCATAATTAACAATATTTTAATATAGCGTACAAAATTCTACATCATAAATTATTAAGCCAATGAAAACGTATCTTTTCAAATGATAATAGAAGTTATCACAAACGGATGACCAATGAATATTAGTTTTTTTAATAATTTTGTAATTCATGGTAAAAAAGAGATAGAAAATGATGAATGGTGAGGGAGTGAGAGAGAGAGAGTAAAGCTGATTGTAATTGTAACGCTTTTCTACAGATGGCAGTGTCATGCATAAATTTCATTTTCCATTGGGTGTACCATGTGTGTATTATCACGTTTTGTAGCACTCAATTTAAGAGTATGATGAAGATGGCATGGTTATTGCGATACTGACACAATGGACTTATATAAAAGATCTATTTTAATCAGATATTTTATGTAAATATAAGTCAAATTCTTAATCATTTCTTCATGCAGAAAGGTTAAGTTCGGTAATATCATAGTATCTTTTTATTGATGTTTTGGTTTTTCTAGTAAATGTATAATACTTATTGATAGAAAAATAGATGATATAAAGAGGTATGAAATATATGATATGAAAATTTCATAATACATGGAAAAAATGACCTATTTGCAATCCGTTAGGTTATGTACATATGTTTAACCATAGATTATCATTACTCAGATACTGGTGTTTCGTAACACAGATAACAAAAATTATCTATTTATACGTAGGCTTTTTACTGTTTCCTACAAACTTAAAGACATTTTACGTATTAATCTTATTCAAGACGTTTGGAAAGTTAATTTTATTGAAGAAAATATAAGTATTTATAATTATTAATAGTGTTGCCAAAATGCCTGGGAAAATTGTTGTCCTTGGTTCATGTATGATAGACTTTACTTGGTAAGTTTGTAAATTATATATATATATTTTAAATCATAAAATACAAATATATTTTTGTTGATTTAATATATCATCTATAGTTTAAAGAAATTCAGCTGATCGTTTATAAGTTTTCAAAGACTACTTATTTATAAGTATATGATTATTTTCTTATGTTTAAATACATAATTTTACCTAAATTAGTAGTTAACAAAGAAGAAGATTTTGTTATCGATGAAGAAAACTATACGATTACATAATCAGAAATTATTTCAAAAAATTCTAGATATATTCATTTTCTAGCTATGCACCTCGCTTACCAAAGAACGGAGAGACAATATGTGGTAACAAATCTAAAATAAAACTTGGTGGGAAGGGTGCTAATCAATGTGTGGCTGCTGCTAAACTCGGTGCAACTACAGCGCTTATTTCCTCAGTAATATTTCTTTTTTTGTAATTGTATAAGTTTCTTTCGTCTTAAACGCATAGTTAAATGTAGATTATTAATCGCTTATTTGTCAGTATTGAGAGTTGAAGTTGTTCGTCTACATAATGTCTACATAATTTGATTTTTAGTCAAATTTTAACAATAACTCTAACAATATTTATTTTAAATGCATGGATAATTGTTGATAATTATGTCAATTCTTTATTGTTATTTTAACTGATTTTTCTTTTTATCTTTCTTTATAATAGTTGGGCTGCGACTTTTTTGCAAAAAATTATTTGGACGCATTGAAGGAATTAAATGTAGATATTTCTTTTATTAGAGTTCATGAGAGTGCAGAAAGTGGAAAAGCTCATATTACAGTTGCTAAAAATGGTATGTCATATTAAAGTAAAGAAAAACGATGATATATTTGTGTTATCTTTATTACATAAGATGTTTAAGATAACATAATAATCATGATTGGAATGGTAAATTATCTCTATTTTTTCAAACGTCATACTTTATACATTAGTAATTCAATTCATTATCACCGTTAAAGAGTCAAAAAGATATGAATGAATCTTATGATCTTATATATTGTAGATCAAAAGTCTTTAAGTGAATTCAAAATTTCTAGGTGATTTAAAAAATCAATTAATCTTTTTTCAAGATGTCTTAGGTTTGTAGTATTACAATTTGAAATGAAAGAAATATCTCAAAAAGTCTGAAAAAAAAATTAATTGATTTGTAAAATGACCTAAGAAGTTTGGGTCTAATCCTATCACAATAAAAATCGTCTTAAAGTGAAAAGATGACGTTGAAATTGACGAACGCGTAAAAAGTGAAATAAATTATAATAATTTTCAAATGCATTCGTTTGTAGGAGAAAATAGTATAGTAATCATACCAGGAGCTAATGAATTGACAAGCGTTGAACACGTTAAAAACGCTACCACATTGATTGAAAATGCCTCAGTGTTATTATGTCAATTCGAATCACCGATAGACGCTACTTTGCAAGCCTTACGAATTCATAAAGGACATGGTTCGTTTTTATATTTACATTATTATTTCATAGGAATTTGATATTATTTCAATAAAAGAAAAAAAAAAGAAAGAAAAAAAGAAAACAATTAACGAGACTTATAACAATGCTATAGGATATTCTATTGTGAATGGTGCACCAGCCATTAAATCCGTCAATCCGGAGATTTTTTCATTGTGCGACATATTTTGTGTTAACGAGACCGAGGTGGGTTTATAAAAGAAATTTATAAGAACAACGACAAAGTTAAAGTTTTTGCGATAAATAAGAATTAGAAAGGAAAGAAAAAAAGATTCGCGCGAATCGAGTCTTATTTTGAATTATTAGAAAGCAATAAAATTTTATTTTCCAGGCAGAAGTTCTAACAGGAATTTATCCTGTGGTGATGTCGAATGTGAATTTGGCGGTCAGTTTTCTTCTTTCTCAGGGATGTAATCTGGTTATAATTACTTTAGGATCTTTAGGTGCCGTTTTTGCATCTAAAGATACAGAAGAAATAGTTCGAGTTGATACAGTGTCCGTTACCCCGGTTGATACTACCGTACGTGAAATCAATTAATACTAATATTTATTTCATTAACGAACGAATTAAGAATCATGTTTATTGCTATCAGATATTTAAATCTTAATGAAAATGGCATTGATACGAAGGTAAAGTTTCTTTTCTTTTTCTTTTCCCCTGTACAATTTTATTTTTTTTTGTTAATTTTCCTACTGCTTGAATTTATACGAAAAGGAAAGTAAAAAGTAAAAGAAGAAGGAAAAGAAAAAGAAAAAGAAAAAGAAAAAAACAAGGAAAAGAAAAAGGAAAAGAAAAAGAATCGCATAGGACTCATTATAGTCAGTTTAAAATTCTCGCTCTATATCGTGGCGCTCGCATTAATTAATACGTAAATGACTAAAGCGTGCGAAGAAAACAAGAAATAAACATTTAATCCCTTCATTAAATTTTATTACGCAGCCAAGGGAGTAGTCCGTTTTAAAAGTATGAATGCGCTTGCGCGCCAAAGATTCGAAATTCACTCGAGCTTTTTTCACGACGACGACGACGACGACGACGACGACGACGACGACAACGGCGGCGGCGGCGGCTGTGGCGAAAAGAGAGCGTTTTATTTTATGTTATAATTTTACTTGATAATTAAACGGATAAAACTTAACTAAACGTAGTCGTAAAAAGAACGAGAAAAATATCGTGGCTATAGAAAAAAAGGAAAAAGAAAGAAACCGGGTCCTGATGAAAAAATGTCTCCTCTTAAAATTCAAATTAATTATCAATCATATTTTTAGAATGTATATTATCGAAAGAATTAATCCGGTTTAAGTCGAGTTCATTTAGGAACATAAAAACTAGTTTATGAATTACTGAAGTATCTCTTTTTATTGTTCCATGTAGGGAGCAGGAGACGCATTTCTGGGTTCTCTAGCCTTCTTTCTAGCATATTATCCTGAACTCCCGATGAAAGAACGTATTGAGAGAGCTTGTAAGATTGCTACATTAACTGTATTGAAAGAAGGTACGCACGACAGTTTTCCAAAAAGAGAAGAACTTCCGGAGTCTATGTTTAAGTAAAATATTTTTAATCAATAGAAAAAAATGATGTATATTTAAATGCCATACTTGTGATAATATAATAAGGAGTTGTATTTGTTTAGATTTTTTATTGATAATAAAGTGAAATTTATGTAAATAATATTAATAATATTATCTCGAAAACACTTTTTAAATCTTTTAAGTTATACCGTCGGATTCTTTCCTGGTGAATTTATTTTGTTAAACTAAAGTATATCCAAAAACTCGATTTTGCCATTGAAGATTCGTTAATGGGGAATTTTATTAATCGATTTTATGATTTATATCAATTTTATAGGGTGACTAAAATGGAACATGAATCTCAAGAGGGAAATAGGTTTAGACTATTGGAAAGTAACCCTCGAATTTTTCACGCGGAAAGAGAAATCGTTGGATCGATTGCGGATGCACCGCGTCGGTGGTCCCTTTTTTCCGAAACTCTTGTGGTTTAAGAGGGTTGGAGGAAGAGGAGGAGGATGAGGATGAGGAGGAAGAGGATGAGGAGGAGGTTGAGAAGAAGAAGAAGAAGGGGAGGAGAAGGAGAAGGAGAAGGGATAAAGGGTTGCGTTAGGAAAACGTAGGCGTAGCTAGCTTCATAGGACATAATCGGCGGAAGGGGTTAGCGGACCTGGAGATTTAGTATTTATTGTAGATATTCGAGGTCTGTGTCTGTATTTTTGTCTGTATCTCTTTCTAACAGAACCGAAGCAAGCAAGGTTCGACGAGCGCATCGACTCGTATAAGAGAGGTATTTTTTCTCTCCCTTTCTCTCTCTCTCTCTTTCTGGACCTATTGGCGAGGGGTATCTCTACGTATTTCGAAGACTATCAATCATTGGTAACCTGTAAAGGATCTAATTATCCTGGAGCTGACTGGGCTCTCCGTTCGGTGCACCCGCCACCGCTCGTCTTGTCCACCCTTTCCAGCCCCCCTGGCCCTTCCTCGTGGTGGTGCCGGCGTCAACCCACCCTCCTCCACCTCCCGATCTCTTCCGCTACCAAAACCCTCTTTTTCGCTCTAACAGCCACCCTTTTCCGCGAGAGATGGGTGGAAGGAAAAAGAGAGAAAGAGATAAAAAAAGAGAAAAAGGGAGAAAAAGAGAGAAAAAGTGAGAGGGAGAGAGAGAGAGAGAGAGAGAGATAGTGTACGGTCGTTGAGAGGGACGAAGAGGAAGACTAGGACGAGAAAGAGGAGGAAGAGGAGGAGGAGGAGGAGATGGGGGTGGAGGTGGAAGAGATCGGTGTATAAAGCGGGTACAAGCGCATGCATGGATGTATGTGTGTTTGTGTGTGTATGTGTGTGTGCGTAAGAGCTCAAAGAGTGCTCCCGCCTCGACAGAGGCTGCTGGTGTCGGTGAGCCGGTACTTTTTTTCGTACGCGCCGTTGTACGTCCGTGTGGGCGCGCACGAGCCCAGGTGTATAATAGTGGAGAACGAGAGAGGAAAAGAGACAGACGTAGAGTAAGGGAGAGAAACGAGAGAGGAAAAAAGAAAGAGATAGGTTGGGTAGTTGGTTAGGTGGCCCGGTCGATATATCAGGGCTCCGCTGCTGCAGCTGTCTGTCAGGCTCGCGAACTCGGCGCTAGACGACGAGCTCGGGGTCTAGAGAAAAAAGCGCTTTGCTCTCTCTCTTTCTCTCTTTTTCTCGCTTTCTCCCTTCCACGCGCTCCTTCCTGCTTCTCTCTCTTTCTCCCTCCCACCATGCTTCCGTGGGGTAATTTTTCATCGTTGCAGCGGACGACAGAAGCGCCGCGACGGCGGAGTCGGCGTTCTCCCGCGTATATATATATATATATGTATATATGTATGTATGTATGTATGTTTATATATTTGTCTATGTGTGTAAGTATATGCGATGCTATATATTTCTCTATCTTTATCCTTTTCTATATATTTTTTTGTCTCCATATATACGCGCGTGTACAGTTGGACACGCGCGCAAATGGTTAATGTTCGTGCGCGTGCACCTTGCTTGTATACTCTCGCGAAGAACATCCTCCCCCCTCCCCCGCGAAAGAATACACTTCGGACGAGGGGTGTGTCGACTCGAAAACTTGATTCAAAAATATGAAAAACAAAAAAGAAGAAGAAAAAGGAAACTTATTCCCGTAGGATTCGTAAAACTCGACAAATTTTCTTACGAAACTTGTTACATCACTCATCTGACGATAGGTAGACAATTTTTGGTCTTTTATGGTCTCCTCCGATACAATTCTTTGAATGAACTTTTATGGTTTGTAATACACACTTAATAAAAGAGAATTTCATTTAAATTTGTGCGTTAGAGAAGTTAGAGTTAATCGAATGTATTGTATAATGTTTTGGACACCCTTTTTTTTTAAAAGAAATATAATAAATGTTTATTTTATTCTAAATTTACCTGTTCACAAGTTTGCTGGTATATAATGAAAAATAAGAAATTTGAAGTATCCTATTCAATGGGATTTATTATTGAACTTCCCCCCCCCTTCATTCTCAATAGTAATCTGCAATATATTATAATTATATTCGATAAGAAAAAATTCTTCAAGAATTTCGCGTATTCCTCGTAGGTCCTCGTCAGTTTTCGAGATCTACTTGCACAAGAGAGTATGAAAGGGAGGGGGTTGGAAGAGGGGGGCGGGAGAAGACTATTGTCGCGGTTCTTGAATATTTTCATTCATTTTCCATAAGACTTTCAATTCTATTTTAACGTTCAATCTAATGATAGATCAAAACGCTATCGATCTTACGAAAATACGAAGAAAATTACAATTCATTTCTAAACTAAAACTTTATATATATATATATAGAGGGGGGTTTAACATTTGCAAAGATAAAAAAGTTCATTTCAATTAAAGAAAAGATTAATTAGTTGAGTAGATAATTAGTTTTCGAATAGATATGATTCTTTCGAACGCGTCGACGTTAAAAAAATCGCGCGATTATGGGGAGAGACACTGTGAATAAGTTAACAGTTCGCGCATATTTTCGTAACTCGTTCGACATTACGAAATTGCAGTTTAAAATTGTGATGGTATCTACGAGTACTCGCGTTACGATTTTTCTCGATAAATTTCGTCAAATTTTCGGGAATCTATCTTTCCACTTAAAAACGTTTCTCGATTGATTTCATTTACTGTATTCGTAAATATATAAGAAAGTCATTGAGAAATCGAGAAATTGCGTGTATTTATTATGAAAATCGTAGGTATTTAACAACTATAGTAAAATATAAGTATATGTAAGTAAATAACTATGTATGTATGTATGTATGTATGTGTGTGTGTATGTATAAGCGTGTATGTATATAGGTGTAGGTGGGTTTTTATTAAGAATAAGCTGGCAGTACGTAATTACGAACTAGCGGAGAACGTCGTCAGCCTTTTCCTCTCTCTTATCGATCGGCCACGAAAAACGTAGCGCGCGCTCAGAGAATCTCGTAAAAAAATTAGACGCGAAAATATTTTTTGGCGGTAGACGTATATAATCCTTTTTCTAACCTTACTTTTTTCTTTATTACTGGTGAACTGGGTAGGGGTGGGGGGTAGTAGAATCATTGAGAAAAAAAACTTTGCGGCGTAGTACGGGTACTTAGAAAAATAAAAAACAAAAAACAAATAAAGAAAAAAAGAGAAAAAAAGAGGAAAAGTAAAAAAAGAAAATGAAAGAAGATACCACTTGAGAAAAGTCGAGCAGGGTCGGTGGTCGTCCGACGAACGAGAGAGGCGTTTCTTTTCTTTTGCAATCCTCGTCTTTCTTCCTTCTTTCTTCGATGGTCTTAGAAAGGAAGGAAGAAAGGAAGGAAGGAAAGGAGTAAAGAAAAAATAAAGTACGAACTCGCTTTACCATTATCGTTGAAAGTAAATCGAACGGAGTCAAACTAAGCGATCATTCCAGTTGATATTCGAGAAAAAGAAATCGAGGAGGGTACTTTCAAACGGGACTTTGCTGAAACTTTGGAAAATAAAAATCATACGTGTAAGATATATAGGAACTCGTATTACTCGTCAAAATAATACAAACAAAATAATAATACACAACGTCGAAAGACGCGCGCGCGCGCGCGTATGCGTACGTTTTATTTCATTTCTTTTTTATTTATCTTTTCGTCGTATTCGAAGGTGTTTCAAAGAAAAAGTTTTGAAAATGGAACGTTCTTGAAAGAGTCGCCGGGTCAGGAACCTTCTCGAGATCTTCTCCTTTAAAGGACGAATGAGGGGAGTTTCAAGATTATCTTCTTTTTTCTTGGACATTCTCTCTCTCTCTCTCTCGTTCTCTCTCTTTTTCTCTCTCTATCTCTCTCCCTCGTTAGTTGTTCCGTCGGTCCGATTAACGTGAAAGCGATGTCATCCTCTCAAGTTTTTGGGCGTTTACCGGCATCGACGTTGTGCAGCGTTTTTCGTGCACACGGAGGAGGACGATGCCCGTAAGCACCGCGTGCGATATCTGCCCACGCAGACGTGCACACGTGCGCACAGGCGAAGGTACACCGAAAAAACGCTAGCAACGTGTGGTGGAAAAAAGAGAGAGAGTGAGAGAGAGGGAGGAAAGGGAGGGTGGGAGGGAGAAAGGGAGGGAGAAAATCATCCGTGTGCGCGAGCCTTTACACGGGAGCGCTTCGCACTAATATTCGCAAAAAAATTCGTTCGAGGACGCACACGAGTGCATCGGGGGTGGCGCGCACGCACACATGCAAGCACACGGATATTCGCGAAGATTCAGAGACGCGAATACACAGAGAAAGGGAGAGAAAGAGAGGGAGGGTGGAAAAGAGAAAGAGAAAGAGGGAGAGAGCTAACCCTCTGCAAGCTCTCCTCCTCCTCCTCCTCCTCCTCCTCCTCCTCTCTTCCTCGTCGTTCACCTCCTCGCGTTTCCGCCGCGCGGTTCAACCCCCTCCTCCCGGCTACCTCATCCTCTTCTCATGGTTGCGAACCTCTCTAGGGGAAAAAGTAGGAAAAGAGTGGGGAGGATCGATTTTACTGGGGCAACCGCCCTCCTCCCATGCACCCTCCTGCATCAACTACCCCTCCTCTCACATCCTGTACTTTCCTGAGCTAGCCATGCCATGCCCTGTCCCGGTCGTAATGCACCGTCTCCGCCCCGGCTAACGCTCACCCCTACGTCACCCTATGCCACCCTATGCCACCCTTTCCTACCCCACACTACCCTACGCTACCCCATACCCTTCTCCTCTACCACCCTACCTTCCTACTCTGCCTAGCATCGCCTCCGTACGGACCTTACACTTTTTATTCTGCAAAAATATTCGGGAGACTTCCGAATGACGATGCTCTACCATCTTTTACCATCCCTTTCCAACTTAGACACAACCCTTTTCCACTTTCTTTACGCCTATATCATACATGCCTTTTTTTTTCTTCTTTTTTTCTTATCTTTATCATCGTAATTTGTCTTTTCTCGCGTCCAGTCACCGATCATCTCCTGTTCCTTCCTGATCCGATGTTCGTCCTTCGAACCTTCGTCCGAACCTTCCCGAGTGTCAGAGAAATCTCCTAAAGAAAGAGCAACCAATGGGATCTTTCCTTTATACCCTTGATTAATGCTCCAACAGGACGAAAGGTAATTCGGCGCATCATCGAAACTATCTCTCTTACATTTTTATTCTTTTTTACGTTTTTAACATTTTCCACGTTCTCCGTGCGTTAATCGGTCACGATCATCTTATCTTATACCTTTATTCGAGATAATTTTTCATCAATTTCTGAAAATTTCTTCCAGTGAGGAGTTGCCGTAAAGATATAACGAAACAAAAAAGAAGAAGAAAAAAAAAAACATAGAAATTTTCTTCGGCGATTTTCCCGTAAGTTATTTCCTTGCATTTTCCATGCTAGGTTAGCTGGGATTATATTCTTCTTTTTTTTTTTTCAGTTTCGTTATAAAGGGATTCAAAACGGTATTAATTATATGTTGATATTAACAATAATTCTTTCAATATTAAATTAGAATTATTTTGACGAGTATATACGAAAAGAAATGTTCTTCATTTCGAAACGTAATTATCATTGGGGATAAATTTTTGGAAAAAATGTATATGATAATTATATGATAAGTATATGATAAGAATAAAGTAAAACTAGTTTTTCCAAATGAATTTTAATAATGTAATAGTTATGTAATAGTTTTACATAACAGTTTCAAATGATTATGTGTAATAACAATTATACAAATTCGAATGAAAAGAGCGAGTGAAGATATTACGTTGATGTATTATTAGGAAATATCCCTTGAGTTGAAAAAGAATGATTAAATGCAAAGAACTTTTCAAAAGGATGGAAAAAACTTCGTTGAAATTTAAATTGTATTTTCATCTCATTTATAATTGTTTACTTTGATTTTTTTAAATCATCATTCTTATTATTTAAATTATTCTTCTATATATAGTACGGATACAATGAGACAACTTGGAGTAAAGAATAAAAAAAATATTTTCCATGATACCGATAAAGAATTGAATATTTTCACAATTTGAACGATTCGAAATTAGATTATCAATTTGATTTAAATAACCGAGTCCGATATTAACAGCTTATCGATCATTATTGTTAACGTCGATTAAACGAGAACGAAACTTTGTATTCCTCGTATATACAATGTGTCTTGAAAATACATCGATCTGTTTTATTTTTCATTTATTGTTAAATTTATTTAAGATCGAATAAATTATTCGTACGGATGTCGGACTCGCCATTTTCGAGAATTCCTCTCGAAAGATTATGCAGAAGAAGTGGTCGAAGGTCGATCATTAAGACCATAATTCCGAGTATCGAGATTCGAGTAATTGCAGCGCTGCGAGGAACCGATAAACGGCTTAGACTACTTACCGAGTACTATCGTTAAGGTCGGCAATGATTCCAATGAAATGAAACAAAAAGAAATAGGCGAGTTGTTTCAAACATTTTCCTATATAGTTTTCCCATTTATTTTCGTTTAAAAATCAAAATCAAAATAAAATCAAAAAACTGGTGTGTGTACTTATGTACGCACGTAAGAAGTTATACTTCTTTGCCGTACCAAAACGAACATAACCTCAATAACCTCAAAAATAACTTCAAAAAATAACCTCAAAAAAAAAAAATAATAATAATAATTATATATATAAATATATAAGAAAGAATAAAAAAACTGGTGTGTGTACTTATGTACGCACGTAAGAAGTTATACTTCTTTGGCGTACCGAAACGAATATAACCTCAAAAATAACTTCAAAAAAATATTGGATCGGAAGTATGAGAACATAAGCAACTAATTATTATTATTTATTTATTTAACAAAACAAAGAAAGGAAACATATTTTCAATCGATCCACACTAAATATAAGGGAGATATATCGAAATATTTTATGCGTCAACGATCATGGCGCGGTGATACAATTACTTCCCGCTTCGATCATTTAAGTAAAGCAGCGCTGAGTACGATTAGTATTTGGATGGGTGACCCGCTTGAGAAAAAAAGAAAGGAAGAAGAAGAGAAGACAACTTCATGCCGTATACTTGAAATCGCTTTGCCGCGCGTCGTAAATACCGACAAACTTCATGGTGTCGTTTTTCCACATTACATTTTCCCCAACACGCCAAAAGAAGTATAACTTCAAAAATCAAAATAAAATCAAATAAAATCAAAAAAAAAAGAAGAAAAAAATGAACGACGAATACGAAAAGAAATTCTTTTACCTGCGTTTCATTTCGGATTGCTATAAGAGGAACATATATTATCTGAAAGGAAAGAGAGAGAGAGAGGAAGAGGGAGAGAGGGGGAAGTGCAATTTCTTCGATATTACCCAAGTTCAGCTATCGTAGTGGAAAGTTTAGCAAGTATCTACCTACGAGAAGATAGGTGCGTGCGAACGGTTAAACTAACTTCGCCGATAAATTATTTCGGAGATGTGGGATAAACAAAAGAGCGATTAAACGCTGAAATCATTACTCGCCGTATAAAAATCTTATATAGGAGAGATCTCTTCCCATGCGAGCGAGTAAATCTTTCGTTGTTTCTTTTTACCTCGTCGTAAAGATCATTATAATTGCTAATGAAGGGCTACTACCACTTACGAAGGCCGTCATGCGTATCGGACGAAAGCGAAGTCTGGTTTAAGTTGGGACTGTGCGTGGCCTATCGCACTTGATAAAGAAATAAGTAAATACATTTACGTGTATCGGTTCTCGTATGTTGGAAAGTCGATAAAATCGAGTAATAATTAACGAAAACCGGCTTAAGAGTAGTCATCGTTAAGGTAGCTTATAGTCAATTTGTTTAAACGAGTAACGTTAGAGAGGGGTTTGTCGATGAATATTTTTACATTTGTTTGTTATATAACTTACAATTAGATAAATATCATTAATAAATATAAAAAGCGTATATGTTATCTCTCTCTCTCTCTCTCTCTCTTGCTGTTTTCTTCTTGCGAAGATCGAAGGGCAAGAAAAGTAAAAGAGGAAGTAGTCAAGGTAAGGGGAGGTTAGCAAAGGCAGTCATCCCGATTGTTGAGGTTACGGATCGGTGTCAAGTAGTCACCCTATGCCATGTGCGGCGGCCCATTCAGCCGTTCGTTCATTCAGAAATATCCTGCCTCCTCTCTTCGCCATTCAACAAGTAGATCATCGAGCCTATACGGAGCACCCTCTACCGTCGGACCTACGCAACTTCCAAGGGTTACGAGTCGAGTCGAGTCGAGCGAACGAACGAACGAACGAACGAGAACGAGCTAGCTAGCTAGCTAGCGAGGGGTTGTTATGTAATAAATCCGAGTTTCCCTCGAGACTCCTTCGAGAGTGAGGGGATCGCTGCGACGGCCCTCCCACGGGAATCGAGTAGATCCGGGGAGCGAGCGAAAACTTCTTATATTCTTGGGTTGTTCGTTAAGGACGTAAAGGTGCGCCTATACCAACCCCTTCCTTCCTCCAGCCCCCACCCCTTCCCCATAAAAGATAAATACCGATAACACTTTCGTGTCTTCAGCTTATATCATTGTCGAGTATACGCATATTCGGGATTAAAAGTACAACGGGGCAAAGGGCTTGGGGTAGATATTAACTCTCGTGTTATTTACTTCGCTCGGTCGGCCAATATGCATAGATATATTCGCTAAACGAATTAGCTTTGCATCGCGGCTGCATGCACCGCCGCTGGCAAGTTAACCGACGTTTTTCCGTTGCACCTAGGAAGGGCACGACGGTATATAGAGGGTATTTTTAGATTTCAAGCATTAATTAAGTAGCTTAGGGAAAAGAACGAAGCCAGTGAGCCGTGACTGGCGAGCATCCGGCCGATCTACGAACAAACGGGCGATTTTGCGCTAATCACTAATCAGAGCAGCGCATCGAGAGAATAAGGGAGAGATGGATAGAGAGAAAGAGAGTGTGAGAGAGAGAGAGAGAGAGAGGGAAAGATAGAAGACCGAGAGGCAATGCCGTGCCCACACCCAACCCACCCCTCTCCTCCCCCTTTAAACGGCACCGATCTCAGCCATGGCCAACAACACGACAACGCGGTCGGCATCATTATAATAAGTGATCGCTTGGATACTCGATGTGTGCCAAACTGGAAAGCTTTCTGCCAGGTGGAATAATGGGCTGCTGCACAGACGACCGACGTCATTGTCACTCATCACGGTCTGATCACTGTCACTGTCTACTCGACAAAGGCCCTTTTTGTCCTGAGCTTGTGCGAACGCATTCTGAACCTCGACAAAATCCTATATTTCTCATAAATGCCGCTCCGGATGGCCGCTGTAGAATAAGCTAATGGATGCTCGTCCTTGCTTCTCTCTCCCTCTCCCTCGGTTTTTTTTTCAAACTGCCTTTAATTATCGGTTCTCGTTACCGTCTATTAAAACAAAAAAAAAGGACGAAAAAAGGAAAGCACCCATTCGTTTACAGATCTCTCCTTTGATTTTACGAATTCAATTGTATTATATCAATTTTGTTTGTGTTCCTTACATGCACGCTCATCAACGACAACCTCCCCCCCACCCCCTTATATCTCTTCTCATATCTTTTATATTTATATTTTATTTAAAAATGAATAACGAGAGTGGGAGAGGGAGAGAGACAGAGGTATGTCGTGCTAACAAGGGTTATGTAAATGAAATGCATTGGGTATAATTTTGTAAGCTCGATAGGAGAGATTCATACATTATATTTATCGACACATATCGTATGGTAGGTACTCGTAAATATATGTTACAACCGATCGTGCACGCTCGAGATTACACACCCTCGGTCGTCCTCGAGTTTAGGATATCGATACGGCCGATGTTCGATTAGCTTGCTACGACGTTTCACGATTAATCGATAAATGAAAAAATGTTCTCCACGAAAAAAAAGGTCGAGAGTTAATATTTATAAGTTTTTCATCGTAAAAGTAAAGAAAGTGAGAGAGAGAGAGAGATTCTTTAAATGCTAGGATAAAAAGGTGAACGTCATTGAATGAAAAGTAAAAGATAAATGGCAACTTTTATAAAAAAAGAAACTGGTGTGTGTACTTATGTACGCACGTAAGAAGTTATACTTCTTTGCCGTACCAAAACGAACATAACCTCAATAACCTCAAAAATAACTTCAAAAAATAACCTCAAAAAAAAAATAATAATAATAATTATATATATAAATATATAAGAAGAATAAAAAAAAGAAAAAGGAAATATCAAAATATAGATATCAGTCCACACTAAATATAAGAAAGATATATTGAATTACTTCACGCGTCAACAGTCATGGCGCGGTTACAGCATTAGTTCTCGTTTCGATCATTTAAGTAAAGCAGCGCTGCGTACGATTAGTATTTGGATGGGTGACCCGCTTGAGAAAAAAAGGGGGGAAGAAGAAAAGAAGACAACTTCACGCCGTATACTTGAAATCGCTTTGCCGCGCGTCGTAAATACCGACAAACTTCATGGTGTCGTTTTTACAGACGCTCGGAACAAAATCACTCCCCATTACATTTTTCCCAACGTGCCAAAAGAAGTATAACTTCAAAATAGAATAATAATAATGATAATTTAGTTTCTTAAACGTTATAGGATTATTTCTTGAAATTTTTCCGATCAACTTGTATTATAGTAGGAAGGATAAGTGTGGTAAAATAAGGAACGTAAAGTAAAGTAAAGAAAGAGAAAGGAAAAGTGCCATGAAATTGTCATCCCATGATAGCTTCCATTTTTATTTTCGACGATGATAATACGGAAGTTGCGAATCGGAAGCAAAGAATATCGTTGAACGATCGGCCCAGGGCGTTCGCAGGAAGGAGGATGAGTAACGTTCGTAGCACTTTTTGAACACCGAACAAGTAGAAGAAGAAAAAGTAGAAATAGTAGTAGTAGTAGTAGTAGTAGAAGTAGTAGTAGTAGTAGTAGTAGTAGTAAAAGAAGAAGAAGAAGAAGAAGTAGAATAAGAATAAAAAGAATTGAGCAGAAGACGAAGAAAAAACGGGGGAAAAAGGGAAAAGAAAAAGAAGTAGAAAAAGAAGTAGAAAAGAATAAGAAGAATAAGAAGAATAAGAAGAAGCTAAAGAGAGAGAGAGAGAGGATATGGGGAAAAGACGCGATAGCACAAAAATGGTAGCGAAGGGAGGAGAAAAAAGAGAAAAAGGGGGGAGGAAGAGAGAGAGGGGGGGTAAGGATGGGGCAAGGAGGGGGTGGAGGAGAAGGTGAAGAATAAGAAGAAGAAGAAGAAGAAGGAAGTCTAGGCCACTAGTGGCGAAAGCTCTTTCCTTCTCCATCCATTCCTTTCCTCTCTCTCTCTCTCTCCCTCTCTCCCTCCCTCCCTCGCTGATTCATTCAGCACAGTTGCCTCTGTACGAGACTCCTTTGAGGAGGTGGAAGCAAAACAACTCGAGTGCCCCTGAACTCCATAATGGCAGCGGTCCATTTTTTTCTCCTATCGTACACTTTTCTGCGCATTGTTCGGTTGTAGACACGGAGTAGAAGAAGAAGCGAGAGGGAGAGTGCCAGAAGAGGAGGAGGAGGAGGAGGAGGAGGAGGGAGTCATCCCCCTCCAACTGTTCTCCTTTTCTCCGTTCATCCTGCTGACCAACTTTGGTCGAGTTCATCTTCCCCCTTCTTTGACCTCTTTCACTCTCTCTCTCTCTCTCTCTCTCTCTTTTTGCCGACTCTCTTAACCCTTTCTGCAACCCCTCTGCATCCACCGTAGAACTCTTGTTGACGATTTCGTTCAAAGGCATTCCTTCGTCATTTTCTACCTCGATCTAAGATATAAATGACATTCTTGTCTTGCTCCTTCTAGGATCGGAATAACAGTTGTTCGATTAATCTTTTACGAAATATTTTGTCTCGACAGTAGTAAACTCATCGACGAATGAAAACTATGCAAAGTTAATAACGGAGGTTGAGTGTGTTGTCATATATTGTAATGGTAAAATCCTTTGTAATTCATTTATTTACTTCCTTTTCCATTTTCCTATTAGATTTCGATACTTATTAAAAGTACACTTATTCTTCGGTTACTCGAAACATCGGGTAAAATGGTTTTGGTCGAATGATCGATGAAATTCGATTCTCTCTCTCATTCTCATTCTCTCTCTCTTTTGAGTCGTGTCTCAAACGTTTATAAATCCACAAGCGCATTTCACACTCCGTAGAGTGACATAATAAACGTTTCCATTTCTCTCTCGGTGGCGTGTACCCATAAAACGGACCGGACCCGTTACCTCCTCGAATGTCAATATCGAATTACAAGCTCGGTTATAAGTTCCGGTAACCTGGGTTAATTGCGGTCCGAACTTAATAGGACGATCCTGTGTCGATATGCGCTCGATATCAGGTGCCGCAAATGTGTAAGAATTAAACCCTTTGTGTTGTTTCTATCCTTGTTTCTCTCTCTCTCTCTCTCTCTCTCTCTCTCTCTCTCTCGTGTATATATAATAGTTTAAATATACAATTATTCGCGCCCTTTCTCAACGAAGACGCGAACGCTCGACATTTCCATAGTAAAGAGGGAGTTTTCAAGGAGCTGGAGGATGAGGAAAAAGAGAGAGATCGGCTAGGGGGAGGGCTGGGGAAAGGAGGAGGGTTAAACTTTGCACAGTTAGTCACCGTTTCGTGGCCGAGTCTTCGAGGTTGATGACATCTTTCCTCTCCTTTTGCCTCCTTCTCTTTCCTTCTCTTTTTCTCTTCCCTCGCGGAAGAGTGAGGGGAAACGGGTGGGGGGGCAGAGAGGGAGGGAAGACTTCGTACGTGCGTGGAACGAATCGGAGCTTTGCTTCGCGCCCTGGCCTCGCTTTAAATCCATTTTCAGCCTCGGCCATCTACTTACTCGCGACTTTCAAACGAATCATCGTTTAGTGAGAGACTTTATCGTATTTTCTCTTTAAATTATGTATATGTATATATGTATGTGTATGTGTGTACGTGTTGGTTAATCGTATAATTTAGATAATTCGTTAATAATCTTTGTATGAAATAAATTGACGATTTAAGCAAAATTATATCAAATGTATTGTATTATTCATTTAAATATTATTGTTTTTAGGAAATAATTATGATAGGTAATATATGAATTCGCGAGAAACGAGTAATAGTTTAGTATGACGATTAAAATTTGATCCCAAGTATGAGAACAATATTCTTCGGCTACGCGATTAATAAAAAATCTGTTTTCAAGGACAGAAAGGGATATATATATTTAAAATATTAAAATTCCGTTCTCTTAATTCTAAATACACATTTTAATAATCGTACTATATACCTATACGCGTATTTCATTGATAAAGTTTGATATTTAACGTGCACACACGTATATATACGTACTTGAAATATTTAAATTCCATTTTCCGATGAGATTATTTCGAAAATTAACTTTTAAGCGACTTTATTATACGGATAAAATGGTAAATTCGATATACACTGATTGCAGCTTCTTCTTAATCGCGTTTCTATCTAATTTTCATGAATTTATCACTGTTTCTAAAACAAAAAGATTGTTCGGTTTTCGTCGAGTATTATTGCATTGCTGTTTTCGTATTAAATTTTATTCGAACGTCATATAAAAATTTATTTTTCCTATAAGCGTGCGTATTTTATTGTTATGCAAATCAGTCAAATTTCAATTTTATGCTAAAATTATTCGGCTATCGCGAATTCATATATTACCTAGTTGAAGAATGGGCATATTTGGTTTATTTTATACTTTGACTGATCAGTTCGGTTATTTATGTAATAACTAGTTATTTCACGAATTACGTTTACGATTAAACTGTTCTAAAGTTTTTTATTTTCGAGACAACGTTATTGATATTCGATTAAAATATAAGATAGATTAATTTTAAGAAAATCTAGAAAATAACGATTAATCGTAACTTCACCATTTAATCGTGAAATATTATTCAAATCGTCCATATCTTTATCATGTTTTAATAACAGATCAAGTGGCTGATAGCTCGAGGCTCTCTGTCGTCGATTCGCAAATTAATTACACGAAATATATTTAATTAATATATACGTAATACATAATTGGAAATTTATGCGTAAAACGATATTGTATTTTCTAATTAATTTCGTGCAATATTCCTAATCGTTAAAACTCTGGCGTAATTCTAATACGTTTATATTAGAACGAAATGAATTTAGTTTAAAAAAAGATCTTCAATTATTTTCTATGATTTTATAAATACGTTTGAACTATTTTAAATCGTTCGTAATTTCTTTTTTTTTTCTTTCAATCATAGTAGGAGGTACTAAAATACATCGAAAGATGATTCTTCTTAAGAAATGGAAAAGATTCTTTATCTATTCGGAAAAGAAAAATTTTCGACGATTCGTATTTAGGAAAGAAACTCCGGTGTGAATGAAATTTGCCGCGTGCTAGGAATCCAAGTGGAAAGAATTGCAATGGATTCATGAAGTAAGCTTTTTCATTCTTCTTTCTTTCTTTTTTTCTTTTACCAAATTACATATTTCGTATTTACGACGAATATTGAGATGCCGAAGAAGTTTACGTAAACGGAAGATGTGCGATATTCAATGGAAAAAATATTTCCGAACATATATATGAGCCGTTTATTTTGGCTAACTTCATTTAACCTTAAATTGAGATATTTAAAGGTTTGCGTTTCAATGCCAATTCAAAATATACGTAAAGAATAACAATGAGTTATGTTGCTTAAGTGTATCCGAAGATGTTCAATTTACAGTTCCTATTAAAATAATGGCAATTATTAAATGAATAATATGCGTTTTCTTACCAAGAATGGAGTTAGGCCAGTTTCAAAATAAACGGCTCATATATATAACACATACCTACATATAGATGTATGTATATGTAAAAACCCACAAATAGGTACGATGGGTAGATGCATAATGTGGTAAATTTCGGTATCGATAATTTATAACGTGCAAACAAACATAAAGTATATTTCTATCCGAATGCAATAATAACCGCAATACCGAGTCCTGTTTTTGGCAGGATCCAAAAATCGCATGGTTAGTGGCTAATATTGGTGATAACTGCACGTTTGCGTGGAATTATAGTTCAATGGCCATTAGTATTAGACCAATATTTATCGTTAGGTATATCATTAGCGAGGATATTTGATAATATGCATATCAAAGCGAGCTTGCGTTGGCAAAGTAAGCAAACATAAATATGTTGAGGGGGGGTAGGAGTGGGGATAATATACTGGACGAAGCTTCGAATCATCGAATGATTTTCGTATCGGATCGTATTATAATGTTACGTTAATAAAAAAAAAAACTGGTGTGTGTACGTAAGAAGTTATACTTCTTTGGCGTACCAAAACGAATATAACCTCAATAACCTCAGAAATAACTTCAAAAAAATAATTAATATTAAATAATTATTATTATTAATAATAAATAATATAATAAAATTATTATTAATATAAATATATAAATATATAAAATTATTATCAATAATAAATAATAATAATAATAAGAAGTTATACTTCTTTGCCGTACCAAAACGAACATAACCTCAATACACCTCAAAAATAACTTTAAAAAATAACTTAACAAAAAAGAAAAATTTATTATTATTATTATTATTATTATTATTTAAAAAAAAGGAAAGAAACATATTTTCAATCGATCGATATATTATATATTAGAAACAATAATAAAATATCATAATATATGCGATGGTACGGTGATAGTATTAGTTCCCACTTCGATCATTTAAGTAAAGCAGCGCTGAGTACAATTAGTACTTGGATGGGTGACCCGCTTGAGAAAAAATGGGAAGAAGAAGAAGAAGAGAAGACAACTTCATGCCGTAAACTTGAAATCGTTTTGCCGCGCTTCATAAATACCGACAAACTTCATGGTGTCGTTTTTACAGACGCTCGGAAAAAAATCACTCCCATTACATTTTCTCCAAACGCGCCAAAAGAAGTATAACTTCAAAAAAAATGAAAAAGAAAAAAAAACAAGAGATAATTTTATAAAAAGATCGAATGAAGGGAGGGAGGGGGGGATGGGAAGGTTAATAACGAGAGTATCCTTGAGGACGGATTTTGGTCAAATTTGTTTTCATTGGGACAGAGATGAGAGAAACATCCCATATAAAACCTTAACGACTGCTGAGTGTAGAATGGTAAGAGTAAAAAAAAAAAAAGGAAAAGGAAGAAGAAAAAAAAAGAAGAGATAAAAAGAGGGAAAGAGAGAGAGAGAGAGAGAGATGAAAGGAGAAAAAGGCGTGTCCAAAACCAATGTACTACATACACGATCGTCGCTCTCGTTGCACGCGCGTTGTACGTGAATTTCAGCAAAGACGTTTCTCGTGTTTCAAACGAGAGTGTATTCGTTCCTCTCACCATGTGCTTTCTCCCATGGCGTTTGGTCAATCGGCCCTGACATACGCGTACGTTTACTTGTGTTTATGTGTGCGTATGTGTGTATGTGTGTATGCTTCTATGTATTAGAGAAAGAGAGAACGAGAAAGAGAGAGAGAGAGAGAGAGAGAGAGAGAGAGGGACTGGATCCGCGAAAAGAGAACAGAAGAGCGGATGTTGATGAAAAAGAGCGAGAGGGAAGAGGTAAAACGCCCTCGAAGAATGTCTACTTTAGGTCTCTCTCGATCGAATGACGAAAGAACTTTGTTAAAGGATTCTTCATTTTGGGTGTTATTATGTGATTAAGTTTTTGACTCGTAAGATTATTCGTATAATTGTTTTTTTGTGTGTATAGTTATCGAATGAAGTAAGTCATTCATTTGTCAGATTGATTCATTTCGTTAAATATAAAGTAGAGAATATATTTGAATAAACTAATATAGGTTATAATAATTTGTGTATAATTTAGTGCTGTTGTTAGATATCATTATTAAAGAATATTTATTTGTAATAGAAAAAGTTGAAGATTTTTGTGAGGTGTTCTGTTCAGTGACCGATATTTTGGAAATATTTGATTATTATATTTGATTAAACTATATTTGATTTATTATATTAAACTATATTTGATTAATTATATTTGATTAAACTTTAGGTATATGTAGATATATTTTCGTTCGTTAATAGTTCGTATGTAACGAAAAGAAAATAATATTAAGAAAGAGGAAAGGATCTTTAATGTAATTTGTAATTTATTCGGTATATCTTATAGAAGCTCTCGATATATAGAATATATAGAAGCGAGAAGTTTTATGGCGCGTTACTAAGGGTAGGCTAGCTAGCTAGCTAGCTAGCTAGCTAGAGCTAGCGTCTAACGTTGAAAAATAGAATAGATCGTTCTCATGGATATAGAGGAAACTCGGTGATATCCCTCGCGACCTTTCGAAACTTTTCGATCGGCGCTTCGTAGTTCAGGCCCCGAACTAACGTTACCCGCTGCTGAACTAACTTATCGGCTTTATTTCACAACTTTTAAATAATTTCAAATCGAGTTCAACGAACCTTCCCTTTCGATTCTAATCGATTGGTGGTTACAACATAAATCTTCTTTCTTATTTCTAGATTTCATTATACATTTTTTATATTCAATATTTTTTATATCTAATTTATTTCAAGAACAAATACAAAGAAATAATTTATCCGACAATTCAAAACAACGTGTTAAGAATCTAAGACTACTCTTCGGATTCCAAAAAGATATCGTAGTAAGATAGACCTCGCGAATTCGAGTAACAACGGAAGAAATAAAAAGAATAAAAAAGAGTAAAATAGAGAGAAAAAGAGAGAAAGATAGAGCAAGGGTATAGGGGTTGAAGAAAAATAGGGGCGAATTCATAGAAATCGTAAAAGTAAGGTCGGTCGTTCGACGTGGACACAAAAATGGTGGAATCGTGGTCTTTTTTCATCTCCGGTGCGACGATGTCCGGCTAGAGTAGCCGACGACGACGACGACGACGACGACGATGGTGGGTGATGGTGGTGGGTGATGGTGGTGGGTGATGGTGGTGGTGGTGGTGGTGTTGCTGGTAGCGGTGGTGGTAGCTGTTGCTGCCATTGCCGTTGGTGCTGCTGTTGCTGGTGCTGCTGCTGTTGCTGGTGCTGGTGCTGTTGCCGGTGGTGCTGCTGTTGCTGGTGCTGGTGCTGCTGCTGCAGGAGCAGATACGCGCGCTCTCCTCCGAGGCCGAACGCTGTAAACAAAAACTCTACGGCGACGTTGTCGGATCTTCCCGCTCTCGGGGTTCAGGGCCTTCCTCCTATTGGCCACCGCCGGATTTTTGTCCCTCTCCCTGGGCTCTTCACCTCCCGCCTTTTCTCTCTCTCTCTGCCCCCCCTCTCTCTCTCATCCACCTGCTGCTACTCTCGAAACGACTATTCCGTGGTGCGAGAGGGAGACGCAGGAATTCCCTCTTTCCTCTTCCCTTTACCTCGCTCCTCCACCTCCTCCTCCTCCTCCTCCCAGGCCGGCCCCGGTCCGCCCCGCCAGCCGTCGTCTACCCCGACACTTTTCACCCGGGGTTTGTGGCGCATCGTCTACTACGTTCTACGGTGAACGTTCCCTCTCTCTCTCTCCCTCCCTCCTCCCCCTCTCTTCCTCACGAGCACTCGAGCACGCACACGCTTTTTCGCTCTCTTCTTCTTATCCCCGCGTGTACTCGACTCTCTCACCACGACACGCGAGGGACTCTACGAGAGAGAGAAAAAGAGATCCACCACACCCCTCTGTATTCTCCACCGCCCCCCTCTTCTACTTCTACTATCTCCCTCTTTCTTCCATTCTTTTTCTTTCTTTCGTTATTTCTTTCTCTTTCCCTCTCGCCAGTATCCTTTTCTCGCGCATGCATCGGTTCGAAGAAAGAGAGGGATACGCAGAGGACGCATACATCGACGAAAGGGAGCAGAGGAGGTAGTCGTTTCATCGGTTGTTTCCCTCGGCGTCGGTTCCCTCTCTTCTCTTCTCTTCTCTC